>NC_064282.1:21020379-21115709 GCF_019186545.1 Solanum stenotomum
CCCCCCCCCCCCCCCCCGCCAATCCAACACACACCAAAGTTAGTCCATATTGATTGCAAAATTGAAAAATAATATAATACAGAAACAGAAAAATGAAAGAAATATCTGTTAGGAATTGTTTAATCGGTGGAATGAGAATAAGAATTTTTGCGATGTTTTTTGAGATTATTTTTATTTTGCATTTGGTAATAGGTAGTGTTCCCTCTGTCCATCTTTACTTGCCCACTATACTATTTTGTAATGTTCAGTAATATTTGTTTAGTTTATAAAAGAGATAAGGGTCTGAAAAATACCTCAATTTTGATCGAATTTGCTGTTGCGATACTAAACTTTCATGAGGACCTATTACCTCCCTAGACTATTTAATACCATATTTTAAACATATATATTTGTCCACGTGGACATAAAAAATAATGTAAAATTATAAATAGTAATGTGTCCACGTGGACACATATATACCTTTAAAATACACTATTAAATAGTTCAGGGGGTAAAAAATACACTATTAAATAGTCTAGAGAGGTAATAGGTCTTCATGAAAGTTTAGTATCGCAACAACAAATTTGACCAAAGTTGGGGTATTTTTCAGACCCTTATCCCTTTATAAAACTAATGAATAATTTATTATTTTGTGTCTATATTACCCTTGTTATTAAATATTGTTAATTTTTCAATGTTTAGATGACTTGTATTTAATAAGGGTGATTTGGTAAAGTTACCCTATCATTTACTGCTTCTTAATTCATGTGTCAAGTCAATAATTGACAACTATTATTGAATAGAGGAAGAATATTATTTAGTTCCAAAATGATTTTATCCCACCATTTTAATACAAATTGCGAGATAAGTTATCTGTAATGAAAGATAAAATAAAATAATCTCATAAAATATCTCTATCCGTAAAACATCCTTCCCTATTCTATCCCCCACCTAACCAAACGACCCCTTAGTCTATTATTGGCCTCCAAATCTTTAACTCTATATAAAGAGGGTTACAAAGAAGGGAAAAAATATAGATAATAATTGGCTATGGCTTTTCAAGGTTCATTTTGGGCAATTAGCCTTTTGATATTTTTGGCCAATTTTTTGTCTATGATAGAGTTTTCTTTGGCTGCAAATGCAAAAGTGCCAAGCCATACTATTTCTAATCCATTTAATCGTACTATATTTTCACCTGATTTTCTTTTTGGAGCTTCCACTTCTTCCTATCAGGTAATTTACTTCTTCCGGTCCGATGAGTCCGATCTATCTCATATTATTTGTCTACTATCTCATTTACACATTTTTTTTCAAGAAATGATAAATAAAACTAATAACGGGGGATTCTTTTTTTTTGACAACGTTACGATATTTAGATTTTTGAAAAGAATTAAGTTTAAGGATAACATAGGTGAAATTTAATAATTGTATCTTGATTTTGTACGTTGACAAGTAGTTATTTGAGGTAATGTATACAAGATGGAGGGAGACTAAAAATATATGTGTATAAATTAATTAAAAGTTTTTTTTTTTGGGTTAATTTACAGTATGAAGGTGCATGGAATGAAGATGGCAAAGGGCCAAGTATTGTGGATACTTTCGTCCACACTCATCCTGGTCTCTACTCTTACATTCTCTCTCTCTCTCTCATAAATTTTAGAGTTCAAATTTTATACATAATCGATATAAATAAAAAAAAATTATATCATTAAATCATTCAAAGAAATATTTAGGTAAATCTTTTTTAAAACGTGAGATTTGAAATCTTTAAAAAATTAATATGTTATTCGCTACATTATGTGAAAATAACCTGATGATATAACAATTATTTACATTGATAGTGTACATTATTTAAACTCTTTTTTTGTCCATAGATTGTAAAGTTGAAACTTGAAATTGGGTGTTTGATATCCATATTGAAGTCAGATTAAATTTAGATTCGGAAGTTCACATTGACGGATAAAATGCTTCCAAAAAATTAGCAACTTTGTATCCCGAAAAACTTGAACCCAAAACCTTTGATTAATAATGAAGAAGTACTTACCACAGGTGGCATCAATTTTTGATAACTTGAAAATCATATTTTCAAAATTTAGTTTAATTTTCTGACCAAACAAAATTTTCAAAATACATCTTCAAAATCTAATGCAAATTTTATGATTAAAACACATGCTAAATTTTAATGCATTTTTCATCCCATTTTTAAAGACTGCGTCATTTAATCCTTAATCAATTCTTATAATTAACTTTTTCTTTTCCATTTAATTACTCTTTCTATCACTTAATTACTTGTTTATTTTTTTATTTTTTCTTATTCCTTTTTATTTGTCCATTTTAACAAATCAAGAAAAAATAATTTTTTTTACCTATTATACTCAATTAATTAATGAACTTAATTTTAAGTTTTTAATCCATCAATTTCATAATTAATAGGGGTAAACTGATAAACTCACTATGTCAATAATTACTATTTTAATAGATCTGTTAATTCAAAAGTGGACAATTAATTAGGGACATATTGCACTACCCACATATAATCATATAGGAGAGTTGACTTTAGTTCAGTACTTCCAAATCAAGCAACATTTGATTAAACCAAATAAAGATATAGGGGCCAGTTAAAACTTGGAAACCGTACCTTTTATTAATGTTAGGATCGAAATAATTATTATGCAGAGCCAAATAAATTATTATCTTGAAAAATTACTCAAATTCTTGTTCTATACAATTAGTACAATGATTAATAAGCTTGAAAGTTACTTTTCCACCAGCATGTGCGGTGGGGTTAGTAGACCGGGACCTCATCTATGTTATTAGTAGATATCGATATTTGAAATTTATAGATTTTTATGTTAACTTTAAATTAAGATATTCATTTTAGTTCAAATAATGCAAATTATTGTGATTTTTCAGTAGTTTAAAATAAATAAAGTATACAAAGTTTTTAAAAAATTATTGAGATTTTTTATTTTTATTTACTCTTAATATAATGAGGTTCTTAGTTATTTTGTATTTTCTAGAGGAATAATTTTGAAAATAAATTAAAAGATAATAGTGAGAAATAACCTTTAATATATATTCTTAAATATTTTTTTCATAAAAAATATATCATAACTAATATTTCACTTAATATGACCTAAAAAGAACATATAATAGTAGTTAAATTTTTATAAAAAATTCTTAAGCATTTATAAATAATATAAAAAAATTACTCGATTCACGTGAATCTGTTATCGAAATTATAAATCCTGATACCTTTAATATCTGTAAGTAAATTTTACACATCCATGGTACATTTGAGTATAAGATTCAAGATAAAGAGACCCGTGATAACTCACATCGAATTTATCAAAAAATATTCAATATATACAAAATTATAAGTTATTGTAAATATGAAAAACAACAATGTTAAGTCAGACGGCATATATTACTGTTTATTTATAATGTTAATTAAATAATTTTAACTTTTTATTTAAAATGCTTCAACTACAAATATTCATTATTCCATCCATCGAATGAATAAAAAATACTCTCTCTCCAATAATAGTCATTCGCTACTGACTTAATACATTTTTTAAGAAACAATAAATAATAAAGATAATAATACTATATTATCTTTTTATTTTATTAAATTTGATGCTTTAAGAGATGTATTAGATGATAAATAATAGAGTATTTAATAACAAGGGTAAATAAACACAAAAGATAAATTATGTCTTGATTTTTTAAAGTAAGAAAGTAATATTGTTGAACAAATATTTTTAATATAATGGACAACTACTATTGAATGGATAGAATAATAATGTTTAATAAAATAATCATATTTGGTTCCCTCTGGGGTCCCTCTTCCTCTAAATAGAATAATTAATAATTTGGACATACTCATTTATTACTAGTAGAAATAATGGAAGGGACCTCAGAGTTCAGACTGCGGCCCCATTATATTTAAGCTACAGTATTGTGAAAGTACAGCTAATAATTAATGGTATTCCCTCCGTTTTAAAAAGAGTGATCTGGTTTGACTTGACACAAAACTTTAGAAAATAAAGAAGATTTTTAAATTTTGTGGTCCTAAATTAAAGTTATGTCAAATGTACTAAATTGTCCTTAAATCTTGTGACTTTAAATATGTCACGTGAAAAACTGAAATTAAAATATTACCAAAAAAGGAAAGAGGTTATTCTTTTTTAAACAAACTAAAAAGAAAAGGAGCTCAATCTTTTTGAAACGGAGGGAGTATAAAGTATGTAAATCTCAATAATTTAGGAGCTAATTATATTTTATTTTAAAAAAATAATTAAATTTTGAATTTTTCATAATTTACGGATACATTGGTCTTTCATTTGAAACATAGAAAACGATACATAAGTTATGTATCAAATATATAAGTTATGTATTAGATACATAATTATAAACCAGATTCATACTGAATACCGATATATGTTTGAAATAATTTGGGTTATGTATCGACAATAACATTTGCAGCAAATGCATTGTACACAAATAAAATTGTAATATATTTGATAGAAGTGAAGTGATTATCCAATTATTAAGAGACAAAAGGAAAAAGGAAATTGTTGTAACTAATTCAAATTATAGGAATTTTTAGAGATTATATTATGTTAAGTCATATAATTAAGTAATTTATCCATAACACAGTATTCTATAACTTGAAAAGCTCATTTTTTTTTCAAAGTTATAACTTAACTAAATCTATCGTCAAACGCTAGCTGATAATATTGTGAATTATATGCAGAAAAAATATTGGACCGTAGCAATGGAGACATAGCTCTGGACTTTTATCATCGTTACAAGGTATACTACTACCACTAATTAATAATTAATTTAGTTAAACAGAAATTAGACGAAAAAAATATTTTTAATTTCTAACTTCATCTTAATAAAAAATTTAAAACAAATGTAGGAGGACGTGAAACTAGCAAAATTTGAAGGACTGGATGCTTTCAGGATTTCTATTGCATGGACAAGAATTTTACCAAGTAAGATAATTTAGTATTAATATTATTTATTCTTTTGTTAATTATAAGTTGATTAGTTAATCTTTTATTTTTTGTGTTTAATATTATCCAGAGGGTCAGGTTAAAAAAGGAGTAAATCAAGCTGGTATTGACCACTACAACAGTCTCATAAATGAGATAGTAGCCCTTGGTAATTAATAATTACTTTTTTCTCCCTATATCTTAATTTCCCACGCAATTAAAATGAATTATTAAAAGTAATTTAGTTTATAAATTGCAATTTTAGGTATTAAACCTCTAGTGACACTTTTTCATTGGGATCTTCCTCAAGCCCTTGAAGATGAATATCTTGGCTTTCTAAGCCCTAAGATCGTGTAAGTACTCTACTCGATACCATAATTACTGATCGTGCGTTCAATTGAAACCAATATTTTCAATACAAAATATAAACATATATATGAAAAACATTAATATTTTAGTACTTAAGTCATTTCAATTTGTTTGTTTGATTTCAATTCGACACAAACTTTTATAAAATATGTAAATTTTTTGAATATTATGATATTAAACTAAAGACAGATAAAATGTAACAAAATGTTTTTAATCTAATTATGCTATTAAAATGTCACGTGGAATGCTTGGAATAAAGAATTTTAAGAGCTTCAAATTCTGAATCTGCTTCTGCTTACAGAGATGATTACGTAGATTTTGTGGAGATTTGTTTCAAAAATTTTGGTGATAGAGTGAAGTTGTGGGCAACGATGAATGAACCATGGATTTTTACATCAACGGGTTATGATTCTGGTTCTTTAGCACCTGGGCGGTGTTCTGCGTGGATGAACAATAACTGCACCATCGGAAACTCCGGTACTGAGCCTTATATAGCCGGACACAACATACTTCTAGCTCATGCTGCTGCTTCCAAACTATACAGGAAAAAATACAAGGTGCGTGCTCCGTTTGAATTGACTTATTTTAAGTAATTTTAAAAAATATATAGTAATTATTACTACTAACTTTGTTTTTATTTGGTGGTGACGCAAGTGCAGCCAATTCAAAAGGGTCAAATAGGAACTATTGTAGTGTCACATTGGTTCGAGCCTGCCTCCAACAAACCACAGGATAAACAAGCATCTATAAGAGCTCTTGATTTTATGCTTGGATGGTAATTTTTTTTTTTTTAAAAAATACTTTGATTTAAAGTGTATTTTTATATAAGTATATATTTCTTATTTTATAAACTAAAAATGTGAATGAAATATATATATATATTATGTTGACAGGTTTATGCACCCATTGACTTATGGAGATTATCCAATAAGTATGAGAAAACTTGTTGGCAAGAGATTACCAAAGTTTACCCCAAAAGAATCAATGTTGGTGAAAGACTCATGTGATTTTATAGGATTGAATTATTACACCTCTAATTTTGCAGCTCATATTTCTAAACCACCAAATACTGTTAATATCAGTTCAGGAACTGATAATCTAGTCAATCAAACCAGTAAGTTATTGTCTCAATTTATGTGACATCATTTGATCTATGTGACTGATTAAGTATCATTTCAAAGTTTATTACTTAGTATTTAAAATTAATTTATGTTTTTGTAGCATCGCGAAATGGAAAGTTGATTGGTGATCCAGTAAGTATATATATCTCACTCAATATTTTTCAAATATTGTTAGTATAAATTATGATAGTATTAATTTTTAATATTTGGATGCAGACTGGTGTGAGTATATTCTATGTTGCTCCAAAGGGACTTTATAAGCTTCTTGTTTATATTAAGAAATTTTACAAGAATCCAATTGTTTACATCACAGAATGTGGTAAGTGAAATTATTGAATAATAAACTAATTAATGTGTTTGAATTATACTTAATTATAGTACTTGCTAATTAAATTGAAATTGGTTATATATCAGGAATGGGTGTGTCCAATATTGATGATGTTGCAAAAGGTATCAATGATGCTCAGAGGGTTGATTTCTACCAACGCCATATTAAGTCTCTTTATAGGGCTTTTAGGTCAGTACTTTTTTTTTTAATTAGCGTGTAGTATCGATGCATGGTTGGAATTCTTTTGTTATAATCAAAGGTTTCGGTTTGAACCCGAAAAACATTAGACCTTTTGAAGCACAATTTATCCTCAGTGGGCCTACATACCAATGCTAGATATCCTTATTCAAGTGGAGTCAATTGACACCTTAGTGAATTAAGTAAATAGAATAATTTATTTTAATCTATGTATCTATAACAAAACCCCTTTGACATTTTTAGATATTTATTTTTGTATATCTCGAATTTTCCCCAAGTAAACTTTGTATAACTTGCGCTTAAAGAAAAACATAAATCTAAACCAAATAGTTTTTGTCATTTCAATTAGGAACAACGTCAACATAGTCTGGGAGAACGCAACCTTACCCCTGCCTTAAGAAGATAAATAAGCCAAATTGTTTTTGTTAATGTTTTAGAATGGTATAATTAATATTTGTTTTTTAATTTAATTTAATTTTCAGGGAGGGAGTACATGTTAAAGGGTTCTTTGCATGGTCATTTTTTGACAACTTTGAATGGGGATCAGGATACACACAGAGATTTGGCATCAATTTTGTAGATTACAAGAATAACTTAAAGAGATACCCCAAGCGTTCTGCTCTTTGGATGAAGAAATTTCTTCTCAAATAAAATTATTAGTAATATCATTTATGTGTCATTTAGTTATATCAAATCTTGTACAACCTAATTAAGTCTGCCTATTGTCCTTAAATTCAGTATTAATCTGTTTGTTAAGGAGTACTATTTATGGAATAAATTGAGGGGATGTTTGTTGTGCCGTAACTTTCCTATCTTTAGAGAAATCACTTTTTGAAATGTTCTAAATATAAAACAATTTGAGAAAAATACTTAGAAAAGAGTCGCCACTTAATTTTTTAAAGAAATTAAGAAAACTTACAATTTTCAAAGATTTAAACAGAAAAAATCATTTGAAAATACCAAAGAGGGTTCGGGGTTCAATTTACACTTCGAGAAGGGTTTAAGCATTCGAAGTGCCTGCTAACATGCGGCTGACCTGCGACTTGACTAAAATATACTTGACTATTTTTAGGAAAATAATGATTTAACATAAAAAATAATAACTTACAATATTTGATTAACTTTGAAGAAATAATTAAATAAATGACACATTTGACTAGAAATACAAGTGATTAGAATATTAATAAAAATTTATTTAATTCATTTTGAAATAGTAATTTAACCCAATTTAATAAACTAAAGCATGAAAATCGTTTTAAATTAATTGTCTAACCTTTTTGAGAAAATGACTAGGTAAGTGTATATTCTTTTTTTTTAATTAATTGAAAAGGTTTTAACTAACATTTTTAAAGTTTATTTAAGAAAAATACTTTAACTTAAAAATAATTTTAAAATGANCACTCAAGACAAGTATCAGCAAACCAAAGACTAGAATGATTACTATTCATATATATATATATATATATATATATATGATAAAAGGAAAGCTAATTGGGTTATGAACTAGTAACAGATAACATTGCCAAACCAAAAGATATGTGCTCCTTATAACTCTAGCTTATTCATGATCAAGCCAAAAATAATTGAACTATAATAATTAAAGCTCAGTAAATGATCTACTGCAACACCACCAAAAATAGCCAAACGCCATACAAGTCATACTTTAGAAATATGCTTCCCAAAGAAACCAACAAAATGGCAAATCTCAAGGAGCACATTGGTGATTTCAAACCATGTTTATTAAAATTACCTTATTACAACTCTACTATCAATATCCGATCTTAATTCACAAATAAACTAACATCATGTAATTTCCGACTCTAAATCATGTTGAAATCTAGCTCGAACAATAAGCACGAGTCACAACATAAACCCAACATATATGACTCCCAACATGACAAAGTGTGAGTTCATGAAAAGAGTAAGGAATCTAACACCAAACAAACAAAGGGACAAAAGTTAACTGGGAAAAAACAAAAATGAAATGAGTTGAAGAGAAGCTTCAATAATCACAAAGACAATTGGATTTGTACCAATATTCTACATTAAACAAAGAAGGACAAATAACTACCCATATCAAGACAAGGAATATCAAGATTTTTGGGGGGGAAAAGACAACAGTAGCTTTATATACATATATACCAACAATAATATAAGAAAAGAAACAAGGTAAGATAACTTTTAGCTAATATTAGCACATGAGTCACAATCACGAGCCAATGGTTTAATAAATCACAGTAATCAAATTCAAACAAGCTTAAACTAAATTTATAGTGCAACATATTACTTCGTCAGCGAGAAGAGTAATACTTAGCTATATTCAGATGCCAAAACGACAACTCGGTATCATCATTAAGTGAACCAGAAAGAAAACAACAGTAGCATGATCAAAATTGAAAATTTCAAATAATTGGAACACGAGATATAGAGGAATTTAACAAAGGAAAAATGATATTACCTTTATCTGGGCAGCGACTAGGATGACGAGGTTAACCACGAAAAACTTTCAACACTGTGAGATGAGTTTCGGTGAACTGCTCGAAAGTAACAAAGGGAAGGACGTTTCCCTTGAGAAAATCTTAAACCTAAAGTGCTATTTCAACTATTCAACACTCATATTTCTTGATGAAAATTCTCGGTTTTTTTAGAATAGCAAATTAGTCAAAATAAAATCCAATTTTTGATCCAAAGAAAAAAAAATACCCTCTCAATAACTGACTGGTCGAGAGTTTATATAGGATCATTTTTGGGGGGGAAATCGAATGGAAAGGAGGAATTTGAATTTGAAATTGAAGTTCCCTTTTGGATAAGGTTGCTGGATTTCTGCGATTTGGTGGGATTTTTCGGATTTTCTGGGATTTTTGCTGGATGAAGAAGATGATATTGGGATAGTGGGGTCGCATGCTGGAATTGGGAATGCTGATGGGATTTTGGTTTCTGGGTTTGTTTTGGAATTGCTGTGTATTGTATGTACGTATGGTATTGTTGTTATATGTATTGTATTGTTGTGGGTTTGGGTTTATGGGTATGGTTGGGCTTATTAGAAAGCTGAAAATGGAATTGAATTGGGTATTTATTTGATGGGTTGGGAATTGAAAAATGGGCTGATGGGTTTTAAAAGTGGGCATGATTGAAAATTGTGTTTGGCATTGTTTAGTGGGCTGAGATTTGAGTCTGGAAATTGGATGAAAACGGATTTTGAAAAGTAATTCAAGAATGCGGTCTTAAGAATATAACCACGTAATATTGCAATTTCGACAAAGTTGAGGCCATTGGTTGAATTCGGCCAAAATTAAAATAAGATGAGTTAATATAATTAGTTAACAAGCTTCTTAATTTTAACAAAACAAATTAATAAACTTAATTATAAACTAACTAGTTAAAAAATATAAAATATTACTTAAACCAAACTAATTGGCACGATATTTAAGTAAAACTAATTTACTTATTTCTGAGACGATTTTTGAATATTCATGAAATATACTAATTATTTACATAATTATGTAAAACAAATATATTATTTAAAAAATTATAAAAAAAAAGTGATGAAACTATTTAAAATAACTTGCGAACTATATTTATTTTATTTAAAAACCAATTATTTTAAATTGTTTGAAATTGAAGAAACTT
Organism: Solanum stenotomum; assembly: GCF_019186545.1. NCBI lineage: Eukaryota > Viridiplantae > Streptophyta > Magnoliopsida > Solanales > Solanaceae > Solanum > Solanum stenotomum. The sequence goes on from NC_064282.1 coordinate 21,031,005, forward strand.
GATGATTAATTTATATTGTGGAGGGCCAAAATTTGGTGTCAACAATGTTCTCTTGTAATAAAAGGAGAAGAAATAAAATTCTTGTAACAATATATAATGGAGAACTTTCAAACATCTGATGCCTGGACAATATTGATTTTTTTGGGCGACAACATTGGGTGAGATGAGCCTTGCTGTGATACCATGTGAAATTAGGTCTTGAGCTTAACTCACACCCCAAAAACAAGCTCAAAAGGAGGAAGATTGTGCAAGCCTTATAAGGAGTACTCTACCCATCTCATTAACTATCAATGTGACTTTTGTCATTCTTTAACATAAATTCTATTCATAAATTTGATACATGGTTGATGGTACTTATGCTATTCAATAAAGGGAACAATACTTCATATTTGAGACACGATAAAGATTGAATTCATAAAACTTAAATTTTGAATTATTTGAGGTTCTATGGTTTTGGACCGATTTACAACAACATGTAATGTAAGCTAGTTTTGGATCAAATTACATCACTTGTTCGTCTTAGCTATTAAGTATCTAGTATATAGCAGGACTGTGACCCTCCTCTCAACCCAATCCCTTACTTGACCCTCAAAACTCACTATCGAGTTGTAACCGAAGTAGATCAAGAGAAGGGACGATGCCCAGACGGCAGATTTGACCCACTGTCAAACTGACCAAAGGCTCAGAATGAGACGAGTCAGGGATCCAGAATGACTTCATTGACGAATCATCGAGCAAGAAAGACACTTTACGCAGTATTTCAGGTCGGAAAACTCTATAAGCGTGTCATCAAGTTAGGTTAGGCCAACCTCGGAACTAGATGTGGTCACCTTTCTGATCTAACACCACAGGCGATGGCCAGGGATCATCCTCTCAATAGGACAGAAAAGAAAGAAGGAATCTTCCTAGGAAGAACCTAGACGGTTTCTGGAAGCATCCTTGACTTTGTTGTTCACAGTAGCGCCAAGTGGGAGAATGAGGACCGTCGGATCGAAGGCATGAAGGCTATAACATAGAGTTGGAGGCCTTATTTCTGGGACATCCAGAAAATCCCATTCAAGAAAAAGGAAGAAAACGACACTACCAAAAGTAATGTCTATATATAGCATCGTATAATTTATATTAAATCGATGCATTGACTGTATCCATTTTAATTATTTGAAAGAATTAGTTGAGAAATTGTTAGTTATTTGGATGGGCATTGTATTTTCTCTATTAAACTCGATTTCATTCTCATGGCTCGAAGTGATAATCTATAATTAATAATTAATTAACTTATAATTAATTGCTTATGAAGTATGTTAAAGAGGGACGGCAAGGGATCAGACTGGCTATAAATCTTTTAGGAAAAATTAGTAAAAAATTTACTATGAAGATTCCTTTCTAATCCGAATAGACGGCAAGTCTGTCCATTTTTAACTTTTTAAAACAAAAATAATAATAATAATAATTTGACGTTGTCAAAATTGTTAAAAGAAAACGAAAAAAATAGAATATTTAATTTTTAGGCACAAGCTAACTATATAATGGACTTAATATGGAATTCTTAAAACATACTCTAATTAAGCCATGGGATTACTAATTCAGATCTCTTTATTTCTCTTAATTGGGATTTTTGTACCAGTTATAAGTTCTTCTGTGCCTAATTATTATTATAATAATAATGTCTCAGTTCCATTTAATAAAACCAGTTTTCCATCTGATTTCATCTTTGGAACTTCCTCTGCTGCTTATCAGGTTTTTCTAAAATTATTCTTATTCCCTCAATTTTAATTTATTAAGCACACTTTCCTTTTTAATCTATCTAATAATTTTATTATGTTTGTATATATTTTAAAAGAATTTAACCGTAAACGTTTTAATTTTACCGTTAATGGTATTGATTATATAGTCACATAAAAAATTCTATGACATATTTTAAATCACAAGTCCGTCTATCTTATTCTTAAACTTTATATCGGATCAAACAAGATTTCAAATATTTTATTTTTGATTTACACTTTACAGTATGAAGGAGCAGCTAATGAAGATGGTAGAGGTCCTAGTATTTGGGATACCTTTACCCACAACCATCCTGGTAATGCGGTTGACAAAAAAAAATTGTTTTTTATGGAACTTTTTTTTTTTACTATTTATGTGATGTTTAATTTTGTAGAAAGGATAGCTGACCATAGTAATGGTGACATAGCGATTGATTTTTACCATCGTTACAAGGTATTTTAATTTAATAAATATATCAAGTACTACTTCTTTATATTATAAAAAATACAACAAATCGAAATATTTTGGCCTGTGGTTCTAAACTTCTAATTGTTACACATCTACACTTCTCTTCAATGTTCATAATTAGGATGATATAAAGCTAATGAAATTTGAAGGATTGAATGGTTTCAGATTTTCCATATCTTGGTCAAGAGTTTTACCATGTAAGATTACTCTTCTCTTAGCTTTAAGTTTTTTTATTACGGCATTTTCGATTTTACAATATGAAAAAAATCATTTTCCTCTATTCAAATTTTAAATCGTCATAATTAGAGGTCATCTCACCAAAAGGTTATGTTATGCCACAAAGGGTAATTATGAAATTGTAATTAATTGAGGGCTATAGTGCATCCACAAATAAATAATACTACCATAGAACTCACTGCAACAAATAAAAGATTTTACAACAATAATATAATTATCGTTATAATATATTTAGCAGTAATAATAAATATGGTATTTAAAACCAACATTTTATATAAATATCGCTAAAGGCTTTAGCAACTCTAGATTCAATGACATTAACTCAATTACTGCTAAATATATTTGCGACAATAAATATTACCCGCTTAAGAAATATTTTATCATTAAATATCTCTTTTGTACAGTGATACATAACTAGGTAACAATAACAATTTCCCCACTAATATAATAAATCTTGTTATGTTTTACTATGTCATCTCAGATGGGAAGCTTTGTAGAGGAGTAAACAAAGAAGGCATTGCCTTCTATAATAATCTTATCAATGAGCTTCTAGCTAAAGGTTAGTTATCTCTTAATATTTTATTTTCGTTATTTCGATCCAGAGTGAAAACACGTACGTTATACTTAAATTATAATCCCAAAAAATTCATCCAGGTATACAACCTATGGTTACCCTATTTCATTGGGATCTACCCCAAGTCCTTGAAGATGAATATCTTGGCTTTCTAAACACACAAATTATGTAAGTGAAACAATTTTTCTCAAATTTTTGAAAGAATAGAGATAGTAACATTTTTTTTGTAGTTATGATTTTCAAGATTATGCAGAATTGTGCTTCAAAGAATTTGGTGATAGAGTTAAACTTTGGACCACAATAAATGAACCAAGTGGCTATGCAATTACTGGTTATGACATTGGCATTTTTCCTCCTATGAGATGCTCTTCTTGGAGAACCACTGGTTGTTTTGCTGGTAACTCTTCCACTGAGCCTTACATAGTTGCCCATCATTTGCTTCTTGCTCATGCACAAACAGCCAAGATATATAGAGACAAATATCAGGTATTCGCTCTGTCTCAATTTATCTAGTACTGTTTGATTGGATGGTAGTTAAGTAAAATTAAGAAAAACCTCTAGAATCAATATGGGTTGTGGTGCGTGATCGAACTGTTTCACCCTTAATTACCAGATGTTTCGTGTTCGAGCTCTGAATACGGAAAAAATCTTTATGAGAGAGTCACCCTCTGAATGAGCCCTACAGTGTGCGATCCAGATTTAGTCGGGGCTTCAAAGTATGCTTCGGAGACCGGGTGGAAAACCAAAAAAAAAGAACCTCTAGAATTGCGGTCTAAAACTAGTTGTAAACATTTGTGTGACTTTAAATCATTGTTTAAGGATAAATGAGAAGTTTAAAGTTAAATTATTTTTAAATATAGAAAGACAACTTTTATTTTGAGAGGACTAAAAATGAAAATATGTAATTATAGTTTGATTCTTTCCTAAATATTGAATTATGAATATTCTTAATATATTTAGTCGTTTCTATCGGAAAAAAAAGTATCATCATAATTATAGATTATTCTATTTTCTTGCCATCTGATAAATATTTTATATTTGAGAAATATAATTTTTGTATATGTTATATATAGGTATCGCAGAAAGGAGAGATTGGAATAGTATTAGTGGCTAGTTGGTTCGAGCCCTATTCCAAGAGGAAGAAAGATATAGACGCAACACAACGAGCAATCGACTTCTCGCTTGGATGGTAAGTACAATCTCCATATATAGATAAAAATAAATTGAATCGAATCGAATTATAAAATTTCAATAGTTCAAATGAAGCGTGACATCGATAAATTACATTTCAGGTTTATACATCCATTAATATATGGTAATTATCCAGAAATTATGAGCAAAATCGTGGGAAATCGTTTACCAAAATTCACAATAGAAGAAGCTGAGATGGTGAAGGGTTCCTCTGATTTCATGGGACTAAATTACTATACAACTATGTATGCAGCAAATCTTAATGTTACTCCAAATAAAGAAAACATTAGCTACCTATCAGATTTTCAAGTAAATCAAACAGGTAATTAATTGACTATTATTATTATTATTATTATTATTATTATTATTATTTTAGAAATTAAAACAAATAGTCGCCCACAAAAATAATAGTCAATATTATTGTATATTGATATATGATATATATATATATACCTTTTTGGAATGAAATAGTGTATATTAGACTAGCGAATGTAATCATTTTTACTGTCACATGATTCACTTCACTAGAGTTAATCTGACAAATTTTTGGAGCTAACTTGAATTACAATAATTCAGCATTTTTTATTTAACATGTAAATTTCGAAAATTATATGAAAAATACTAATAAGTTACAATCCTTCTCATATCAATACGGTGAAATCATAGCATATTAATCAAAGTTCATATCGTTTAACTCTTGAAAAGTGAAATGTAACATGTAAAAAGAAACGTAATAATATTTTAGTCACAAAACTATAACACTTCATCTTATGTTGTTTTCTTTTCTTATGTAGTTGAAAGAAATGGAAAGCTTATTGGTGAAACGGCATGTCCTTAATTCTCTTAATCTTATTTATTATTATTATTATTATTAATTTTATTCAATGATTAATCTTTTTAATAATATAACATTTGTTTTTAATTTTTTTTTTTGGATGCAGACAGGATCGGCAGTTTTCCATGTTGTTCCTAGAGGAATTTTAGAAGTTCTTGTCTATACAAAAGAAAAGTATAATAATCCAAAAATTTACATAACAGAGAACGGTATAATAATAAATATTTTTTAAAACTGACTTAATTAATTTACAGAATTATTTTTTTGTAGAAATTTAATTTAATTTATTTTTTGGTCATAAAAAGGTATGAGTGATGCAAATGTAACAATGGTTGAGAAAGGAGTGAATGACTTGCAAAGAGTGGATTTCTTACGTCGCCATTTCTTGGCCCTTAAAGCAGCCCTTAAGTAAGTAATTAATTATCTTCTTAATTTAATTAATTATAGTTTATCTTTCCCTTTCTTTTATGCTAATACTAATATTTGAAACGCAATTATCTTACAAGTTAATATATAAGTTACTCTTATTTATTCAATATATTTTATGAAAATTGAACAATATTAAAAAAGAAATGCTACATTAATATTGAAGATTTAGTTACAAACAACGGATAACTTCATAGACTTCCCTTTAGGTTTTCGCTCTATAACACTCACTTTAATTTCAATTTGCCTCGAGGGAAAAGGGGGAATATATATATTAGTGTTTTGTAAATTTAATAATTTACATTCATGTTTTAACTTTAATTCTTATTTGTTATAAACAGGAAGGGTGTGGACGTAAAGGGCTACTTTGCATGGTCGTTTTTGGATAATTTCGAATGGAGTTCAGGATACACTCAAAGATTTGGTCTTAATTATGTTGATTACAATGATAATCTAAACAGATATCCCAAACATTCTGCTCTTTGGATGAAGAGATTTCTTCTTAATTAAATACAAAATAAACAAGTAGCATGTCTAGTGTAAGATTTGAATGACATCGAAATATATTCATAATGAGAAAAATTTAAGACTTCGCAAATGTCAAAGAATATCTACATCATGTGGACCAAGTTTCCTATCAATATTTCTGTTGGAAAAAATGAGCCTCGATAATAATGAGTACTACCTACACTCAGATTAGGCGACGTTTGATTGTTTGAACATGCAATTTCATATCGCGACATAAACTCATGAGATGAAATCAACATTAGAATATGTGATTTCATGTTAAGATGAAATTTTAGATTCTCCAAAATGCATGATTTGAGAATTTCAAATACAAAAATTGACCCACAAATTAAATTTTGTAAAAACAAACTCACATTTATATCTACTAACCATTTATGTCATATGTAAATAAAATTTACAATTCATATAATTACTTTCTCATAAAACAATTATTATATATCACCAATATAAAATTTATTATTACTTCAAATCAATTCCTAATGCTTGGTTGGTGAATGAAAAACATTATTCAAAAAATATCTTTTATTTTTGCTAGAGAGTAGAAAATATTTTTTATCCCACCCCGAAGTTCAAACACAAAGCTGACCCAGGACCTGAATCCGACTCTCGACTTGGGACTCGACATTCAAACGGGGATCTGACCATGACACCCAAACCTAGACACGACCCCAATGATTAATCTGGGATCCGACTCTAACACACGATTCGAGACCTGACCCAGACTTTCAATCCGACACATTCAAACTGAAATCGACCCTAACCTCGACACTAACACCCAACCCTAATGACTAATTCGAGGTTAATATCGATATTGATTCAGAACAGACCCCGACCCAATACCTGAATCGGGACCCGACACCCAAATTGAAACCCAACTTTCAAATCAAAATCCGACTTTGACATCCAAAATGGATCCTCATTTTTTAACCAGGACCCGACCCCGACTCCTTACCCCATTGAGATCCAGGATCCGACACACAATTCATAACCTAATCCCGACTCTCAATCTGACATATTCAAACTGAAACTGAAACTGACCCTAACCTCAACACCTACACCCGACCAATTTAAGGTAAATCGAGATATTCATTTCAGAATAGAACTCGAACCAACGGATAAATTGGGATCCACATTGAAATTGAAACCCAACTTTCAAATCAAGATCCGTCTTTGACATCCAAAATGGGTCCGAATATGTTAATCGGGACCCGACCTCGACTTCTGATCTAAGACCCGACTTTTGAACTTGATCTCGACACTTGATGTGGGATCCGTCTTCAAAATTAGAACCCGTGACTCCTAATTTGGAATCCGACTTTTGACTCCGGACCCGACCCAAAAACGCAACCTAGGACCCGACCCCGACTCTCGATCTAGGACCTAACCCCAAAAATTGGGATCTAACTTTCGAATCAGAATTTAACCTTGACACCCGATGTGGTACCTGACCCTAACTCCCTACCCAAAATCTGACTTTCAAACAGGCACCCAACCCTAACTTCTGAATTGAGACCCAACCCCGACTCTTAATCATGGACCTGACTTTCGAATTACGTCTCGAACTTGATATCCAATCTAGGACCTGACTTACGTATTTTAGTTTGGCCCCTACACTCGACCCCTGACCCATGATGGATTCGAGATTCGAACTTAACAAACTGATATGGTATTTGACCTCTACTCTCGATCATAAATCTGACTTTGACACTTGACTCAAAACTCCACCTCGACACCTTATTCAGAACCCAACCTAGACACCTAACTCGAGATTCGATCTCAAATCCTAATTCGGGACCTAACACAAAAAATGTGAGCCGACCCAACCCAATTTGGGACTCAAGAGTTTTCTCATTAATTTTTAAATATAAAATAAAGTAATAAAAAGTAATAATGCATTGAAAAATGTCTTTTTGGTACTATAATACTTTCTTATTTTTCTAATATTAAAATTATAATAAAGACAATATAATTTATTTCACCGGTCGTCGATATATTTAATTAATTTTATCATAAAATTACAATGAATGACATTACTTAATCATTACTTACTTTTTATGCTATTATTCCATATTTATTATAAAATTTGAATGAAATAAATCCTAATCATAATCATCTTCGTCTCAATTAGGACGAGATTCAAAACGGTTTACCTAGGGTTCCTTCCTAGCCAGCAGTTGCGCAACTCTCATGGCTGCTACGGCCTCCTTTCGAGGCTGTCCAACCCACCCCACCACCCCAAACCTCCACATACACCACCCTTTTCAATTTCAATACTATAAATCGTAAACAATCTGCTCTAATTAATTTCAATAGAGGAAAGGCAAGACTTTATTATTGAAGAGGGATTGCATCAAGCAGTGGTGCTTAAATTATCCCATGGTGCACCAAATTTAGAGGTATTAAGGTCAATTTTACAGAAACATCTTGGTACCAAGGGCAATTGTTTAATTGGATTACTTGCTCCAAGACAAATTTTGTTGAGATTTGATCAATATGAAGATTATGTACTAGCTTTATCTCGCTCAATTAATTATCTTCTCTACAATGGAGAGGAGAACCAATGTAGGGTTTTTCCATGGTCCATTGGATATAATCCTAAGGAGGAAATGACGTTAGCTGTGGTTTGGATTTCTTTACCGAACTTATCTCCAGATCTGTTTGCAAAGAAGTCTATGTTGTCTATAACATCAGCAGTTGGGAAACCAATAGCTATAGATTAAGCTACGCAAATCAAGTCAAGACCCAGCACAACTAGGGTCAAGGTTATATTTGATCTAATGTAAAAACTTCCAAATCGTATAAGATTGCAGTTTGTGGATGGAAAATTTGGTAAGTTGATCGAGGTTTTTTAGGAGATTGTATATGATAATCTACCTTTGTATTGCAATTATTGTAAGCACCAAGGTCATGATGAAGATAGTTGTCGTTTGATCTCGAAAAGAAATCAAAATAACAAACAAATTGATGATACCATTGAAGTTGCTTCAAAAGGTACTATCGATAGTGAAAAGTATCAAGGTGATGCGAGAGAAATACTAAATGAAAAAAGAAAAGTTGTAGATGTCGATCAAAGTAAAGCTACTTCTTTAGATTGACAATTGATTGTTGTCACTTTTGAGCAAAATCATGCACACTCAGTGGATGTTGTTACAAGTAATATTAATGTCCAAACAACTACCGAAAACAAAGAAGAAACGCCAAGAGTTGAGGTTGATGTGTCGCGTGTTGGTCCAGACAAAAAAATAATGAATTCAGGACACAAACTAACATCTGATGTTGAAGATGCTGAAAATTCTGGGCAGCATGTTTTGAAAGTTGAAACCAAGAATGCAACTAAAAATTGGACACTGGTTGCACACAAAAATTTAACTAGTAATTGGAGCCTTTCCCTAACTAGTCAAAATAATTCTCCATGTAGTGAAAATGGTGTGACTGAAAATTTTCATGACAATGAGAAGAGGCAAGATATTAGTAATGCCTCAAGAGACCTATTATGTTCGAATAGCTTTGATGCTTTATCAAAGACTACTGGAAAGCAAGTAAACTTTACAGAGAAAGACAACGATTTGATCCAAGAAAAACAGGTCTCACCACCTACTTTGAATAGAAAATTAAGTCTAGAAGCTCCTGTTTTTGTGCCAAAATGTGTGATTGCAAAGAAGAATGAGTCAAGGGCCTTAGTGTCAAATACAATTGATTTGGGCGAGGATTCTCTTGATGAAATTGAGGAAGACAATATGCTTGATTTGGGCGAGGATTCTCTTAATGAAGATGAGGAAGATATGCTGGACATATGCTTTGATAGAGTGGATAGGGAAAGAGATATATCACCTAGGCAACAAAGAAGTGGAAGCAACAAAAGCAAAAAGAAGACACATGGAAGGCAACATAGTTGGGACGGTAAAATATTTGAGGAGTTTGTTCCAAGCACCTACTGATGCGACAGACAAAACATAACCATTTGACAGTATCAATAGGTTCAACAAGATCCAATAAATCCATAAAGAGAGTATGAAATTATCAAGTGTTGTTGGATAAGTTTGAAGAAGAAGACAAGAGAAAAATACTTCAAGTTACTTTTGATGGGCAATCAATCTTTTTTAATTCATGCGTTTGTAATAGAAAGTTTGAGGCTGATAACTCAACTTTCTTCTTGATTGACAGATTTTTACATTATTTAAGCATCCTCATTTGTAATATCATCATGGAGTGTATTGCAAACTCTGTGTGATCAGAAAATACTTAGTTCTCTCTACCTCTTATTTTCTTCATACTTGTTAGGTAGTAGACGCTAGGTACTTTATTAGGATTAGTAAGGTAAGGCCTAGCCCCCCTTGCCTGCACTTATCTCTATTGATATTTTTTATGTTTAATAAAAGGCCACTAGACATTGTCTAGTGATAAATTTGCAGGATTTTTTTTTTTTATTTTATAAAATTTGATTAGTTATAATTTTTTAAAATGAAGATAATATGATTAATTATAATTTTTTAAAATGAAGATAATATGATTAGTTATAATTTTTTAAATGAAGATCTCAAATGAAAGAAGTAATTCATTTTAAGTTAAATGACAAGGAGAAAGACAAGAAAAGGGGAGGATCATATAAAACAAGTGCCAAAGAAATTAAAGGGAGGATCCCACGTTTTCAACAATTAAAAAACACATGAGGTGCGTAGAAAATGTTTTCTGCAATTGAAAAAGACATGAGGTGCGTGGAAAATATTTTCTTAAAAAACAAGTTGATTTATAACTTATTTTTTTATGTTTGATTGGCGAGTAGAAAATTATTTTTGAAAAAATATTTTCTAATATTTGTTTGGTAAATGAGAAATATTTTTATAAAAATATCTTTTATTTTTTAATAGCAGAATGACCTGAGAGATCTTTGTACTTGACTCATTTTGTCAGTTGAACCCTCCTATTTATCATTTTGTCAACAAAACCCTTAAACTTACTAGAACACAATATCTTGAATCCTTTTTTGACTTGACATCCTATGTGACATTAAACACCTAAGGTGTGTGTGATACACACATTTTAGGAGCGTGAAGGTCTTTTTAAAAGGTATTAATGGCCCCTTTTGGCCATTATAACACCCTCTTATTCAATTTTTTCTCTCCAAATTTCTTCTTCACTATTTCGTTTTTCTATCAAATTAATTTTTTTCTTCAATTTTTTTCTACTTCATCGTGACTGTGTGGCTTTGAAGTTTCCTAATGGTTGAAATCATTTATCATGCGTGACAAGAATAGCTTAATCTTAATGATTTGACTTTAGAAACGTCAAATCAATACACAACTCAACAAAAAGGCCTGATTTTTAAAATAAAAGGATTTCAAAATTTCTCTATATTACTATATATAAGAAGAAGGAATAAGTATTCACCACAAGTCAACATGTGTTCCAATAAGAAGAGGGAATAACCAATATATTTATAAAAAGAAATGACATATAAAATAAAATGGGGAGAGTATTGGTTTTTCAAAATGGAAAAGGACAAAACACATATAAAATTAAAAGATATATATAAAAAAGTTGATTTAATTCTCAAACATAAAAAGTAACATATGTTACTATATATAAGAAGAGGGAATAAGTATTCACCACAAGTCAACATGTGTTCCAATAAGAAGAGGGAATAACCAATATATTTATAAAAAGAAATGACATATAAAATAAAATGGAGAGAGTATTGGTTTTTCAAAATGGAAAAGGACAAAACACATATAAAATTAAAAGATATATAAAAAAAAGTTGATTTAACTCTCAAACATAAAAAGTAACATATATTATTAAAAACTTTAATAAAAAGCACTATAATTTATAATAAATAATAACTTAAAATATCTACAAAACAACAAAAAAAAGACTAATTTTTGTACTGCTTGTGTCACATAAATTAGGATTGGGATGATTTTAAAATTTTAATTTTGGTTATACATTATAAAATAGCCAAAAAATTGAATGATATAATTTTTTTAAAAAACAACCGAATGAATCGTCCTATAGAAGAGGGAATAAATATTCACCACAAGTCAACATGTGTTCCAATAAGAAGAGGGAATAACCAATATATTTATAAAAAGAAATGACATATAAAATAAAATGGAGAGAGTATTGGTTTTTCAAAATGGAAAAGGACAAAACACATATAAAATTAAAAGATATATATAAAAAAATTGGTTTAACTCTCAAACATAAAAAGTAACATATGTTATTAAAAACTTTAATAAAAAGTACTATAATTTACAATAAATAATAACTTAAAATATCTACAAGACAACAAAAAAAAAGACTAATTTTTGTACTGCTTCTGTCACATAAATTAGGATTAGGATGATTTTAAAATTTTAATTTTGGTTATACATTATAAAATAGCCGAAAAATTGAATGATATAATTTTTAAAAAAATAACCGAATGAATCGTCCTATCGATAACCCTAATGTTACTTCTACTCTGTTTATTTTTACTTAAATTTAGAAAGATATGCTTCATTTCTACCGTCAATCTTATCGCTACATTTATTTGCTATTTAAAATTGAAATTAAAAAGACAAATGACAAATAAGATTCTATATTAGCTCACTTATGAGCAAAATATATTATAACAATCTTTACTAATTTTATAACAATACATAAACTATATTCCCTCCATCCCATATTAGATGGGCATTTCCAACTTTACACGGTGATTAAGAAATCATTAATACATTGGAAGACTTCACCATTTTGCCCTTTGTTTATATCAATGCACATTGAAATGAGTTGCAAAAAATACACATACAATATAGGAATGGTCATATTAATTGTAGGGGTAAAATGGAAAAAAATTAATTAATTCTATCCTAATTTAATAAGTGCTCAAATAATATGAAAAAAATATTTTTAGTAAGATTCTCATCTAATATGGGACAGAGAGATTAACAATATAACTTTATTAATGTTGGGCCCGGGCAGCGCCCGGGCTTTCTTTACTAGTCTATATATAATAAACCACAATGCAACTATCATTGTAACTATCTTGTTAGCTTTCAACCAAAAGCTAACAAGATTTTTAGTTACATATTTATTATTTAGTTAAATAATAAATATGTCATTGTATGAGCTATTTATTACTAATTCCTTTTGAATTTGTTAATCTGATTTTGATCTGACACATAGTTTACAAAAGTAAATTAGATTTTGAGAAAAAACATTAAGTGATACTTGAAGTTGTCCCAGATTTTCAAAAAGACTCCTTAACTTTGCGTGCGTCCTATTACCCCACAAAACATTCAAAATCACAATAAATACACAATTTTTACACAATATTTCCACTTTGGACAAAAATATCCTTCGAATGTGCAATTTCTTAAAAACAAAAAGTCGGACCCATTATTGATGTATTGAAGGATGCTTTGGTAATTTCCTATGATGAATTCGTTTTGTTTGTTTCTTTTAAATTTATTTTACTATACTAAATAATTGTATAAAATATTATGAATTACGATAATTAATTACTTAAATGTTTAAAAGATATAAAAATATATAAAAGAATTGATTGACTCTTCTAATTTTACCGGTGACACATAAATTGGGACAAATGAAATAATATATATTATTTGAAAATTTCGTAGAAAGTACTATAAATTACAGTAATTAACCGCTATAAATATTTCAAAGACAAATTTTTTTTATTGAATCTCAAATTTTTTTAGTACTACATAAATTGAGAAAGAAGAAATGACCTCTATTATTTGAAAATGACGTAAAAATATTACAAATCATACAATAAGAATTAACAATTTAAAATTTTAAAAGACTTTAATGCTTTATACTTATTCTATTTCCCCTTTGGACAAAAATATCCTCCCAATATGCATATTTTTTTAAACAAAAAGTGGGACCCATTATTGATGTATTCAAGGATGCTTTGGTAATTTTCCTATGATGAATTCGTTTTGTTTGTTGTTTAATTTTTTTTAAAATAATTGTATAAAATATTATAAATCACAATAATTATTTACTTAAATATTCAAAAGATATAAAAATATGTAAAAGATCTAATTAACTCTTCAAATTTTATCGGTGACACATAAATTGGACAAATGAAATAATATATATTATTTGAAAATTACTTAGAAAGTACAATAATTTATAGTAATTAACAATAGAATATTTTAAAGACAAAAAAAAATTGATTGAATCTCGAAATTTTATTAGTACCACATAAATTGAGAAAGAAGAAATAACCTTTATTATTTCAAAATTGCGTAAAAGACATTACAAATCATACAACAATAATTAGCAATTTAGAATGTTAAAAGACATAAATTGTTTTTTACCATAGTTAACAATAATTAAAAATTTAAACTATTTTAAATTAATATTAAAGTTTTATTAATTCTTTAATTTTGTTTTTGTCACATAAATTGAAACAAAAAATGATACATACTGGGCCCGTGCTAACACGGGCTCCGATGTCTAGTTCTTTTATAAAAGATTATGTGATATTATGATATATCCCAATGAATCATTATAAAGAACAGTACCCTACACAATTGAAAAAAAATGAATCTATTTCAAATAAATTGGAAGTTTACGAAAATCAGAGACCTAATCATACCATAATTATTGTAAAAATTCGTAAACCCTAAAATCCAATAAAAATGAAAAAGACAAAAAATGAGTGAAAAACAAACAAATATGAGAATAAATAAACTTAGAAAGACAGGTTGAAAATCAAAACCAAACACCTTTAAAATTTTTAAAAAATATCGTTGGAGGTGAAGGATGGAAACCGGAGTTGAGAGAGTATAGGGTTTGATTGAACAAAGGATGGATGAAATGTTTAAGAGAGTTTTAGATTAATGACGTGGAAATCCACGTGTACGCGATTGTATTATTACACACACCCCTTAGTAGTCAAAAAGGGTTTCTATTATTGTGTTTTAATGAATTTGAGGGTTTAGTTGACAAAATGTTGAGTAGGAGGATCCAACTTACAAACAAAATCAAGAACGTGGGCTTCACAGGTCATTACACCTTTTTTAATATAGAGAGGAAAATAATTTTTTAAACATTATTTTTGACCTGAGAGTAAATTTCGACAATTGATATGAGATCCGACCCAAATATCCAAATTGAGATTTGACCCAGGACATGACCCCGACTCCTAACTCAAAATCCAACATTCTAACTAGGATTCGACCCAACACCCAAACATAGACACAACCTCGATATTGTTATAATGCAAGACATAGTTTTGAGTATTTCTTAAATACCCCAAAACTCTTTTCATTATCATCCAATGAGTTTGACTAGGATCACTTGTGATCCCACTCAGTTCATTAATAACACATGCTATATCTGATCGCGCACACTTCGTGATATATATCGTACTTCCCAATACTCTAGCACAATCCAACTGTGAGTCACTTTCGCCTTCACTCTTTTGAAATGAAATGCTCACATTTATTGGAGTCTTGACAATATTGAAATCCAAATATTTGAACTAGTCAAAGACCTTTTCAATGCAATGAGATTGTGACAATGCTAAACATTATAGAGTTCTAAGGATTCTTATACCTATGATCACATCAGTAACTCCAAGACCTTTCATATCAAACTTGTTTTCTATCATACGTTTAATAGCATTTATGTCATTAGTGTCTCTACTGATGATCAACATATCATCAATATACAAACAAACAATGACCTTATGATTTTAATGTAAACACATTTATCACTTCCATCATTCTTAAATTCGTTTGCCAACGTGATTTGGTCAAATTTTTAATGTCATTGTTTGAGTGCTTGCTTTAGTCCACAAAGCGACTTAACAAGTTCGCACACTTTCTTTTCTTTACTAGGAACCACGAAATCCTTGTGCTGTTCCATGTAAATTTCTTCCCCCAATTCTCCATTTAAGTGAGTTGTTTTCACATTCATTTGATGAATTTGGAGGTCATATATCGCAACTAATAATATTAACATCCGAATGAATGTGATTCTAGTTACTGAAGAGTATGTGTCGACAAGATCAAGACCTTGTTTTGGTCTAAAGCCTTTGACAAAAAGTCTTGCTTTATATTTTTCAATAGTTCCATCGACTTTTATTTTTCTTCTGAGAATTCACCTTGAACTCAAAAGTTTATTTCTTGGAGGAAGATCAACCAACTTCCAATAGGATTGCTCAAGATACCAATCTCACTATTGACATGATCTTTTCAAAAGGATGAGACCACATAAGATATAGGAAATGTTACAAAATCAACTCCGAAGGTAGTAGATGTCCTTTGACATTTACTACACGTCTGAATCTCTTTATTAAGTACATTCTCCTTTTGATCTTTAGAAGGTCCTTTAGACTTTTCACTAGACTACTCAAGTCTACTTTTACAGTCCACAGTTCTTAGGTCCTATTTTAATCCTTTTAGGAATAGGAACTTAGATTTTGGATAGACACCCCACACTTTGAAATATTTCAAGCTGGATTTCCTTCCTTTCCATTTCTCATATTGAATAGATTGCCTAGACACTTCTTATTTTTTTCGCTAGACACTTCTTATTTTTTTCGCTAAATTTCCACACTTTGAACTTAGACTTTGGCTAGACACTTCTTATTTCTTTCGCAACTGATTTCAACTTCAATTTTATATTGCCTAGATGTTTCTATTGCTTCACCCTTACCATTCAGCAAAATAGACATAACCGTATCAAATGCAATTGTCAATAAAAGTTATGAGATACTTTTTCCCACCACGAGATGGGGTGTTGACTTCATATCACAAATGTAAGTGTAAATCAACTCTAAAGGATTAGAATTCCTTTTTCAACAGATTTATAAGAATGCTCAGCATACTTAGATTCCACACAAACTTGACATTTTTATCTATTGCACTCAAAGTTAGACAAAACTTCTAAGTTGATCAGTTTTTCTTACAAGTTTTTGTAATTGACATGTCCCAAGTGCTCATGTCACAAACAGTTTGACTCAAGCAAGTAAGAACAAATAAAAATATTGAGTTTGAAAAGATCTCCACGAGGTAGCTTTTTCTCAGAAATATATATTCCTATTTCTTACAATTTTGTGTGATACAAACATTGTTTAGAGTCATCACCTTGTCAAATGTCCTTTTTGGAAGGACCTTTCCATAACTTTTAATTTGATTGTTATAGAACTACCCATGAACAAAGCTTCATTGGGTCCAATAAAGGCAATATAGTCCAATTGCTTCTTTTACAAATCATGAAAAATGACTATTCACCAATATTCATGTCTATACAAATAGTTATATTTAATGGACATATTTTTTCATGAAAAATCACAAGCTTTTAAGGGCATTTTTTTATAAAAGAACTCAATTATTTTGAACAAGTATACATATAATTTGGTAGTTTCATACTAGTCATACCATATACTAGTAAAAGAGAAACTCAACGACCACAATATCAAATATACTCCACGAATTTTGTGGGTCTAACATAATACAAAAGAATCATCGAATTTCATAGCTTGTGCTCCAAATTTAAATTAGACACTAAGTCTAATTTAACTTTGTCATAAGCAAAGAATCCCCCACATTTTGAAATATGATCTCAAAAATATTTTTCAAGTAGTTGAAAATAATTTTTCCACATATTTTCCAAGACTATGAATGGCAGCATGAAACCTTTTTTGGAAATATTATTCTACGAAAGAATTATAGTGCTTTAGTTCTCTTTAACAATCTTTACATAGTGTCAAAATTCATTTCATAGAGGTACCAACTACATACACAAAAAATCACACACTTGAAGGCACTGGCCTTTTTTCTATCCCAATTAGACATACCACTTAGTATTTAGAATACTAATAATAAAGACAAAAACTTTTGTACAGATTTTTCTATTTAACAGTGAAGTTTATAGAAAACAAAAAGTACAACACTGACTTATTAGATGAAATTTTCATATTCTTCAAATCAAATGCATGGTCTTATTTATCCAGAGTAGAAAGCTACAAAAGTTTTTACTCTACAAAAATCAGACACGATCAAATTCACAAGGAGTACAAAACTACAAAAGTTTTTTTTCCCCAAACAGAATAAAACATATTATTAGATTATCACATAGAAATTCTTTTCTTTTCAAATAGCCTTCCAACTATAACATTTTGACATACTGTTTTATCAAACAAAAATGTGCATCTCTCATTCTGCAAACTAAAGAATTTTAAAGGCATCATTATTTATCAAGGAAAATTCATTCCAAAACATATGGTTTGCATAGCTTTTTCCAAAGATACACATGATAAATATCAAAAGAATTAACTTTTAGAAACTATTTTCCTACTCAGATAAATAATAAGAAGGTTACCTGGTGTAATCTTTAACCAAATACCACCAATTTTTCTAGTACATTATCAATTCGATCTTACTAAACAAGGAACCGAATTCTGAAGAAGTAGTGCATTAATCTTCTACTTCAATGATTTGTTTGCTTCAATCAGTAGAATACAAGAAATACCAACAATATATTAATTTCCTTAATATTGTTGTTCATCTTGTATTCCTAAGATACTTAAAACAAAAACTTTGAAGAACTTGATAAGAAAGAACAAATTTTAAATAGAATTTTCAAAACTAGAAAATTAAAACCAGTAGAGAAAATAAACTTAGAAACAAATTAGAAACAATATACAAAATATTTTTCTAAAAGAATTGAGCCCGCTGAATGCACAGTGTTCTTTTAAGAAAATTTTTCCTCTCATGTACCCGAGGTTAATGGATTATATCCTCCCAGTATAGAACGATCTTACTCATTGGTGTATCAATACCTAAAACTACAGAGTCAGCGAACCACTTAACGACAGTAAAGTACACTTAGAATACTAGATTTAGTAGTAGAAGAAGAAGTTCAGAAAATTGGTTCACTTAAAATGAGAGAAAATCCCTCAATTTATACAAAACAAATGGTAGTATGAAAAGGTACTTATTGTGTCGTATCGGAAAGGTCACAACCCTTTGAAAAAGTCACAATCTTTAGAAAAGGTCACAACTTTCATAAAAGTCACAACTTTTCATCAAAGTCACAACACTTCATAAAAGTCACAACTCTTCATGTTCCATTTACACCTTTTATAACCCAAATAATACATTATTTGCAAATTAAAAAATTTAACGCTGAGAAGGTCACAATTTAAATCTAGTTGTATTTTTAATCATATTTAATTAGTCCTATAATTAAATTTATGTTATACTATATATGTAACTTGTGAGCTAAAAGTTTAACGGCCAAGCCAATTGATTCGGTTTTCTTGAAATCAACGAATGGACTTGAAATTGTAGATCCATTTTGTCATCCACGCGACTCAGACAAGAATCATATATCTTACCCACCCAATGTTGTTCAGATTGAATTTCAAAGATCTCGTTCGCTGTCAAAGTGAATTTGGTGAAGTAGTCTCTTGCCCTTGTCACCTGAGATAAAGTCAACCGAAAATCGTGATCGGAGTCGTGGTATGAAGATGATGATTTGAAGATTCATTCGACAGAGAAGGGTGTCTTGGTTGCCGATACCGTAATTGAATGAATCACTACACATGGCAACAATAAAAGTGGAGTTTGGCACAGATCAAAGGGAAAAGCAATGAGGAATTCCACTTTGGAAAGGAAAATGACAGTTCCAAACGAAGGACCCTGGGACAATCTTTTCGGTGTCCAAGTGTCAAGACTCGAGGGCTTGTGTCTGCATAACATAACTTAAACATAGTTATATCTTTTATCTTATTTTATGAAGCATAATAAGTAAGTTTATGTCATACAATATCTTTTGCAAGTTAGTAAGCTTAACATATCCTTAACTAAAAAATGAATTATCTCTCACTAACCTATTTCCTCTCTTCCAAATATAAATAAATCTTGATCTAAGAAATGTTATATATGTAGGGATAACTTTTTCTTTTCTTTTTCTGTTTTTGTTTTTTTTTTCATATATATTATATTTTTCAAGAAAAAACCATTTTCCAGGGAGAACAACTTTGTTTATAGCATTTGAATATAACGAACAAAGAAGCAACACTTATCATAAAAAAATCTTAAGTGAAGAAATTTCAACCTGCCTAGCAATATTTGGATTAAATATCTTCTTTAATTTTCTTAAGAAAATAATAATCTTCTCACCTAAACATTCATTCATCATCATTTTTTATTTTTTTTCTATTATAATTATAAATTTGGCGACCATAAAACTCAATTCAAAGAAATTCTGATCAATTAAACAAGCAATAGTAAAATTTGAGCAATTAAGAACTTATCCAATGTTCTAATAGTAAAACACATAAAATTAAGACAAGTACTATATATTTTGTGTTTATTATAATGTTCTCATACTTTAATTAACATTACACAATAAAGTACTAGTGTCATGCTTAGAAATCTATATGAAACCAAAGTAGAGACATTTCTACTAATAATTAATCCTAGATCCTTATAAGTTGTTGTTGTGGTGGTGATTTGGATCTTGAACATGAATGTCGAAAGATGTATCATCAAGTAAAGTCATTATCTCATCATCATTTAAGCTCAACAACTCAGAAAATGAAGGACTCCGTGGAATGTCAAATGATCCATTAACATTTTTCTCCATTGGCACTGATGCACTCATTGAGAGGATATTCGTCAAAGGGTTTGTTTGTGGTGCCATTGGAAGAACAAGCATTGATGAAGACATTGGATAAGCCATTGTATAGGTCATTTTAGGATACCTTTGTGAAGATGATGATGAACGAACCTGTGAAAGATCAACAAATGGAACCATTTGAGGAGGAGTCCTCAAAGGAAACATGAATTGAGGCACTTGAGTAGGAGCGCTTGAAGGACCCATCAATGGAGCCGTCAGAGGAACTATCGATGTTGGAGTTACATCAGGAACCAAATTAAGAGGAGCCCTTGGCCTCTCAAAATTGGTCCCACTAGGTACGGTAGATGGAACCAAAAGAGGAATCTCGGATAGTGCTGGAGTATCAACAGGGGCTAAAAGAGGAGACCATGACATGTCGAAGTTGGTCCCACGAGAATCCATCAGTCCAGCAATTGGTTGAGGAGCATTCGATGTAGAACCTTCTTCGTGAGTTTTTGCTTCGATCACGTCATCTATCAGTTTGAGATTTTTATTAATCACATAACAGAGATCGTTGAGATCTTCTAGGTGCATACTATTGGGCATCTCTTCACCATTCAACAATCCATACATTTGGTTTGTATACTCCATTTTCTTGTTTTCCTTCCTTACTTTCTCAAGTTCATTCTCAATTTTCTCGATCCTTTTCGTGATTATATTTTCTTGTGTTTTCATGTTTTTTGATCTTTCCTTCTCTGGAAGATCGAAAAATTTTGTAAAGATGTCGGTAGCAGCTTCATGATTTGGAAACATCCCAGGCTCGTTGTTGTAAGGGCTATTGACTAAGGTAGCCAATTCAACATCGCAAAGGGTGTTGAGTTCACGAGCCTTGGTTAAAAATCCTTTTTTTCTTTTTCTATATGACACTCTCCTCTTAGTATTATTTTCAATAAAAGCAAACTTCACTTTTGTTCTACCCATGATCAAAATGAGGAAGAGGAGGAGAGATGCGTTTATTAGGATTTGGGGAATGAAATGAATTTATTATTCTTACTGTTGTTGTGTGTTTCTTTGTTAAGAATTGCCTCCTATTTATAGGGTGGAAATTAAGTTTTTGAATTAGAGGATACTTAGTTGTCAAGGGTACTATTTGGGCATGAAAATAAATGACGGTAGATTTGATATCAAATTAGATTCTACTTGACATAAATGTAGTTATGACTCTAGTCTTATGTTGAACAAATCTTTTTGAGTCAAACTTTTCTTATTAGGAAAATAATTTAATTAATTTAGATCTAGGTAAGTATTATCCATCAGAGATGACCATAGAGTATTAACAATGTTTTTTTGTAAAGAAAGTCTAAAAAGTTGTATATTTTATTTATGATTGTAAAAAAAATATTGAAACAAATGAAAAATTGAAAAATTGGCCGAAAAATTGAAGGATTAATTTTTAAAATATTTAAATAATATAATACAAATTAATTTAATGATTAATAAAATTCAAATATTTATTGAATATTAAATGAAGATATGTGTATGATTATTATCGTTGTGGTGCTTATAAAAGCACATTATAATTTTTTCCAATTTTGGAAAAAACCATATTTAGTAGAAGTTTATATTGATTTCAATTATATTAAAAGTCAAATCAAGCTCAAATTTTAGTTTTTTTTACATTAAAATATTTCTAAATTAGTTTCAAGGCAAATTTGTACATAAAATAGTTACACAAGACACCTACCAAACTATTGTGTTTATAGATATTGAGGAAAGAAAAATAGAATTTTATTTTATTTTAGAATAGTATTCAATTATATTAAAAATTAAATGATGCTCATATTTTGTTTTTTGTTACATTAAAAAAAAAATAGTTTCGACGCAAATTATTACATAAAATAATTGCAGATGGCACTTACCAAACTAATGTGCTTTACACATTTTGGAGAAAGAAAATAAAATTTTATTTCATTTTAAGGATTGTAAACAAGAAGACGAGGAAGAAATAGTCGTAGATTGTCTTACTAATATTTTATCCATGTCATCTTCATCCTCTCTCGATTGTGTTTTGGTTTCAATTTTTCATTCGAGTTCTGCATTTGGCTGTATTTATAGTGTATTGCGTGTTTTTTGAGACAATTATTTCACTTTGGGTATGTCTTTCGAAGATTCCATGAGGCTTTTATAATGGTAATGAAAATGCTAATTTTGATGTGCTTTTCCATTACTTGCGTGTAATATATATTTAGTTTTTTTTTAAGTTAGTGAATTAGGGGTTCATAAGGCCATTAGATTTTGAGTAATCTTATTAATGTTAAAATTTAAGTAAGAAATTGTTTGATCTATCAAAGAAAAGATTCTCATGTGCTAAAGAAATTTAGAAAGATGGATTGAGACTTCTTCCAATCGGATGTTCATCAAAATACAAAGATGAATTTATTAGTTAACAATAACTAATCCTTCACTAATTTTTGTAGATAAAAACAAAGAGTTTTCAAGTTTTTTTTATGTAATCTTATTATCGAAATAGTTTGTTATGATTATTATTGGGCCCGTGCTTGCACATTATTTGGCACATGATTAAAACTAATTAAAGAGGAAGGATCATAAAATCAATTGATCTCTTGAACTACTTGATGTCTAGTAATAATAGTAAGAATAATGGATATGAAGTAAATGTTCCTAGCAATGCTCTTTTGAAAGTTCTCAGTCACAACCAGGAAGCTAAGATTGTACAACCACTAGGCCCCAAAAATGTCTGAATTGAACATCAGTGAGTACCTTAGATGGAAAGACAATCTAATATTTTTATCAAATGAACAACTGTAAAATAAGTGTATTTGTGGTTAAATATTATGTTTTCTTATTATAATCTTTAACTTGCTAATACTTTTATGTGTGCTATTCAAGTAAGAAAATATTGCTAACATTATATACTCCAAATTATTATTAAAAATAATCCATATGTGTTTTCCGTCCATTGTACACCAAATTTGGAAATACAAAACGTTCGACTACGCTAGCAGCACGACACAGTCCTCCAGCTAGAATAATGAATTAATTCTGGAGATAAATAGGACCCGAAATTTTTTATTAAGGATAAAGGAATACTTACCACAATCCTTGTTGATAACAATTAACATGATCCAATTTCGAATGGCAAAAACTTGTGAAAGTATTAACAATGAGCTAACTTAGTAAAAAAACACAAGATCATTCTATAAGGTAAACATCGAAATTATCTAGTATACACATACATGGATATGGAATATTAAATGTCCAAATAAGATAAAATATTTTCTCTGGCTACGTAGTTTTAGTAAACTCCCAACAATGTCACTATTTAAACTCGATGGGCATTGAATACATACAACCTACTCGTTGTCCCTCTGAAGCCATGGAAACCACTTCTCATATATTCAGTAACCTGATAATGTGGAACGATGCTTTACCATTCTATCAAAGGAAGGACTAAGGTTGCAAACAGGGGCGGTTCAACATAATTCGAGGCCTAAAGCGAAATTTTAATTAGAGGCCTAAAATTTAAATAAATTTTATCTGTATTTATTTATTTTTCTAAATTTTTAGATGGAAATTATTCCTTAATATTTTTTTTATAAATGATTTTTTCAAATACTTTTTTAATTATTATTTTTAAGCAAGACTTTATCAATTCAACATTGAAAAACATCATTTATCGAGACAATTATTATATGAATCAATAATATAGTTCTATAAGTAATAAATTGATAAATTTTAAATAAAGAAGAGAGTTAGAATCATAGAATCTGATTCAAAAAGTTGATAACTTGGTATACCCTACTTTAATATGAAAAGTTACGAAGAAATAAAAAAATATTTGTAACTTACTTTGTTCAACACTTTTCGACTATTGATTCATATTTTTGACAGAATATTACTCTAACTATCAAAGATTTGAAGAAATAGAGTACAGAAGGAGTTAAAAAGGATAAATAATAAGAGTGTTAGCGAATAATATATATATACTTTTTATTATAAATAATTAATTTTTTTCATTAAAAAATTAAACATGATTTTATTTTAATAAAAATTTGAGGCCCCCAATAAGGCATTGGCCTAAAAATTCATAGGCAAAAGCCGTCCCTGGTTGCAAAATCAGGGGCGGACCTAGGTGGAGCCTACGGGGTTTCCCTTGTCAAAAAATTACACTATATATAACGTTAAATTTTGATTTTATGTGTATATATATTAAAATGAACCCCCTAAAAATAAAGAATAGACTCGGCTCAGTGGATTAGTTGTTCAAGAAATGCCCCATATATCAAGGCCCATAGGTTCCAATCCCATGGGAAACATTTTCACCCTCTTTTTAATGCATTGGAAAATGGAACTTTTGGGCTTAGACCTTCTTCTTCTTATTCATTATTTTTTCCTTTTATTCCATTTCTTCTTTTTAATTTTGTTTTTGTTTAAATTTATTAGACACATTCTTTTTATTTTTATTTTTTATTCTTTTTATATCTATTATTCATTGTTTCAACATAACTCTTGTTTTAAATACTAACTTGAATAACTCTTTCTAAAATATGATAAATTATATTTTACTTGAAATTGAGATAGAAATATAATTTATTTATTTTTAAAAAAGGTAAATTTGATGTAATCGAATGAAGAAACTTAATTATCGTCAACATCCTTTTAAAAATATTAATTTACTAGAATTCATCAAATTTCTTTTATATTTTTAATTATATTTTAGAGAGATAAAAACTAAACTTATTTAATGTATCATATTTAATGTATTCCGTAACTCTTTAAGTATCGGGCTGCTCATTATTTTAAGGGATTTATTGTAAAATGAAAACTAGAAGGGAGAGGATGTAATTTATATCTTATACTATGTCATTCCTATAATTTATACAAAAAATGGGTTGATAAGGTTACTGTAACGAACGGTTCCTGTCGTTATAGAAAAGCCAACGAGAAAAATTTTGGGCTGAAAAACTTTTTTGTAGTAACTTGAAATTTCCCAACCTAGTCCAGATTTGGACGAAATAGGAGTCAGCAAAGTCAAGGGAAATCTGGTAACAATTGGGTGATCNCGTCATTATAGAAAAGCCAACGAAGAAAAATTTTGGGCTAAAAAACTTTTTTGTAGTAACTTGAAATTTCCCAACCTAGTCCAGATTTGGACGAAATAGGAGTCAGCAAAGTCAAGGGAAATCTGGTAACAATTGGGTGATCAAATTATGAATTTGATCACATGAGTAGATAGCTAAGACGTTAAGGAACCCGTACGACTTTACGGAATTGAATTCGGGCGAGTAGAACTCCCGAAATTAATCTTAGCGTGAACGGGTAGTTTCTAAGTGTCATTGGTTAAAGGTGTGTTGTGAAATGGGGGTCTTAGAATTATAAAATTTGCTCACTAGTTTAGTGCAAGCCACTAAGGCGGGATTTCGCCCACCAGGGCGGGGACGCTGTAGTGGGGTGGTGCCGCCATAGCGGGATAGACGCGACTTAAGTCGGAAATAAACCTCAAAAATGTTTTATTCTACACTTTTTGACTTTGAGAGCTAGGAGACGACCCCGGGTGCTTTCTTGATTGTTTTTCACCATTCTTAAGGCTAAAGGTAAGGTTTTAACTCCCCGAATCCATTTTTCGATCCGTAAAATGTAATCTAATGGGTAATTATCGATGGAGGAGGGTTTTGATCAGGAAATTATGGTAGAAAAATCTCTAATCTGGGTATGGGGATCATGGGTTTGATCTAGGGTTAATAGAATGGTGGGTAATTTGGGTAATTAGTTATTGATTATTGATTCCCCTGTTATATTTTTGTTTATGTCAAGAACAAGCGGAACGAATCCGGAAAGGGAAGAATCAAGTTTTTTAGGGAATTCAAGCTTGTTTCGAGGTAGGTGATGGTTGTGATTTCATGTTGTATGATGTATGTTTGTTCTTGCTTCATTATAATACATGTATGTATGCGAATGTTACATTATTGATCACACTAATTGTAAATGAGGATAGATGAATGATGAATGCCATGAATCATGACTTGATTGTATGATTATGAGAATATACTTTGTGATTGTGGCTTGTTGAATAGATAGGGTGTTGCGTTCCGACACACTAATTTAGATCGATTGTCATGTTCCGGCATAAACATGGGATCGGTTATCACGTTCCGACATAAACATTGGATAGGGTACCACGTACCGATATGCTAACAATTTGGGTGTGGATTCCATGAGAGGACCATTGATTTGACATAACTATGATATTTGAGAATTGTGAAACTGCTCGTTGTTCGTAAATGATATTGATATTGTATATGTTCGGTGTATGCATGTTATTATTGTGTTGTAATGACTTATGTATGTTGCACTTAGTGGGATAGCTGTGTGATCCTACCAGTACACCGTGATTGTGTACTGATATTGCTTTTGCTATTTCCTTATTGAGTACAAGGCATCTTCAGGCGGATATTGACAGACATCGCTTAGAAGATCAGTGATCGTTCAAATTCAGGGGTGAGCCAATTCTTCCGGGCTGCCATAAGTTCTCTTTTCTGTCTATGTCCACATTCCGGACATGACTAGTACTTTAGTTAGTCTTATGTTTAGTTTGGGGTTGTACCCTTCTTGTTTAGACTTATGGTTGAACTTTAAATGTTTTGGTACATTGACTTTCAGGTTCTAGGTGTTACTTCCACATTTGTTTTAGTTGTTAGACTTTCGAATTGGAGTTTATGGGAACTCTATTTCTTTCCTTAACATTTAAACTTGCTTCCGTAACCTTAAATGCTTTAGTATTTTGATTAAGTTGGTTATTAGTTTGAATGGTTCTCCCACCGGAGAGTTAGTGTGGATGTCAATCACGATGGTCTGGGTCGTGACAGTTACAATGTAAACCTAGTTGAATCTTTGTTCTTTCCATATCCATGCTACAATTATTAGAAAAAAATATGTCATATTATAACATTGCAAATGGAGATTTAATGGCTAAAAGGACACAATTTAATTTAAAACTAGTCGAATCTTTCGTCATTTTTTACTAACCATATAAGTAAATATGGCATACTAAATATATTCGTGAGCTAAAAAATTTAACAGACAAAAGATGACAACTTAAGCTTTGTTGAACTTCAATCATCTTTTATCTAAAACCTATATGTAAATTATGCCATATATATTCTTTCCAAGTTAAAAAATTTAACGGTGAGAAGGTCACAATTTAAATCTAATTGTATTTTTAATTAGTCCTATAAGTAAATTTATGTTATATTATATATGTTACTTGCGAGCTAAAAGTTTAACGATGAAGCCAATTGATTCGATTTTCTCGAAATCAACGAGTAGACTTGAAATCATAGATCCACTTTGTGATCCACGCAACTCAAACAAGAATCCTATATCCTACCCACCCAGTGCTGTTCAAATTGAATTTCAAAGATCTCGCTTACTGTCAAAGCGCATTTTGTGAACTGTTCCTCTGCCCCTGTCACCTGAGAAAAAGTCAACTTGAAATCGTGATCGGAGTCATGGTTTGAAGATGATTATTTGAAGATTCATTCGACAAAGAAGGGTGTCTTGGTTGCCGATACCGAGGTTGAATGAATCATTCCACCTAGCAACAACAAAAATGGAGTTTGGCACAGGTCAAAGGGAAAAGCAAGGAGGAATTCCACTTTGGAAAGGAAAAGGACAGTTCCAAACGAAGGACCCTGGGACAAGCTTTCCGGTGTCCAAGTGTCAAATACCGAGGGCTTGTGCCCGCCGAACACAATTTAAACATAGTTATCTCTTTTATCTTACTTTATGAACCATAATAAGTAAGTTTATATCATACAATATCTTTTGCAAGCTAGTAAGCTTAACATACAAAAGATCACAATTAAAATCTAGTTAAATATTCTATCCTTAACTATATAAAAAAATGAATTATCTCTCCCTAACCCTATTTCCTCTCTTCCAGAAAAAAATAAAAATCTTGATCCAAGAAATGTTATATATGTGGGGATAACTTTTTCTTTTCTTTTTCTATTTTTTTTTCATATATATTATATTTTTCAAGAAAAAATCGTTATCTAGGGAGAACAACTTATTTTATAGCATTTGAATATAACTAACAAAGAAGCAGCACTTATAAAAAAAAATCTTAAGTGGAGAAATATCAACCTGCCTAGCAATATTTTGATTAAATATCTTCTTTAATTTTCTTAAGAAAATAATAATCTTCACACCTAAACATTCATTCATCATCATTTTGTTTTTATTTTTCTATCATAATTATAAATTTGGCAACCATACAACTCGATTCAAAGAAATTTTGATCAATTAAACATTAGAGTCATACTAAAAGCTGAGAAGCAATTCAGAACGTATCCAATGTTCTAATAGTAAAACACATAAAATTAACACAAGTACTATATATTTTGTGTTTATTATAATTTTCTCATACTTTAATTAAGATTACACAAAAAAGTACTACTGTCATGCTTAGAAATCTATATGAAACCAAAGTACAGACATTTCTACTAATAATTAATTCTAGATCATTATAAATTGTTGTGGCGGGGGTGGTTTGGATCTTGAACATTAATGTCGAAAGATGTATCATCCAATAAAGTCATTATCTCATCATCATTCAAGCTCAGCAACTGAAAACATGAAGGACTCTGTGGAATGCCAAATGAGCCATTAAGATGGGGAAGAGGAGGAGAAATGTGTTCTAGANNACAGACATTTCTACTAATAATTAATTCTAGATCATTATAAATTGTTGTGGCGGGGTGGGTTTGGATCTTGAACATTAATGTCGAAAGATGTATCATCCAATAAAGTCATTATCTCATCATCATTCAAGCTCAGCAACTGAAAACATGAAGGACTCTGTGGAATGCCAAATGAGCCATTAAGATGGGGAAGAGGAGGAGAAATGTGTTCTAGAATATAGGGGATCAAAATAATTTTTGTTTCTGTTTTTGTTGTGTGTTACTTTGCCTAGGATTGATTCCTATTTGTAGGATGAAACTTGATATGCATAATTTCAATTAGAGGATACTTAGTTGTCACAGGTACTATTTTGGCATAATAATAAATAAGAATAGATTTGATACTAAGTTAGATGCTATCATCTTAAGATATATGTAGTTATATTTCCAGTTAACTTTTTTGAGTCAAACTTTTCTTATTAGGAAAATAATTTAGTTGAGATCTAAGTAAGTATTGTCTAAATATAGTCATAGAGTAATAACAAATGTTTTTCGTCAAGAATTTTTTTTAATATTAATAATTTAATTTATGAATGTACAAAATTAATGATTGAAACATGTGAGCATTTCAAATATTAGCGAAAAATTTTGAAATTGATATAAATTTAAAAAATATTTGCATATATATAATTAAAAAATATTTTGATGGTTAATAAGATAAAAATATTTATTAAATATAAAATGGGGATTTGTGTACGATTATAGCCGTTGCAGTGCTTATATAAGAACGTTATTATTTTCTTAAATTTTGAAAAATTATTGCTCTTAGTTATATTAAAAACTAAATCCTACTCAAATATAAGGAAAGAAAACAGATTCGTGTTTCATATAAGAAAAGTACTCAAGACGAAGAGGAGGAATTAGTCTTAGTCTGCCATAATAATATTTTATATTGACACATTTTCTACCCTATGATAATTAAGTTAAATTTAAATTATTTTAGGATCCATATTTAATTTTATCGATGTTTTTAATTAGTTAATGTTCATCTTTATAAGTCAAAGCGAAAGATAGAATAACAAGTATATTGAGTTTATGTCATGCATTACAATTTTATCGCTATATTAGATTGTTAAACAACTTCAGAAATAATTATTTGTTTATTTTGTAAGCATTTGAATACAACCAAAAAACAAGTAGAACTTACTATAGTTAAATTTCACTCAAATCAACAAAAAAAGAAAAAAAGAAACTTACCAAATCTCACTAGTATAGGAGTTAATTACTTAGAAACACTCGAGTTTGCAATATTACGAATCTTACCAGATTTTGATGTATTCAATTATATTCATACACATGTATCTCGGGATACATGAGGTTAATAGTAGATGTATTAGTTCTAGATACACCGTATTCAAGTGGATTCATATGTATGTATGATGTGAGTCTTACCAAATAGAGGTACATGTATTTAGTGTGATTCACATGTATCTGGAACACCATGACTATCTAGTTCACCTCCCTCCCATCTTGCTCACATATCTTCCTATTTTAGTGTATCTACTACTCCCTTTGTCCCTAATTAATTATCCAATTTTCCTTTTTTACTTGTCCATTTTGTCAAATCAAGAAAAAACTCTTTTTTTTACCTATTATACCCTCAATTAATAACTTTGAAAAAGATAGAACTTCTTGAAAATTGTAAATTTTTAATTCATCCACTTCATAATTAATAGGGATAAAATGGTAAATTCACTATGTCAATAATTGTTTTCATATAGGTATGTCAATTTAAAAGTAGACAAGTAATTAGGAACAAAATGAGTATCTGTTATCAAAAATACATGTATTAGTTGTATCTTCCTCAATATATGATAGAAAAATCTTAAGTTGTGGTAATATATGTAATTATTTTAAAACATAAGTAGAATTAATAAATATGATATGTATATATATCTAAATTGATAGTTTTTTATAAAAAAAAAAATCTAACATGAGCAAAGAAATTTCAACCTGCCTAGCAATATTAATTGTTGGGAAAATTATATGGTTAAGAAAACATATCCTAGTTAATTAGTCATTATAGCTATAGTTTTAGTTAATTGCCACTTGCGACCAACATTCAGTGATGATTACGTGGGCTGGGATTTCGAGTTTGTATAATTCGCACGTTTGTATAATTCAGAATTTGTATAATATAATTAGGAAAAATCACTCCACATATACATTTAAGAGACAATATTACGGGTTTTAAAGCTACTTCTAGAATATTCTTGCTTATAACAATTTAATTACGGGTTATAACAGATCACATTTCATTTAAAAATCAATTAAATCTTTACTTTATTAAATAAATAGTATTTTATGATTTTATATTTATTATTAAATGATATAAATAAATAATCTACCATAATTATCTCTTACACATTTATAAGAAATTTACCTTGATTCTTGTTCCTTTTTTACTTTTACACGTCAAATTCACACTCCTAGTTTCACCATGCCTCTTCTAGTCAGTAACCCACCACCCCCACGTACAAAAAGTAAAATTTTTCATTGTAACAATTACCCATTCCTCTTTCACCTTATCAATCATCTTCCATTCAAACTGCTTCTACATCTCAATATCACCTCCTAAATCAGAAAATATTCAGTCTGCAATCAGAAAGAAAGGGCGATTTCATAATACTAAGAATCAAATTTTCAAGATTTTCGTTAAATCATGTCAAAGAAACCAGAGCATACTTCTAGAAAGAGTCCCAGATTAGTAGAAGCGAGTTTTACGGTTGGAATAGAGCTTATGACGTTTAACATATTGACTCAAACGCCACCGCATAACAAGAATGCTACTCTAGCGAAAAGGGTTGGTACTTCTCAAAATAAGAAGCAGATTACAGGAAAGAAGAAGAAAACTCAACTTATTTACGAAGGAGGCTTCGAAAATCCCAATATCAAAGAAGGCAAAAAGTGATTAGGGTAAATATTTTATTTAATTTATTTTCCAATTATTAAATTTAGTATAAATTTTGTTATAACAGTTTGGCNTAATACGTGACCTCCACACTTTCCTATCTAGAGTCATGTCTTCGGTGATGCGAAACTGAGCCAATATCATGGAATTGATATTAATTTGGTTATTATTTTTATCAAAAAAGATATGAAGCATGTTTAAGATTGGTATGAATCTGACTTAATATTGATTTAT
Source organism: Solanum stenotomum (assembly GCF_019186545.1). Classification (NCBI taxonomy): domain Eukaryota; kingdom Viridiplantae; phylum Streptophyta; class Magnoliopsida; order Solanales; family Solanaceae; genus Solanum; species Solanum stenotomum. Next base: position 21,063,518 of record NC_064282.1, read on the forward strand.
GAGTGTGGTATGCAATATGTTTAACATTTGTATGAAACTTATTTAACTTTGGTATGAACTTGGTATACCTTTTAGCACAAAAGTTATCATTCAAAATCTCTCATTATGTCTATGAATGTGGAATGAAACATGAATAATATTGGTATGAAAATCTCTTAATATTGGTATAAGGAATGTGGTATGCAGTGTGTTTTAACATTGGTATGAAACTGATTTAATTTTGGTATGAAGTTGATACACCTTTTAGCAGGGAAGTTATTATTCAAACTCTCTCATATCTGTATATGAATGTGGTATGAAACAAGAATAATATTGGTATGAAATTGTCTTAATATTAGTATGAAGTTTGTCATCTAACTAATATATGTATATGAATGTGGTATGAAACATGAATAATATTGGTATGAAACAGTCTTAATACTTGAAGTCATGCATCTGACAAATGTGCCTCAACAAGAGTCAAGTTCAAAGTATGTATTTCTATCTTTTAGTGATTTCATCATAAAAACTAATTCACTTTATTTCTTAAAATTATTTTTCTTTCATTTTTGTTTCAATGATTGTGGTATGTACACATGTTTATTTGCTGAATACATCAGCAATGAGTTTTTAATATGGGTTCCATTGATAGCGATGCAAGTGTCTTCATCAAAGGTATGCCACAATCATATGACAGTACGAAAAAACAAAGAACGATGATGGTGCAATTAGTGAGAGTGAAGTAATTGGATATGTTGCTAGCAAATTTGGTGGACCCCGCATAGCAAAAGAGCATGCCCCGGATACCAGCAATTATCCTACACCAAGAACACGAAAATCTAATTTGAGATAGTTGATTGGAGCTTAGACTCTTAAGTATTAGAAGTTTTTTTAAGTTTTGGATGATATATATTTGTTTTTTCCTACTGTTTTAAGTTTTGAATCATATATAATATTCCTTGTTTTCTTCCAACTATATATAATATGCACTGTTTTCTCAAGTTGGATACTAACAATACACAATTTGGATATCAACATTTTTATTGGACTTTAGTTTGAAAAAAAACTTCATAAACATAGTACCAAATAATTCATATTCATTGTTAAACTTAACATATGGATTACAGATTGTCTATTATAATTTTGGGATACCAGTTATATAAAAACTGCATACCAATTGGGTTCAACATTAAACAGTTTTAGATTTGGATATTGATTGGAAACCAAATGAACAACAATTTAGATTACATGAAATAAGAGTGCCATAGAATTGGTTTTCAATTTGTATAAAATTGGTATCCAATTCATATATGATTGTTTTTTTTACTTCATAATCTAAGATAAAAACTAAAAAAATAAAAAAATGTATGAAGTTGGTATCCAACCTATATAAACATTCGAAGAAACGAATCTGACAATGTAAAACAAAAGAAGAAAAATTGGTTTTTGAAATACAAAAAAAAAATCAAGGAGAGAGAAAAATTTGAACAAAAAAAATCTAGTTTTTGAAATACTTTTAACTGATTAGAGTAAAAAAAGGAAAACAAATATTCCTATTTTGTTTTGAATCTCCTAAATTTATGGCAATTATGAATTATCATTAATGTATTCAAATTAATTACTACAACTAATTTCGTTTTTTACTTTTTCTTAATTTTTAAAAATCATTTTTTCTTATTATTTTTAAACTTTTTTTTTAATAAGCTGTTATAAAAACCTGAAATTTTTTATTGTTACAACTTGAAAGTTTTATTATACTGTCATAACTTGAAATTATTAGTCTTATAGATGTCATTTATAAAATTTTCACATATAATTATATAACTTTTGTATAATGTAATTTTGTATAATATAATTTGTATAATTATTAAGGTTCAGATGTTTGTGTATGTATAAATTCGTTATTTCAAGTTTATACAAAAATAACTCAATTATACAAACGTACTCGTGAATCATACAACTCACCCGCGAATAATGCAAACGAGACAGTTTAAACTGTAGCTATAGCCCATAAATATGCAAACTATAACTGAAGCATAATTAAATTTATTATAATGGCTATTTGCAAAAATAATCCTTAATTGTTTGTTGTGGCCGGTAAATTTCTCATCGACAGAGTACCTACAGTTGCTAATTAGTTCCTTTTTCATTTCATAAATACATGATATTGGATTAAATAAGAAATTAAAAAACTTCACCGTAAATAACTTCATCATCATTTTGTTTTATTTTTCCATCATAATGATAAATTTTGCCATGTACAGTAGCTATTTGTGAAAAATTCACTTTAGACATCGCTTGATCTTGGTTTTCAGGAGGATTATTAACAGGGAAAACTACTTTATTGAACATATAATCATATCATATATATTAATTCTATTTACACTTCCAAATAATTATGTATTTTATCATTAATTAAGAGTTTTTATCATATGTTAAGGTAAACACACCTAGATACATGTATTTTTTCTGTCAAATACACTAAAATAATTAAGAAGAGAGACGAGCGAGATGGGGAGGGAGATAGTCATGTATCACATATACATGTGAAACACAATTGATACACATTATATACATGTATATGTATATACATGTATCTGGTGTGATGTGCATGTATCTGTGATACCAGATACATAGGAGAGTGGCGGGGGAGATGAGAGGGAGGCGTGCAAGATTTGTCTATGTATCCCAGATATATATATATAAATCCACTTGGATAAAGTTATCTAGAATAAATTATACCTAATTTTGATTTGATGTATCTTGAGATACATGTATCTGAATGTATTTGAATGGATCAAAATTGAATAAGATTCATAATATTGCAAATTAAAATATATCTAAACAATTAGCTTCTAAACTATTGATATTTCTATGAATTTCTCTTATTAATACTAGCAACCACACAAATGGCGTAAAATGATTAATGCGCCTTTTCAATGTTTTATATCATTCACTTTTATTCAACCCAATGATATAACACACATTTTACTAATTAACATCCATTTCTATGTGTGTTCAAAAAAGTATAGATATTCATATGAAGGTTCTAAGGTAGCAACATCTTGTAATATGGCTAGACTTGGCAATTTGCTCATAGCTTAAAGACTTCTTTCTTTATCCTTTTCCTTTTTTTAAAGAAGTATTACTATGTTGTCTGATTTAGCAAAATGCATTTAAAAAAACTATTTACTATTATAATAATACTAATAATAATTTAAAAAATTCATAATTCAGAACTCGTTATTAAAAATGAAGACAACGAAATTTGTTATTGTAAATGTAGATAAATTGATTAATTATCTAAAGTATAAACATTAAACTTATCAGTAATGAATTGATTTCCCACTTTGTGACTCTCCTCTCCTAGTTTTCCTTCTTCTACCTTTAATTGTTTTCTTTAAAAAATATAATAAAAATCCAAGTCAATAGTCTCCCAATTGAACCCCAAAAGCAATCATATTGTTCTCATATGATTGACTATAATATAAAATTAATAAAAGGAAAAAAAAAATATTGACATGATTTAAAATATAAATGAAATTCATTCTTAAATGAAGCATACAAGAAGTAGGCCCAAAGGCACACAACTTTTAAGAGAAAAAGCATTCCAAAAAAAGTGATAAAAAGTGAAGGGCCCAATCTCCAAGTCATAACTCTAAATTAATACAAGGCAGTGAAATTTTGTGATATAAAAGAAAATTGAGGAGTATTTGGAAGGAGTACATAAATGCACATGGGAAGGGGACATAACTCACATGTAAGTAACACATGGACTTTTCTTTTCTTTGCTTCCTAATTTCATAGCATTTCCTGTTTTTGTGTTCTTCTTATCTTATCACTTCATCATTCAAATTATTAGTAACACAAAAATAATGAACCCTTAATTAAACCATATTATTAGGACATTATTGAAATTCAGGCTTGGAAGAAGAAAATGAAATAGGAATAATCTTGTTGGTCATAATAGATAGATTGACTTTTATGTTAGTTCTTGCTTTTCAGTATGAAAGTTTCATTTCAAGAAAGAACGACGTATTATGATATCTTTTATTTTGTTGAGTTCTGTATTGATCTCTTAATTTAAAATTGAGTAAATTTTATGCATTATTCTTTTTAAAATGACAGTCAGTTTAGGCACAATTTAATTCTCCATTTCAACTCGCTTTCGATCTATCTTTGTTAATAGCATGATTTACCCATTTATTTCCATCGGATCCTATGTCTTTGAGTTCGAGTCTGGTCTCGGATCTCTTGTTTTTTTCATCGAAATTAATCTTTTTTTCTTAAGTGAATTACATCGGGATGTCAATATTGTTTATATTAAGTAAATTAAATTAAACAGAACATAATTCAAACCAATTTTTAATCCATTTTAGACCAACCTAGGTTAGCCCATTTTAATCTTTTCAATTCCAATCAACTCGCCTATTTAACGCCCCTACGGAAAACTATTAATCAAGTTATCCATCTTCTGGGAAATGGGCTGTAAACTTAGGTATTTTTATTAGTATTACATTATTTTTTGGAATTGAATGTAGTTAAACATATATTTTACACTATTTGTTCAGTCATCCACATGCCTTTGTTACTTTTGATCCACAAAGATAGTGACTCTGACATTTTCATAACCGTCAAATCTATTGCAGTTTCATTATTAGTTTTCATTCAATATACTATAAATTAAATGAGACAAAAGATAGATAGTGATGATTATAATAAATCACAAATAATTGAAGTCACTATAAAATACGTATCAATGTGTTGAACAAAGTGTTATATTCATACAAAGTGTAGGGGTATTTTTTTTGAGGGAGAAATAGCTAGGTTTAGGACCACTAATCAAGTTTTAGCCACGATTATACAATGTGTAGCCATTCATTAATGTAGAGAAAAATATTGAGGCAAAAACATCCTTATCCGTAATACGAAAAAACTTTAGTATAATATGTTGAAATTAAAAAAATTATAAGTGAAACTGAAACATACTCTTTCTTCGAAATCGTAGATAGGGAATTGAAAGATTTGTTAGAGTTGAAAATTTCCTAACTTGAACATGCTTTATATGTTCAAAAATCTGTGGCTTGGGTTACAAGTGTATATATCATGAAGGAAGCATTTTTATTTTTAAAAAATAAATTAGACAGAACTTTTAATGCACAATGACTAAATTAAATTTTCAACGGTATATATTTTCTTCCTGACTTGCAGAGAACGTTAGAATTGGTCAGCTATCATATGGACGGTTTTTACCCAGCATGTGACCAAGATTTTTATGGTTTTCTAATTTTCTAATTTTTGTTGCAGAAACAATTAAGAGGGCAGGAATTTATTGATTATCAAATAATAATAATAAAAAAAAAAAAATTAAGAGGTATTTATCTTTTTGTTTTGTTTTGTTTTGTTTCACACCTACTCGAATAAAAGTTTGGCTATATTCAGATTTAGGGTCCAATTTGGGGGGAGGGGGGTTGAACGCTTCCTGCAAAGAATTTTTCCATGCCGAACCCCGTATCATTTTGGTTAGAGTCGTTAATATGGGTTAGGCCTGTTGGACCGGTCTGGCTTAACCCGTGATTTGATAGGATTGGACTATAATTTTTGGAGCTCATTTAAGAAAAATAACTTTTTAGCCCGGTCTGAATAAGTCTGTCGATTTGTGAGGCTTGAGAAATATGAATAGGGTCGGCCCATAGGCCAAATAAAAATGAACAACTTTCACATATAACAAACATAAAAATCATATTTGTATGTTATAGCTATAGTTTGCATAATTGCGCTCCATAGCAAACATAAATATGTATATTTCGCTATACATATACAAAAAAAAACAATTGTATAATCTATTTTGGTATACATATACAAAAGATCAATTGTATAATATGTGTTTGTATAAAGCGATAAAAAGAGAAAGACAAAAGAAAACTGGGCAGGGAAAGATCGTATTTGTATAAACATAAGTGTATAGGACGAAAATATATGCATTTGTATTTGTATATACAATTTTCTCTCGTTTTATACAAACGCAAACTCAATGTATACATTTGTATTGTATAAAGTGAGAGAGGTAAGTGAGAGGGGCGAGCGAGATTTGGGAGAGGGGAGAGAGGGAACGAAAATATATGTATATATACAATTTTCTCTTACTTTATACAAACACAAACGCAGTTTATACATTTGTGTTTGTATAAAAGCAAGAGAGGCGAGGGAGACTGCCCAGCGAGAAGGAGAGTGGCGAGCGAGATTCACCAGGAGAGAGGCGAAATAGCAACAGTTTGCTATGAGATATAATTAGATCAAACTATGGTTATAACATTTAATTTCAATTAATAGCTTGCTATTATATACAATTTCCCCAATAAAAATTAATTAAAAAATAAAAATTAAATAGAGTATTAAAAATAACGACAGTCTAAATTCAAAATTTGTTTAAAGTTTGAAATATTACAATTTAAATACAAACTATGTTTATAAAATATATACTACATAAAATAAAAATTCCCTAAAATTTCTAGAAAATCACTGCATAGGCCGTAGTCTATGGAATATTGTCATAGTTTTTGTGTTTTATTATGATCATTGGAAAACAATTAGGTTAATATTTCTATTTAGCTATTAATGCTTTTACTTGAAATCAAACTNAGAGTGGCGAGCGAGATCTGGGAGAGGGGAGAGAGGGAACGAAAATATATGTATATATACAATTTTCTCTTACTTTATACAAACACAAACGCAGTTTATACATTTATGTTTGTATAAAAGCGAGAGAGGCGAGGGAGACTGCCCAGCGAGAACGAGAGTGGCGAACAAGATTTATCAGGAGAGAGGCGAAATAACAACAATTTGCTATGAGATATAATTAAATCAAACTATGGTTATAGCATTTAATTTCAATTAATAGTTTGCTATTATATACAATTTCCACAATAAAAATTAATTAAAACATAAAAATAAAATAGAGTATTAAAAATAACGACAGTCTAAATTCAAATTTGTTTAAAGTTTGAAATATTACAATTTAAATACAAACTATGTTTATAAAATATATACTACATAAAATAAAAATTCCCTAAAATTTCTAGAGAATCACTGCATAGGCAGTAGTCTATGGAATATTATCATAGTTTTTGTGTTTTATTATGATCATTGGAAAACAATTAGATTAGTATTTCTATTTAGCTATTTATGCTTTTACTTGAAATCAAACTTAATAAATATTATAAAGATAATTTTATTTATTGATTTGATTAATAAGTAGTAACACTAACACTATTTAATATTGTCTTGTCGATATTTATGATAATATTTTTAAATTATAATTTAATTTAAAAAATTATAAAAAATACATTTTTAAGAAAAGAGGGTTGGCTCGGCAAAGCCTGTAACCCACGTACTTGTGGGCTGGGCCGATCATTTCTGGCCCACACAAAAAATGGGCTAGTCCGGCCTAACCCGTCAAATTTCAAAATATGTATGGGTTAGCCCGAATGGGGTGGGCCAGGTCATATTGACAACTCTAATTTTGGTTGTGTAAGAAGTATGTATTTATCATTCTCACGCATAAAATATCACTACTTCAAAAATAATCTTTAGCGTTCGTCAATTAATTAACGACAATAACTTAATTATGATTAAATATGTTCTTTTAAAGAGTGTTCTTTGTAAATATTTCTAAATTCAATAGCGATATTAAATTCAATGATAGTTAATTAATATCAATAAAGATTTTAGCACTATTTGTGTACATATTTATCACCACAAAATATGTTCATTGTTGTTACTCCCTCCTTTCCGAATTAACTCAACTTTGTTTTTATATAAATTAAGAATATAATAATAAAAAATGTCTTTCTTTTTAATCCCTTTAGTTCAAACTAATTTATGTTTTAACCTATAAAAATTGGTCTAAAATAATTTAATCATTTTTAACTTACACTTGACACTTGATAACTACCATGTCAACTTAAAAAGAGAAACAATAAATAAAAATATATTAATCAAATCCCTTTTACATTCTAGGAGTATTAATTACCTTATCCTTTATGTGTCAGTTTCGAGATCCAATAGAACAATTGCTTAGCTCAAGATCAAGTCATCACTATAAAGTATACATAGTACAACCCATATTGAGTGCTCACAAACACTATTAATAAGTCCTTCTTCACCGATATGAGTCGTGGTGTAATGATAAAATTATTTCATCATTAATTAGAGGTCTCAGATTTGAATTTTAGGTATAGAAAAAATTCGATTGGAGCATCACCCCAAATAAACCGTGTAATGTGTAATCCGAATCTAATCGAGGCTTCAATATGAAATTCAATCCCAAATGAAAAATAAAAAGTCTTTCCTTCCTCATATAAATACACCAATGATTAAAACTTGAAAGGTACTCCCTCTTTGGTTGCTTCTTACTAACTTAATCTTAAATTTCAAAAATAAATAAAATTGTAAAACTTGAGGCATGAATTTATATTTAGTAGGAAAAGATTTATTATTTTTAATTTTTCTTTAAAAAGAAAAGGAAAAAAAAGTCATGCTTGGCATGAAAAGATTGTATGTACCATTTGAAAGAATTATATTAACGAATAATTAGTTATTATTATTGCTAATTAGTATATTTTTATAAAATTATGTGTATTTAAAAGTTTGTAATTGTAAATATTTATTTATGAAAGAAGCACGGAGATATGTGATTTATCAATTCGACGCCTTGGGATATTGTGATGTCCAATTTATGAATTATGATTTGCTCATTTGGTAAGATCGTATAATTAATAACTACATTTTCATCTTATTAGATTAATTTATTCTAATAAATTTACATGGTTTGGTAATAGACCATTCATTTACCATCCATGGTCCAAGTTCATTTGTTAAATTAGGGTCTAATTAAAATCATTTTCTTCTAGAATTTTATCATCTTTAGTAGTTTGTTTTCTAAGTTGACATTGTGGGAAAAAAAATTAGGAGGTCATAATCATAAATGTCACTACTTATCAAATTGTTAGTTTGTTGCGTTGAATGGAAAGTATACTCTATAAAAGTCCATAAATGAAATCATTTGAAATAGACATTGATCATAAAAATATTTTTTTTTTGGTAAATTGATCATACAAATTATTAGGTAGGGGTCTTAGTAGTAATTACTTATACGATTGATCATACGCAACAAATATAACAACTACATATTTGATTATAACACGCCCTAGCTTATAATTTATTTCTTTATATTACTATCAAATTTTCATTTATTTATTTTTTTAAAAAAAAAGTTGTTAAACTAAGATCTTAGTCTACTCTCGATGTATCTGCTAAAAAAAGATTAATATAAAAAATTGTGATTGTTGACCTAGTCCATACCAAATCAACTATAGTAGTTCAGTAGTTGTAAATTTAATTTCTTCAGCTAAATAAGAGAAATTATACAACTTAAATATTAAAATTTGAAGAATAAATTTAATAATTTTTTGGCCAAAAAACACACACATAGCTTAAGTTTAGCCAATTTTATATGCACTCCAGTAAAAAAAAAAGTGTTTTGAAATTAGCCTTTGCAATATAGGAAAAACTTCATTAAAAAAAGTTTAAATTTTGGCCTTGTCAAGTCCACAACTTCAATTAAAAAAAGCATGTCTGAGACAAATTGACCTTAGCAAGTTGACGAGAGGGAGTTGCTCGGATAGTAAGCACCCCTCACTTCCAACCCAAAGGTTGCGAGTTCGAGTCACCAAGGGAGCAAAAAGGGTGGTAGCTCCTAGGGAGGGTAAAAAAAAAAAAGACCTTAGCAAGTCGTACCAAATGTAAGGCAAAATGTTTGACACAAATTTTTAACTTAAGTCACCTACGTATAAAGTTGTTCCCAAAACGAATAAACCTAAAAAAGGGCATAAATTAAATGTCAGCCCCCCCACAAATTAGTAATAATTGATTTATTAATTTAATATAATTTGATCCGTTTATATTTAACCCAAAACGACCATTTTCCAGCCAAGAAGAATTAAGGGAGATAACTGTACCATTTGATGGGAATTGTATGTAATTAAATTAATCCCAAAAATCAGAATATCATCTATTTAATTAAGTAAATTTTTTGTTTAATCTTTCATAAATTGGTGGCTTAAAAATATTATTAATAATTAATAAGACATATATGTAAAAGTTGGTGTGGTCGCTGGCCAGCAATTTGAAGCATATACACACCAAACATCCACCTAAGAAAAGGGATTATGCATGAAACAATTAGGTTTAGGTATCAATTATTTGAATTTGGAGAATATTATTCAACATTAATTAAACTATTATTTCATTAAACAACTAAAAGTCACAGATTATTGATGTGGTTAAGGCATAATTGGGTTGTACTTTTGTTATAAAACGAACACACTTGTTAAATAAAGGCATCAAATGTGTTTGCAAAAGCTATTATTTATAAAATGAAAAAGTCCACTCTTAAATGTGACGGAATTCGACTGAATAAAAAATTGACTTTTGTAAAATAACTTTTTTCATCAAAAAAGAAAAGAGATAGTATTTCTTTGTTAAACGGATTTCAAAAAAATACGATAAATAAATTGAAATTGATGAAATGAAAGAAAAAGGAAATAATTGGTGATTATTTGGGACTGCCAGATCTAAAATGAAATTTAGTTCGAAAGACAGTTTTACAATTTATTTTATTTCTACGGAATAATACTGCACGTCCAAAGCATGCGTCTACTTAAGGATAAGAATTGAAACCATGAATAGGTAAATATTCTTTTCCGTTTTAATTTGATTGCTTGATTTTAATTTGGTATAGAGTTTAAAAAAAATAAAGGAAGACTTTTCAATCTTATGATCATTAGTATATCACACGTGAAAAGTTGAAATTAAATAATTATCAAAAAAGAGAAGAATAAGACAGATAAATTAAAACGAAGAAAACAATTATTGTGAAAATATTTGGCCACATTAATTTCAAGTTTTGTTAATAGCAATTTGCATGGATGGAGTTAATTATCACATGCAAGATGTTGTTGCCCTCAACTGAGCTACTACTCATGTAGCTTATGGGAATCCTAATCTGTTTAATTTCTTTTCTTCTAACTCAACAAAAATATTCTAGTTACTCCGTTTTAATTTATGTGATATGTTTAATTTGAGACGAAGGCTTTTTAAAAAAAGAAAAAAGACTTTTGAAATTTATGATCTAAAATAAATCAGAGATATTTGTGTGACTATATATAAATCATTTTATTAGAGATAAAATGAGTATAATTTGAAAGTTGAATTATAATTAAATATAAAAATATGTTATTCTTTTCAGGACTGACAAAAAAATACAAGTCATATAAATTGAAGCGAACGAAGTAACTAAAAACACTCAGAAAAAAAGAAAAAACTTGTTCGATTACTAGTTTTATAAGATAGTGCAATCTTTCAATCATGGGAATAAAAGGAAATAACTTCTTATGGTGTTATTTACATAATAATAATAATTTCCACATTATCTTTTAGTTTAAGCAAATTTTGCAACAAGAGAAACGTAAAAGTTTTAAAAATACTATTTGTATATTACTCCAACTTTCATGCATTTTGGTCCCAAAAAGGCAGTATAATTTTACAATTTAATTGGATATTGAGTGCATTTTTAATGGATCTTAATGATTTTCAGTCATAATATTTCAAATTTATAAATTTATTTTTGCTTGAATACAAATCAATCTACCATGAATAATGATCCACTTCAAAATTATATTGTAATTGACTTCTTGTTACCAATATATATCACCATGTGGAAAATAATTGTGGTAAAGTAGGAAGTCATTTTCCTTGAACCTAATTATACATTGCTTCTCTGATTTTATTTTATTTTTTAAAAAAATCGTTTTCAAAGAAACATGAAATAAAAAATGTGGTCTCATGATAGTGAAATCCTTTTGTATTTTTTTGTGCTTTTCTGAAAGTAAACGCAACTAATCAATAATGTCTACAATTATAGTATTAATGTATTCCATAGGATCAACTGCGACAAAGTTAAAATTTTCATTAAAAGGATTCAAAATACGACAAATTAAGACGCTAAGGAATTCAACATCTATTAGATATATAATCCATTTTTTCGCCTAAGGGGGAAGTCGGATGAACTGCTTCCAACCACTTGGCTCCGCCCCTACAATGGATGGAGTTCCAAGGATTGTGATAGGATGAATATGATCTCTTTATCATTATCTTTATCAGAAATCTCGAGTTTGAGCCTTATGAATTGTTAAGAATCCAAAATAAATAAATAACGCCAAATAAAAATAATAATTATTGGCCTACTTTTCTTATTGGCCTGTAAGTGGGTAAGGCCAACACTGGAAATTGGTCAGCATAGGACCTACTGGAGTCCCTGGTGGAGCCTTAAAGCAGCCAAAGAGTTTCTGACTTCCAATAATTAAAATAATGACACTTTGAATTAAATGAAACATCATTAGAATTCATACATACATTAAAATAAAAGCAACTAAAAATTAAAAAAATGTTTCATAGTTGAGTTTTTAGGAAGAAAAATGAATTGTGCCTTTTTGGCTTAGTCTAAACAGAATCTTACTTCTAGATTAATCCAAAATTATGATAAAGTTTGTTGCTAGTACAAAAGAGATGACTTAGAGCGATAGCACAATTATTAAAGTGTTTAAACATTGAGGTTATTATTTGTTAATTATATTTACCCAGTCTTATGAAAGTAACACAGATGTCCTTACTCTTTCTTCTTCTTTTTTCTCCAATTGTAATATTGCAAGATATCCTAAATAATGAAATTGAGATAAGATATATGTATGTGCACCTCATCTTTTTCAAGACTTTACTTACGATAATATATAGAATTGCATGTTTTAGATTCCTTTTGGTTAAAAGAAATTAAAAGGCATCAGGAGTGTCATAACTCGCTTCTATTTGACAAGAGGAAGTACTCAACTCAGCTTATATACCAAATTTCTCATAGTCTGAATTCATTAGTATCTCGTAGACGTAGTCTATCGTTACATTCCCATCTTTCTTAACCTTTATTAATATTTTCCCGACTTTACTTATGATATTAGACTGATATGTTTATGTTACGAGTTTCTTTTAAATTAAAAGAAAAAGACACTAGGAATGTCACAATACACAACAGTGTAGAGTGTCCCTCCTTTGGGCCAAGAAAAAAATGAAAAAGAAACAAGAGCATATGATAATTAAACACATGTCGAAGGGGACGTATTAAATCCTCCTAACCAATTGTGTGACAGCTTATTAATAATGTCACAAGACATAAAAACTATGTCCCTATAGGCTATATATCATCAATTTGAAGACTTCATACATTGTTTTCCACTATAACACTTGATGTTTGCTTCAAACGCACACTATTCGATCTACTAACAATTATGCTGATTTCTAGATCATAAAACTTATCCATTATACCAGTAAAATCAAAATCACCTTGATAAATAGCTTTACACGATTAAAATAAGTCGAGTGAATTTTCTTTTGTCACACAAACTAACGAATTCGATAGTTTAAGATTTTTGTTTACCAGTTTGTGAGATATAAAAAATCTCACACAAGTAATATCAACAAGGTTTTAATTAGCATGGCCATAGAAATGTAAAGCATAATTTGTTTTTATTAGTAGTTCCAAGAGAGAAGAGATTAGTATAATTCATACATTTGCCAACTCTGAAAAATAATTGGTTTTAGAGATGTGATTTTTGAATAATACAGAGTAAAATCCCCACTTTTTGAGCACTTGTTGTTGGTCTCGATTGACTAATTTGTCCTACATCAACCAAAAACACCTAATAATTTGCAAAATACACTCATATTTTAGGCCTTTAGCGTAATGCTCATTTCACGGATTAATAAATAAAATGATAATTTTATTATATCACTCTTTAAATATAATAAATTTAATATTTTAAAATGAAAATTGTGGAAAAAACTATAATTAATTTTAAAAACGAAATGATAAATTATTATTTAATTTTTAAAACTAAGCAAATACAAATGAATATTTATTTCTAATATGGAAAAATTACCTAAATACACAAATTATTTTATTATAATCTCTAAAATTTCCTACCATTTAAAAAATTTCAAAAATTCTCTGTCAGATACATTAGTTCCCTCTCGTTGATACATCCCTTTCTCCCTCTATGATACATCTCTCCCCTCTATGATACATCATCCCCTCTCTAATACATTCATTTCCTATCGGATACATCCATCCCCTATATATCCTGATGTCCTATACCCTCTCTGATACATTCCTCTCCTCTCGAATACATCCTCCGCTTGTATCTGGATGTCTGTTAATGTATTAGAAAGTCTAGTAATGTATTCAAAATTCATAAATTTTAAGAATTTTAAAATAGTAAAAAAATAATATAATTAACTCTTAACGCTATAAAATTAATATAAATTATACTTAAATATTGTAGACAAATAAAAATAAACGGCGAAATACCTTTTTCTTGAAATTGTAGTCCCTAAATATGCCTGCAGTGCACCCTAAAACAAAGACAAAACTGAATGCGGAAAGGGACCCATCTCATTAGCCTTCTAATTCCAACGTGGAAGGATGTTGAAAGGTCACAGTCGTACACCCCCAAATGCCAGCGTGTAAGATACTGTACCGTCTAGCTGGCATACAAAAGTGAATTACTAGTATCAAGGATCGTTTCGATTCTCACGCTAAATTATTTCAAAATTATAATCTTACGATATTTAAAATTAAATTTCATATAACATACTCTATTTAACTAACCATACACATTTTTCTCAAGTAAAATCAAATATATATCATAAAATTAATTGTAATTACTCCTATCTCACTTTGTTTCGCATACCAATATTACAACCCTTTAAAATATTATTGATAGTTTTTGAAGGATATCGACTGCGAATTTTTCCTTTAGGGAGGGAAAGCAAAAGAGAGAAACAGGCTGGCAAAGGAGCAAAGGCGGCAGGCAGGTCACATGATGCTTTTTCCTCATTTGTTTATATTGTCCAGCTGGCCATTTCATTACACGACACCAATTCTTCCTGGAAATGGTCATTATCCTATTTTATTGGCTTTTGAACACCTTTTTTGAATTTTGAATAATACTTCCTTCCCTCCATCCCATACTAATGTCTACGTTATTATTTTCTTCGTCTTAATTTATATCGTAAATTATTTAGATAAATTATATTTTTATTATAAATTTGTATATTGAGTTATTAATTATAATAATTTATAGTATTTTATATTTTTTTTTAAAAATAAAAAATAGTATACCCAAATGCAGGATTAAGGTTAAATTATTCAACTCTCATATTCCACATAAATTGAGTAAAATTATTTGTTCCAAGTTATTATTTCAAGAGTCAAATAAATATTTTATAGCTGATAATTTTGTCAAACCTTTTAAAGGTGGAGAGATTTTTTTTCAATAGAGACTCTCTACTCACAATAAAATGATTCAAAGCAATTTAGAAAAAAAGAGTTAACAAAAATAAAAGCATAACAAAATATTTTTGAACAACAACCATAACAAAATAACACTATAATCGAAGTAAAAGAAACAACAGATAGTACCAAAATTTGAAGGAAAAGAAACTACAAAAAAATAAAAAAAATACTACCACCACTAGTACGAACAAATAGCAAACGATACACTATTATCTAGTATTAATTTTCTACCTTAATTTATATTCTTCACAACCTAATATACAACATCATTTCTTCGATAAGCTAAAATTATATCATATCACATAAAATACAAATATTGATAAGCTAAAATTATGCTATATATGCGGAATAAAAGTCTCTATCCTCCCAAACCCACAAGCCCACAAGGCAACGCAACAAAACCTTGCCCCCACACGTTACCTTACGAATTGGGGTATAGTTAATTGTTTGGTTAGGATTTACTATTTATTGACTTCATCAACGTGCGTTTTAGTTCATTGGATTCATTTTTTTTTAAAAATGATAATTATGATTTTGATATAATATCATATTTATTTAATTATAAATCATCTAAAATTTATAATCATAAATATGTTTCAATATTTATATGCCTGCAAAAATTATTAAGAAAAAATTAGTAATTTTAAATTAAATCTTTAAGAAATTTATATTGAGAACATTCTTATTAGAATAAATTTTCATTTTCTTCGACTTAAAACTAAATACTCAAAATGCATGAAAAGTCCTAGCAAATTCATTTTATGAAAACGTAAAGAATCAAGTTTCATTTACTTATTAAATAGTACCCGCTAGTTCTTTCTTATTTTATCTGATTGACATTTTATTTTCACATATAACGAAAAGAAAAAAGAATTTAAAATAATACAACTATTTGTTTATTTATATTTAAAGATAATTTAATCTTAAGATTTTCATTTCATTATTATAATTATTTAATAACCACACAAATATTATAAAATATTTATAACTAAAAGTTTTATACCAAATTATATTTCAACACATAAATTAAAATATAAAAAATAATAAAGAAAATGTTGGGCGGAGGGATGTCCTGGAAATAGTTATAAATTGGCGATGATTGCATTTTTTGAATACCTTTTAATTTCCAAATGTGACCATCCAAAACAGTTGAATTTTGGAAATCCAAATTCCACCACCAAAAATAAGAAGAAAAAAGATTTCTTAGTAAGATACGTCATTCGTAAAGGGTTCATTCAAATCCGTTTAGTTGAAATATTATCTTGTATCTTTCTTTATATATAAGAGTATAATTATTTTTTATGTATAGTAAATGTTTAATTTTTCTGATTTCTTCACGTGTCTATCTCATTATATTGAAAAATAAAATTTTTAATTCCTCTCTTGTTATAAATAGAGTGATGATTTAAATAGATAAATAAACTCGGAAAAAAACAAGTATAAACTCTAAAATTTTGTTCTAAACCTGGGAACAAATGTGAAAATTCTTAATTAAGTCGAGAGATATCGTTATCAAAGCTTTACAAAATTCATTCGTTTTTCACGAGTAATACTAGTCCACCTCAAATTAAAAAAATAAATTTTAAAAAACAATCATAATAAATTCCCTCATGGACTGAGATTTTCTTATTCTACTTTTGACCAAGAGCAATGTTGTCATTTTACGCGCCTATAATTATTTTCCAATATGAAAAACCAAGAAGTTAGCATAAACAAATTACTCCCTCCATTCCAATATAGAACTAAATTTCTGTCACTTTTTTTTTTATAATTTAAAATAAATAAAATATTTAATGTTCGAACATATATTGTTTTTTTTTCCCTTCAAAATTATTCATTCTTTATTCGACTTTCAACTATATCTAAAAATAAGCACAAAATGATTATATTGACAAATTATCTTTTGGTTAACTTTTTTAAGGGTGTGTCCAGATAAATTTATAAGCTAAAATATGAGGCACATACATTCGTTATCTCTCATAAAATTAGATACATATTTTAAGTGTATGTATATTTTCTAAAAGTATTGAGTAAATATTATTTACTAACACTGTACATTTGATTAAACAATAAGGTTATACAATTTTTTTTCCATCTTTCTGTATTAGTTATGAGCCTTCATTCTAAAAAGTTCATTCATTTTGAAGGTTCATACATTTTGAAGTGTGTCATATGAGTAAATTTGATATTAGGAGGCGAGNGGTAAATAAACTCAGAAAAAAACAAGTATAAACTCTAAAATTTTGTTTTAAACCTGGGAACAAATGTGAAAACTCTTAATTAAGGCGAGAGATATCGTTATCAAAGCTTTACAAAATTTATTCGTTTTAACGAGTAATACTAGTCCACCTCAAATTAAAAAAATAAATTTAAAAAAACAATCATAATAAATTCCCTCATGGACTGAGATTTTCTTATTTTCTTATTCTTATTCTACTTTTGACCAAGAGGAATATTGTCATTTTACACGCCTATAATTATTTTCCAATATGAAAAACCAAGAAGTTAGCATACACACATTACTCCCTCCATTCCAATATAAAATTAAATTTCTGTCACTTTTTTTTTATAATTTAAAATAAATAAAATATTTAATGTTCAAACATATTTTTTTTTTCCCTTCAAAATTATTCATTCTTTATTTGATTTTCAACTATATCTAAAAAAAAGCACAAAATGATTATATTGACAAATTATCTTTTGGTTAACTTTTTTAAGGGTGTGTCGAGATAAATTTATAAGCTAAAATATGAGGCACATAAATTCGTTATTTCTCATAAAATTAGATACATATTTTAAGTGTATATTTTGTAAAATTATTGAGTAAATATTATTTACTAACACTGTACATTTGATTAAACAATAAGGTTATACAATTTTTTTTCCATCTTTCTGTATTAGTTATGAGCCTTCATTCTAAAAAGTTCATTCATTTTGAAGGTTCATACATTTTGAAGTGTGTCATATGAGTAAATTTGATATTAGGAGGCGAGCGCATAACTAATACAGAAGATGAAAAAAATAATTGAAAAGCTCATTCATTTTGAAACGAACAAAGTAATAAATAATTTCTAATCTCAAATTTACTCATATGACACATTTCAAAAGTTCATTTAATTTGAAACGTATGAAGTAATAAATAATTCATAATCTCAAATTTACTCGTATAACACTCGTCAAAAGTTCATTTATTTTGAAACAAACGGAGCTATAAATAATTCCTTCCCCTACTCTAAACAACTTGTATAAATACCCTATGTTCTTCACAAAGAGAAAATTAAGACCAAAAAAAAAAACCATTAGCCATCTGACACCTTCTCTGACTTGTACCATTTTTCATCCAATACTAAACGCGCATTAATCATCGTATTTCGTGTTCCTGCCGATCATTTCCACCATTTTTTTTTCAGAAACTTTCTTAGAAAGTCTCTGAGAAAATCATGTTTTAAATAAACCAAAAAAACAGAGCATTTTTTCACTATTTTTGTGTTTCTTGAGGTAAAAAAGAAGCCATTTTTGAAGAAATGGCAGTGTCAAAAACCAACAAGAAGAAGCAGCAATGTTACATAGCTGTACCATCTCAAATAATAAATTCAATTTCTCCTTCAGGGCTTCAGTCTCTGTTACTGTCTCCAAAGAAAAAAAACCCATCTTTTTCTGTAAAGTTCAAACTTTTGCTTAATAATCCAAGATTCTGGGTTTTGTTTCTTTTTGTTTTTGGGTTTGTTGGTATGTTGAAGTTATGGTTCAATTTTGAAACTTTGGTTCCTTTTGCACCAAACCCATGTGGGATTTTTCAAGAAAAGACTTCATTTTTAAATGACCATGAAGTTTCTCAGCTCAGTATTGGAGCTCTGAATCTTGGAAATGAAGAAAAAGAAGTAGGGGATGAAAAGAGTGAGTTTTGGAAACAACCTGATGGGTTGGGTTATAAGCCTTGTTTGGATTTCAGTTCAGAGTATAGAAAAACAAGTTTGGATATTGTTAAAGGAAGGACTAGGTACTTGATGGTTGTGGTTTCTGGTGGAATGAATCAGCAGAGAAATCAGATTGTTGATGCTGTGGTGATTGCTAGGATTCTTGGTGCTGCTCTTGTTGTTCCTATTTTGCAAGTTAATGTCATCTGGGGTGATGAAAGGTTTGGCTTTTTTTTATTTGAACAATTCATCTTTATTTTTCCAGCTCACAAGTTTTGTTGTTCCTGTCTAATTATCTGTATTTAGGCAACTTTTATTGAACTTGACTTAGCTTCTAATTTTGGAGTTTGGACAGTTAGTTAGTCCAATTTCATCTATTTGGGAACATCAATCAATTTATAGAAATATTTCAGTAGTTTGGTGGAAAACTTATTATTTACATAGTGTAACATTGTATTTGGTTTTAATAAGTTAGATTTCTATTCTATTCTAGGGTGTTTTTGATTTCTTAGCTTATGTTCTTTGTTGGTTTTTGGTTGCAGTGAGTTCTCTGATATATTTGACTTGGATCACTTTAAGGAAGTATTAGCAAATGATGTAAGAATAGTTTCATCACTTCCATCAACGCACGTAATGACTAGACCTGTGGAGGAGAAAAGGACTCCTCTCCATGCCTCCCCCGAATGGATTCGTTCACATTATACCAGAAAGGTAAAGAGGAATCAATTCAATTAATCTGTGAAGTTATTACTTTCCTGGTTTTGGTTCAATAATAAGGACCACTGCTTTAATCTTTTTGGTCCAACAGCCTAATATAATTGAAAGCAAGAGAGCAGAAATGGGAAGTGAAAATGATTAAATGGTTTTATTTTCTTTGGGAATTGAGGTTCATTGTATGATGGATGGTCTTTACTCTTTAGCATGTTCATGTTATTAGAAAAAATTTAAATTATTAAACTTGGTGGCTATTGAAATTTCTATTGTTGTTAGTAACAATCAAGATTGCTTGTTTATTTGGTTAATACTAAAGTTGATATCTTTGGAAGATATCGAAGTAGTATCTTTCAAGTTGGACAAAGTCTTGAAATTGACTATATGGCAGCTGGAATTAATTTCTACACTCTTGGATTGATACCTAAACCAAAATATGCAAATACCAATTCAACTCTTCTAGACTTATTTATAAGGATATTTACTTGTGGTTTTTCAGAAACAATATCTCTACCCCACAAAGGTAGGGGTAAGGTTTGCGGACATCCCACTTGTGGGACCATAGTGAGTATGTTGTTGTTGTTCGTTTTATCTAAGAGGAGTGGTTGGTGAATTGAAGTTAAAACAAGTTTTGGGAAATTACAGAGGATCTTAATTTGATTGTTGAATTGATCTTTTGCAGCTTAGGAGGGATGGTGTTCTACTTTTGCGAAGCCTTGACTCGAGGCTGTCTAAGGATCTTCCTTCTGATCTTCAAAAACTTCGTTGCAAGGTAAATTTAATCCTCCTTGTCCTGTTACTGAGTTTAATTCAGACCTCTCAAAGATTCCGCGATGCATTTTATTGAATAATGGAAACTATATGGGACATTTGCTTCTCGAGAAAGTGATACATGAAATGCAATATGGCTAACAATAATAACTAGATTATCTGATTTGTCATTGGATGTTTGTTTTTTCCATCGTAGACATGGACATACCATGTATTGCAGTTTAGGACATGTCACTTTCCATAAGTAGGGCAAGTTTGTTTGCAATAATAACCTGGTCCTATTTAACTAACTCTGTCTAATGCTTTGTTGTTATATGTAATTATTCAAAGAAAACAGCTCTTTAAAATTTAGGAACTTTGCCTTTATTATGTTGTATAACTAATTTATTTATACCAACTGCTAATTTTAATTGGAACCCCACCTAATTCCTTCTGTTGGGATTAGCATTCAATTTGACAAAATACTGATTTGTGATCTTGTAGGTGGCATTTCATGCTTTGAGGTTTTCGCCATCAATCTTAGGACTTGGTAACAAACTTACTGAGAGGATGAGGAGCAAGGGACCATATGTTGCTCTTCATTTGAGAATGGAGAAGGATGTGTGGGTGAGAACAGGATGTCTTCCTGGTTTAAGCCATGAGATTGATGAGATGATAAATAATGAGAGGAAGCGAAGGCCTGAGCTCTTAACTTCGCGTTCAAACATGACCTACCATGACAGAAAGCTTGCTGGTCTGTGCCCTTTGAATGCTTTGGAGGTTACAAGGTTAGCATATTAGCCTTCATGTATTTCCTTGTTTTGTTGATGCACTTGAAAATACTTCCCTACTTAACAAATTTACGTTATTTTGATTAGGTTGCTCAAAGCATTGGGAGCACCAAAGAGTGCAAGAATCTATTGGGCTGGAGGAATTCCTTTGGGTGGAAAAGAAGCATTGCAACCATTGACAAGTGAATTCCCTCACTTCTTTAACAAAGAGGATCTTGCATTGCCCGGGGAACTTGAGCCATTTGCCAAGAAAGCATCCCTTATGGCTGCTCTCGACTACATAGTAACTGAGAATAGCAATGTTTTCATGCCATCTCATGGTGGAAACATGGGACATGCTCTCCAGGTATTGCTTCTCCTTCCACTATACTTCACTTTCTTGCACAGAATAATGCTAATAGGATTATCTGAACATGTCTGAGCTTTTCTCTAACTATTGGCTGTATTTTGTTTTGTCAATAGGGACAAAGGGCCTATGCAGGGCACAGAAAGACTATCACTCCCAACAAAAGACAGATGCTTCAACATTTTCTGAACTCATCACTATCTGAGACAGAATTCAACAGAATTATATTGGACTTGCATAGAGATTCCTTAGGTCAGCCAGAATTGAGGAAAGCAGGAAGGGATGTGACTAAGTACCCTGTCCCAGAGTGCATGTGCAATGGTACTATGAACCATTCATCGACATAACTCCTTATTGGTGAAATAACATGTGATGAAGCCTAATCATACATTCTTACAACATCCTGAGAACTTTGGATTAGCCTCACTGTGATTCAGACGAGCAGACGGGGTTGCTTGAGGTGCAATACAATTTTTTTCGACTATGTTTAGAGGCGAATCCTTGGTGGTTATAACTTATGGTAACGTGAGACTGATGCAGCAGAACTGGGAAAATGAATCTCTAATACAAAAGCAACATCTTATACAAGTCCAATTTCTATTTCTTAGTACTATATGTTAATAATGTTTAAATGAACCACAGCTTCATTTTATTCAATTCATTCTTTAGAAAATATCAATGTAATCTACCATAGTCAATGTATATGTAATATATATGTATTAATGTATATAATCATACAAATTTTTGAGGTATATATGCCATTTTCATTGTATATCTTTCTGAGCTAAGTATATACATTCTTTGTAAATCTATTGTATTGTCAAACTTGAAAGTTATCTTGAAATTTGGTACACAAAGAATAAGAGGAGACAGAATAATTCACTTATTATTAAATCCTATTTATTTTAATGTATACTTATTGGACTTGTCTTTCAAGCTTATCTTATGGAATTAACTTATTTTATTGACAAATCATTGCAAGTAAGAAGTTAAATCATTATCATTGTGGTCTAGATAGACTTCCAGTTGTACATTGTCAACAAACTGATTTATTAACAAACAAAGGAGCTTGGAAGCATGTTTGTTTGACCTATTCTTGAGTTCCTATCTGAAAGGAAGTAGTGATGTTCAATCATGCTTGCAAAATCATATCTTATAATTGGATTTTAATATAATTTGCGTTTAATTTATATTTGTTTGGTCAAGTAATTACTTGGTTAACACAAAATTGAGCGTACTTTAAAAGTATAAAAACAATCTCCAATTCTCAAGGAGTCAAAAAACACTACCAAATACAGTTGTGTATCGGTCAATTTGGTTCAGGTGTGAAAATTATCGATTTAACTTATGGAGCATCAGGTTGTAAAACTGCTAAACCGTTAAAAAAGCTACCAAAATATCGGTTGTTGATAGTTATGAGTTGGGCCTAAATATACATTGGGCCTTGACAATGGGAGCTTGGACTTGGCTTTAACATAAAACCCCAAATTTTCTCTGTATAGAGAAATCAACTGAAACACCTCATAGGAAAGGCAGTCTTGCTCAACAAGAAGAGGATAAGAGATACAATCAATGACAATGATGGCACCAAACTAAAATAGAAATAGGCAACTTCTAAAAATACACCACCAAGAAGACTATCAACATAAAATATCCTTCCAACTCATTTTACAAAATTATCAATCATTCGATAAAACATATCGTGCCTCTTGATAAATGCTTATGGATTAGTATTTTCTTAAAGAATCGGACACCGTCAAAATCTTAGTGTCACTTGTTGGCTCTTGAAAATAGAGCCAGAGTTGTCAAGTTATTGGAATGAGAGTAAAGATCCGCCTCGTTGAGTTCATGCTGGCTGAAGATTCTCCTCCACATATCGCCATAGCACCACTAAATGAAATCATCTTTATTGTACTAGACTTCACTGCACAATCTGAAAGAGAATTGATATAGTTACACATCATTTAGCATGCAGCAGTGTCCAGCTTGGGTGCAGGAAAGAGATGAGGTTTTTGGCATCACAAATAATCATCCCATTCAGTGAGGCTGGCCTATTGCAATGTGTTGGTTGAAGAATTTGTCTCGACCAAGATAGGAGTCTCTTCAGTGGAATGTGGCCATAATGGTGAAAGAGCTACAACCTTCCCAATGATAATCAAGGTTGGTGACTCTAGCTGGTGAGATACGATATCATCAGCAAGATTCTTCAGTTCTGCAAACACCTGAATGAATTACAAGGAAACTGTAATCAGCAATGCAATCCCACATCCTTGTCATGTTGAATGCTTAAATGGGCAGAAAAGAATGTCTAAACTAGCAAAGAATAACACTTCCTCCAGTTGTTTCAGATACTACATCAATAAGCAATATGACCAAGTTTAATCCTTGATTGGTGAAGGTTACCCCTTGTCCAATTGCTTACCCATGAAGTTGAATATGATGTGAGAACAGAGGTGGTAGCTTTAAGGCAAAGGCTACGAGTGTACTATTCCTAAAAACCTAGAGCTCTGAAACCAATGGAGTAGCTTGTGACCAAAAAAAAACATTTTTCTGTTTTATGCCAGTCAAGGTCAAGCTTAACTTCAGCTTTTAAGAGGCGATCAAATTGGTTCTAATGATGTCAATATACCCCATTAAGGGACCAAGGATACTTGCACTATATTGTTGTAATATCTGTGCAACTTAAAGTGCTTTGTCTTATTTGGAAGGTCAACATCAGAAAAATCTCAAAACCTTGGGGGAGAAGTAGAGGTCCATTTTGGCAGAAGGACCTTTTGTTGTAACATTCATTTTATCCTAGTACTTTTTTGAGCATATCTAATTTATCAGGAAGAAAGGTTGAAATATTCANAGGCGATCAAATGGTTCTAATGATGTCAATATACCCCATTAAGGGACCAAAGATACTTGCACTATATTGTTGTAATATCTGTGCAACTTAAAGTGCTTTGTCTCATTTGGAAGGTCAACATCAGAAAAATCTCAAAACCTTGGGGGAGAAGTAGAGGTCCATTTTGGCAGAAGGACCTTTTGTTGTAACATTCATTTTATCCTAGTACTTTTTTGAGCATATCTAATTTATCAGGAAGAAAGGTTGAAATATTCATTTAAACATCCTCTCCCTAAATGCATGTCTGTGAATTATTGTTCCAACTTCTCGCTTGCAGAAAGCAAATAACAATTGATTTATTCTCAAAGGTAGCAGACAAAAGCAGCATCCCAGGCAAAAAATGAAAGGAAAAAGTGAAAGAGAAGCAACTGGGCTCGCTTACCATGCGTTGTTGAGGTGTCGTCCCTCGCTCAATGGCAACAGCTGGTGTATCAGTTGGCAATCCATGATATATGAGCTTTGAAGCCAGGGAAGGAAGAGTTGACAAGCCCATATAAACAACTAATGTGGAGTCGGGGTCAGCTGCATTCTCTGCAACAAAAAGTGGGTCTGTTCCTCCTTTTCTCGAGTGACCAGTGAGAAATCTAACACTATTTGCGACACCTCGATGGGTTAATGGAATTCCCAACTCCGCCGATATCCCAGATGCTGCAGTAATACCTGAAATGAAATGACCAGAATGAGGCCTACCTCAAGTTGTGTATGACAGAATCAGATTTCACTTTGACCAGTATATCACACTTCTTCCAATATATATTTACTTACACACGACACATAACTAGCCCACTCTCACCTATAAAAATTTACACTTGAAAGTGCAGGTGGAGTCTGAAAGCAAATTAAATTCTTTAGTAGACTAAAGGGACTACCCGTGACCTAAATATTGGTAAACATATAACTGCGTAAGTGATTTTGAATGTTGGCAGATGCAGCAATAGCTGCCTTTTGGAGAAAACATAGTTTAGCTTATTAATCGGCTCATAATAAGTAAAGATATTGGATTCTCAAGGGAGAATCTGTAAAGTTTTTCAGAAAAACTAATGTCCTCTTCAACAGAGGCCAAGATTTAAATGTTGACATCTAAACTAAATGGAAAATCTTGCAAAGACAGATAAAATTTGAAAAAAAGGCGTGATTTACTTGAAGTTGCAAGCCTATGTTATTACGGAGAGAACTTGCCTTTTGTTCCCTAAACTAATACTGACAAAAACTTACTTTCTTCGACCAGTATGTACATACTCCTTCTCTAAATTGAAACATCTTCCATAATTAAAAAATATTGTGAGTGAGAGTTTGCAAGCCAGCCAACTGAATGACACTTGGCAAGATTTACATTCTGCAGTTTTCAGCTCAATCAAGTTTTTTGCGGGATTCACAAACTTATCATACCTGGAATAACTTTAACTTGAATTCCCTTTTGTTGAAGAAAATCCATCTCTTCTCCTCCTCGTCCAAATACCTGATATTCCAACAAATGGTCCAAACTTTCAACTCTGTAATTGTAAAAATCCACTATATATAAATGTATAAGCATACACCAAACATCGAAGCCAGAGACATACCAACGGATCACCTCCTTTTAGTCTCACAACATTTGCCCCAGCTTCAGCAAAACTCAGAAGCAACTCATGAATTTCTTCCTGCGAAATGCAAAATTCACAAAGATGTCATAAGCAAATTGCAAGCCGACTTGTTATTATGATCACACACAGAAGACAAATATTCAGCTAATTAAGAAGCTTGTAGCACTTAGATTTTCAACCATCAATGCCACCATTAATGCATAGACTAAATTATACCACTTGAGCCATGAGATTTCATATCTAGGTTAATTCAGGTATCACCTAAAACACAGAACAGCAGAAAGGCTATAGCTTTTCCACCATTACAATAGAAGCCAATCTATCAGAATCCACTATAGCATTTCAGAACTAGATATATTCTTATTGAGAAACCCCAGCACAGAAAACAATGGTCGGAAAGCCCAATTTCTCACATAAAGTTCTTTAAAGTTTTCATCCAAAAACAAGTTCAGTTTCTAACCATCCCAAGCATTTCCTAAATGATTAAGTTCCCACTATTAGAAGCCCAAATGTCACAAGTTTGACAATAAAAGCATCATTCCACTTGAAGGAAATCCATGCATCAATGCAAGACTTAAGTTGTATATACAAGGATCAACATAACTCAAATTTATGATGCATTTTCAACTATAAATCTAGAACACAGTCCATTTAAGGAATCTAGAATACCCAAATCAAACAAACGTAAGCAGAAATGTTCAAAACAACAAAGAAAATTGCGCAAACCTGAGTTCTGCTATGATAACCAGCAGTTTTACCAACATAGAGAAGTCTAGCATCAGGACCAACCAAATCCAAGACTTCATTAGAAACCAATCTATCATACAACAAAAGATCAGCATTCTGAATAACTCTCAAAGCCTTAACAGTCAACAACTCAGGATCTCCTGGTCCAGTACCCACCNCCATCCCAAGCATTTTCTAAATGATTAAGTTCCCACTATTAGATGCCCAAATGTCACAAGTTTGACAACAAAAGCATCATTCCACTTGAAGGAAATCCATGCATCAATGCAAGACTTAAGTTGTCCATACAAGGATCAACATCTCTCAAATCAATGATGCATTTTCAGCTATAAATCTAGAATTAGTCCACTTTAAGGAATCTAGAATCCCTAAATCAAACAAACGTAAGCATAAATGATCAAAAACAACAAAGAAAATTGCACAAACCTGAGTTCTGCTATGATAACCAGCAGTTTTACCAACATAGAGAAGTCTAGCATCAGGACCAACCAAATCCAAGACTTCATTAGAAACCAATCTATCATACAACAAAAGATCAGCATTCTGAATAACTCTCAAAGCCTTAACAGTCAACAACTCAGGATCTCCTGGTCCAGTACCCACCAAGAACACATTCCCAGGCACTTTTCTATCACACCCTCCTTCCCCTTCTCTCTTCTCCCTTAAAACCTGAAGCATTTTCTTCAGCTCAGGCAGCTGCAAAGCTATGTCATAGTCCCTCACATAGCTAGGATCAGGCAGAATTGGGCAAGAACCGGATTGTTGCTCCAATTCATCCTTGTAAATCCAACTATCCCTTTGGTATCTCTCAATTGAATGCTTCTCAGTAAAAGGGGAAGAAGAATGTGATGCATAGTTGATACAACAAACAGGATTAACACAAAAAGATTTGATTTTTCTCAATTGGGTTGCTCCAGAAGAAGATGAAATTNCCCCAAGTAGGATTTCTTGACCTTTGGAAGGAGGCGGCGCGAGGGGGTGGGTAAGAGAAGGCAAATGTGTAATTGGCTCTGTATGAAGGCCTCAATTTCGACCAAGTGCATTCAATTAAAAAAAAAAAATTATGAGATTTACCTTGCAAATTTACAATTTGATACCGGATTATACTTTCTCCGTTTTAAAATAGTTGTCATATTTCATTGATTGAAAGTTAATTTAACTAACTTTAAAACTTAAATTTAATTTGATTACTTTGAAATTCGGAAACTAAACAAATACCCACATAAAAGCAAAATAATAACAAACATATATCCCTTAATTATATTTATACTCCACTGAATAATTACACTATATATCTCCAACTAATTTCGCTTAACTAATACTAAATATGTATCATATGTTGTATTGGTATCATTAAGGCTGATTATTTCGCTTAACTGATACATTATATATATACTGTATTAGTATCATTAAAGTTTCTTGTTAAAAAATTACTCATTAGTCAATGATACTACAAGAGTATAAGACTAATGCGTAATTTCTGAACAAGAAAACCTTAATGATATATATATATATATATATATATATATATATATAAGAGAACCTTAGGTCTGCATATGTGGCGCCACCACAAACAAGGATTCCCTTTCAATTTATTTACTTCCAAAACTAGTCTTCCCCTTTCATGAAAAATTGTGACTTTTATGAAATTTTGTGATTTTTATGAAAGGTTGTAACATTTTTAAAAGTTGTGACTTTTATGAAGAGTTGTGGCTTTTATGAAGAGTTACAACTTAGTTATGACTTTTATGAAAAGTTATGACTTTTATGAAAGGTTGTGACTTTTCCGAATGGTTATAACTTTTTCAAAGAGTAGTGACCTTTCCGATAAGACACAATAAGTGTTTGTTCACACTACTCTTTGTTGTCTAATAATAGAGGAATTTCCTCTCATTTTAAAACAACACAAATTTTGAACATCTTCTTCTTCTAGACAATTAAATATTTGTGTACTTTGCTCCTTTAAACTTGGGGTACTAGAGTGAAATAATTTCCTTAAAGGGGACTCTGTGCATTCTTTGTGCTCGATTTTTTCCATTTTGTTTCATTTTATTGTTAAAGATCCTGATATGTTTTTTACAGTCATTGATTTAGGCTTATATTATTCATTGTTGTTTTTTAGTACATGCTTTAAATTTTGTTGTTTATGTTTCTGCAAAGTTATTATTATAAGTATTTGTTAGTACAAATGTTAATTGAGTATTCAAGCAAGTTTTCTCTACTGCAATTGTTGAAGGTACAATAAAAAAAAGCCTAACAAATCTCTAATGTCTTCATCAACAACGTCACTCCTTCACATACAAGGATGAGATTTTGTGTTCTTTAGAAAATTCTTTGAGAGATAAAAATTTTGCATGCCCATAATTTTTAGTTTTTATGTTGTTGTTATCTATTTTTACTAAATTTTATTAGTAGATATTATGAGTACTTTAAGGATTGAAAGTTGATTGAAGTTTTCGTCAATTTTTTGAGGTAACTTTTCTGGTTAGAATGATTTGTTATCATCATTAGATATCTCATAGTTTACTCCATTTAATGTATGTTTTTTCTTGCTATTTTGTTGTCTCCTTAAAATTGTATTGACTATTTTTTGTTTGGTATGTATATTATCTCACTTGGACAAAGCTTTCGTCCTTTTAATGTTTTTCTTTTTTTCCTTTTCAGTCTACTCTTCTAAATATTTTTGGTGTGAGTTATGACTATTTTCGGCAAGCTTAATTTGAAGAATATGAAACAAAACCTACTCTAAATAAAAGTAATACCTTAAGCGACAAAAGATATGTCTATTAACATAGATCTTTTGTCCTTCATATCCTAAGTCACTGCTGAGCGTTTGAGTTATCCATGAGTTTAAAATATTAAAATGTTTAATGTTCGAGAAATTTTCTTTAATATGAGTCTAAAATCCAACATTTTGATCTACTTGTATTTTCATAATGCAACAATTATACATACATATTTATGAAAAAGTCGTAAAGTTGCATTGATGAAACATCTAGAAGGGCCTTCAGAGCAGCAATTTAATGAAGAATGAATTTCTAAAAGGGTCAACAATATTATTTTGTTGTTGGTTCAAATTTATTTTTCTCCTACTATAAATTTTGTTACAGTAACAAAGTAGCAATAACGAAAAGTGGTGAACCTTTGACCTCAGACAAGTAGATTGTCTCTAAGAAAAATTATTTATGTTGTTGTGTTGTAAATTTTTTAACGGTCTTAACTAATTTATAACTAATACTGATTATTGAAAACAACCACATAATTTTTTTTTTTCACAAGGAGTTATTCTAACCAAAAAATTATCATATTCTATATTTTTCATATACAAAAAAAATAGTGAAAGTGATGTTTAATCGCTACATAAAAATATCACTCAATTTTAACAAGACAATTATATCATCAAACATATATTATGATAAATTATGTAAAAGATAAAATGATTAGATATTAAGATATTTTTAATCATTCATTATATATTTACAATTCTTGAGATATGTGATAATGACAAATCATTTAGTTTTTGTTGAAATGTTCTTAAAACCTACGAAAATTTACTTTTTTTTTCTTATAACAGTCGATTATTGGAAAGGTTGTTCAAAAGCTTAAAAAGATTATTTATGCCTGCGCGAAGCGCAGATAAATTACCTGGTATATATATATATATATATATAGTTTTAGTATCAATTAAGCGCAATTATCAGCCCTTAATGATATTAATACAATATATGATACTCATTTAGTATCAGTTAAACAAAAATTATCAGCCTTAATTAATGTGAGGTGTGGACTGTAATTTTTTTTTTTTGAGAGAATGTGCATTTCTCGAATTACTTTGGATTGGATTTGAACATGTAATTATTTTGAGTTTTATGACCCATTTATGTATTTTTTCCATTTGAAATTTAAAATTGAAAATTTTGATATTAAAAAATAAATACAAAAAGTACTAGGAATTTTATTTTTTCTCATATTAATATAAATAAAAATATATTTTAAAATATAAATCAAAATTCATATTATTTGACTAAAAAAATAAGACAATTAAAAAAAAACGAGGAAGTACATCATAAACTCGTCGATGTGGAACCTAGGAAGTAGGAACCACTTATAATGACACATAACATACATAGATAGACAATTTTTGAGTAAAAATTCCCAAGTCTGAACTATATCTCAAATTGAAGGTGCATTTTTTAAAGAGTAAATTTTAGGAATAGTAAACATAATAATTATATTAATGCTTTATAGTTATAGTTTTGATAATTACGCTCTATAGCTATAGTTTGATTTGCTATGAGGGTCCTAGTTTGTATAATTCGAAAATCCTGATATGTATAATACGCGAATCATGATTTGTATATACAAATGAACAAGTTTGTATAATACAATTTGTTGTTAGATCGAACAATGAAATTGTATTATGTTTGCTAAATCATTTATATGTTCAGGTGTAATGATATGAATTGATCAGTGTTGTATCGATTCATTTTTATTATGAACAATAGGATGATTTGTATATGGAATGTTTTAGTTTTTTTTCTAGATTTGTATACATATACATTGCATGTTTGTTTGTATCTCTGAAAATTGTGTTTGTATTTTTACGTGAATTTGTATATGTATATGTTCTTTGTGTTACACTTTGTCATTTTTATTATGAATAATTGGATAATTCGTATATGGAAGGTTTAATTTTTTTCTAGATTTGTATACATATACATAACAAGTTCGTTTGTATCTTTGAAAACGTTTTAGTTTTTATAGATTTGTATACATATACATCACAAATATCTCTGAAAATTATTTTTGTATAATTACGTGAATTTGTATATGTGTATATGTTCTCTGTGTTCTCTGCGGGTCCCGGCCAAATAGCAAAGTAGGTGACACACTAACTGCAAAATACAATTAATCTAAACTGTAGCTATTGCATTTAAATATAATTAAGTGTTTACTATTTCATACTATTTTCCCTTTTTTAAATAATAGAAAAAGAATGTAAAAAAAAAATAGTCAATTAAACACATAAATTGAAGCATGCACCTATTCTTAATTAGCAAAGAAATGGGACAAAAATAACCTCTAAACTATCGAAAATGGTATACATATACCCTTCGTTATACTATTGAGACACCAAAATCCTTGTTGTCCAAAAAGTGAAGCACTTGTATCCTTCACACTAACGAATCGTCCTAATCATGTGTATCTACCCAATATTTTACTAAAATTTAACCTTATATGGGTATTTCGTGTATTAAAATTCATCAAATGGTGCTTTATAGCTCTTTAAAAATAAATTAATCACTCAAATTTATTGAATCAAATAATACAAAATATGTAAAAGTACAAATTAATTTCCCCTTTCTCTACACAACTAGCACTAGAATCAAATGAGAATCATAGATAGCAACTAATTGGATCTCCATGTATGATATATTCTTCGTGAAATTGAACCTGTAAAAATTATTTGAATGACCTAATAGTGTAAGATACTACAAACGTGAAACTTGTGAGTTGATAGGGAAGTAAGAAATAGGAATTGGAGCTCTTGATGATGATTTCTTTTTGGTGTTTGCTGTTGATGATTTTGACTTGTTTGCATCATCACAAACTCTTGAAGGAACATTGCTAGTGAAACAACTGAACACACCTGAAAAGAAAGCCATATTATGAAATGTTTTTTGTTTACTAATGATAATATTATAAACCATACAGCAAGTATTTATATTAAGGTAATGTGGCTTAGCTTGTTTGATAAGCTTGGTGAACAAATAATTTAAAGAATATAATATATATGATGAGGTCCATGTGTTTTCAACCTTCCATCAATTTTGAATTTTAACTTTTCTCATGAATTATTCTTCTAGCGTACTAATTACGTTGTTGGTTAATTATAGCAAAATTGACTCGGGAACTGGAAAATTCCTTGAAACTCTTTACACCTTCGTCTCTCGTCCACTATTTCAAAAATAGAATTTTCACTTTTACTTGTTATTTTTAATATTAAAAGACAAAAAAATATATTATATTTTACTCTTATTATTTATCCTCTAAATAATTTCAAGATTTAATACTAATATCAATTAATATGAGTGTCATGATAAAATATTTATATTAATTATTATTTCTTAATAAACGTGTAAAATTTTATATAGATAAATAAAATGAGCAAGGTGGGAGAAATTAATCAACTAGCTTATTTCTAATTATTTGGATATAGATTCACTTTTTTACTCAAAATAAAAAGATGTTGTGCGACACACTTTTTCTAAGGGAGGTAATCGGATAGATTGAGTTAAATTTAAGTGGGTCAAAATTTAACAATTTATATTAATTTGGGTTAAAAGCCAAAACAATTGAGATAATTGGTTATAATCTAACCTGACTGATTTTTGCTAAGGTTTACTTATTTTATTGGGAAAAGTATACTTGTAACCTAAAAGGAGAAACTATTTATAAGCGGCTATCTTTATACTTTTATGAGGAAATTTTACAAATAGTTATTAAAATAAATTTAATTAGGCTCCATAGTTATACTTTGCTAATTACGATTCGTAGCTACATATTAGGGGGAGAAGAGAAGCGAGCAAGATTAGGAGAGGGAGGAGAGAGGCGAGCGAGAGAGAACATAGAGTGGAGAAAGACAAATTGTATTTGTATACTTGTTAGATAGATAATTGTATACATGTAACTGATATATACATATGTATCAATGGTTGTATTTGTATATCTGGCGAACGAGATTGGGAGAGGTAGGAAAGAGGCGAGCGAGATTGGGAGAGGGAGGAGAGAGAAGAGTGATATTGGGAGAGGGAGGAGAGACGCGAGCGAGATTGGGAGAGAGAGGCAAGCGAGAGAGGACAGAGAGTGGGGAGAGACAAATTGTATTGTATATATGTAACTAATATACTCTGATGGTATGAAGCAGTAAACACGAATTAGTAGTTAAAAATAAAGGGTATGAAAGTAGAGGAAATTACGTGGATAAACAAATATATACTCTGATGATATCAAAGAAGAGAAAGTCGTGCTTTAGTAATAACACTACTCAGTTACTCATTGATACCATTAGAATATATATATACTCTAATGGCATCAAGAAAGAAGAAACAGTGTTTCAGTGAAAAGACTACTGCATGATATTATCATAGTATATAAATACCATCGGGGTATATATATACTTTTATAGTATATACTCTGATGGCATCATCAGTGGTTCAGTGAATAGAACAAGGGGGAAAGGGAGGCAGTCAGGTAAATAGTTTGAGTTGTGGATCCAATTAGAATAAATATATTACCTAATGGGTTCAATTTGTATAATTTTCCTATTTTATTTGATCTTTTATAAATTTTTAGTACTTAACAAAAAAATTATTTATTATATCTAGATACAACATATTAATTAAATAGCCTGGGCTAAACGAGTTGAGCAATAAATGGACAAATTAAACAAATTGTGTGAATTGAATATAATTTTGCGTTTATTTTTATCCGTCTACTTTAAAATTTGCAAGTTCATTATTCTATATAATAATGGCAAAATGCTCATCATTATACCTAGATGACCCTACTCATTGTGCATTTGAGCAACTCAAACTAAAAATGTTCAATTTTTAAGAAAGTTTTTATGTTTATTTTACTATTAATGATATTTTGAAACTTTATATTTGACTATATTATTTTATATTATTATTTAATATTAATGGTAAAAAAAAGTAAAAATATAATAAACTTTCTTGATTTTCTTAATTGGACAAGTATATTGAGACAAACACATATTTTTAGTATAACGACAAACTAATATGAAACGAAAAAAATATTAGTCTAAAATTAGTCACACAACTAAAAAGTAGACTTATTTTATAGAATATTCAGTCTTATGTCAACCAGTATTTCTGTATTAAAATTCATCAAATGGTACTCTATAGCTCTTGAAAAATTAAATCAATCGCTCAAATCTATCGAATAAAAAATACAAGAACATTTGTAAATAAAAGTACAAATGAAATTTCTTGAAAAATTAAATCAATCGCTCAAATTTATCGAATAAAAAATACAAGAACATTTGTAAATAAAAGTACAAATGAAATTCCTTCTTTTCTACACAACTAGCACTAGAATACAGTAAAACAAATGAGAATCATAGATAGACCCAATTTGTTCCTCCAGAGAGCTAACTAGATATTGTTACTATAAGTCCGAGCAACTTGGGTCTCCATGTATGATATATTCTTCGTGAAATTGAACCTGTAGATATTATTTGAATGAGCTGATAATGTAAGATACTACAAACGTGAAACCTGTGAGTTGATAGGGAAGTAAGAAACAGGAAATGGAGCTTTTGATGATGATTTCTTTTTGGTGTTTGCAGTTGATGATTTTGACTTGTTTGCATCATCACAAACTCTTGAAGGAACATTGCTAGTGAAACAACTGAACAAACCTGAAAAGAAAGCCATATTATGAATGTTTTTTTGTTTACTAATGATTATATTATAAACCATACAACAAGTATCTATATAAGGGTCTGAAAAATACTTTAACTTTGATCGAAATTGCTGTTACGATATCAAACTTTATGGAGGATTTTTTACCCCTTGTACTATTTAATAGTGTATTTTAAAGGTATATATGTGTTCACGTGGACACAATATTATTTATAATGATGCAATATTTATGATGTTCACGTAAACACATATATACCTTTAAAATACACTATTAAATAGTGCGGAGCTTAAAAGGTCTTTTTCAAAGTTTGATATTGTTATAAAAATTTCGATCAAAATTTGAATATATTTCAGACATTTTTCCTTATTTATATCAGGGAAAAGGTGGCTTAGCTTGTTTGATAAGCTTGGTGACCAAGTAAATTAAAGAATATATATGATGAGGTCCATTTGTTTTCAACTCTCTACACCAACCTTCCATCAAAATTTGAATTTTAACTTGTCTTTCTCATGAATTTTTCTACTAACTTACTAATTAAGTTGTTGGTTAATTATAGCAAGACTGACCGGGGAAGTGGATAATTCCTTGAAACACGTGTGAGGCATAAGTTATAATAATCTTAAGAATAAAATGCAATATTATTCTATCACGTATTTGGTTGGAGGTACTTAGGCAGTCTTAAGATTATTTATCTCATCATTTATACTTTAGTGATGTGATAAGTTATTTCATATACATGATAGAATAACTTATTTTTGGATAATTAATTCTGAAATCACTTGCTCTCAACCAAACGATAGATATTAATTATTTATCCTTCAAATTATTTTCAAGATTTAATACTAATATTAATTAATATGAATATCATGATAAAATATTCATGTCAATTATTATTTTTTAATGAATGTGTAAAGTTTTAAATAGACAAATAAAAAATGAACAAGCTGGGAGTAATTAATCAACTCATCTTATTTCTAATTATTTGGATATCGATTCACATTTGTACTAAAATTCTAAAAAGATGTTTTGGTAGACACTTTTTCTAAGGGAGTGAGTTGAGTTAATTTGAGTGCGTCAAAATTCAACTCAATTTCTATTTATTTGGGTCAAAAACAAGTGAGATAATGGGTTATAATCTAACTTGTCCCATTTTTGCTAAGGTTTACTTATTTTATTTGATTTTTTATAATTTTTTAGTACCTAATAAAAAAAAATATTATGTTTAGTAACAACCTATTAAATTAAATAGCCCAAGCTAAACGAGTTGAGCAATAAATGGACAGATTAGACGAATTGTGTGAAAGGTGGTTATAATTAAGGGAAAGTTATAAATCACACCTTATAGTTATTAGAGAAAAAAAAATTACACACTTAAACTAATCGCGCAACAATAATTATATTGATCAAATATAAAATCAAATCATAGATTAATATGAGAATATATGAAAAAAGTTCAAATTTAAAACTAATTGATCATTACAACCTCAACCTCCAAAACTTATCCATATCTAAAATTCAGCATTATCTATACTCCAACTTCTTAGTACAAGTTAGGAGTTGAATCCGACCCAATCCATCCATTTGCACAGTACTAATTAATCGCGATTGATTCAACCAACTGGAGTTGATTATAACTACAAGCGCGAAAATTGTGAGTTGATAGGGAAGTAAGAAAGAATAATTGGAGCACTTGATGATGATTTCTTTTCAGTCTTTGCAGTTGATGATTCTGACTTGTTTGCATCATCACAAACTCTTGAAGACACACTGTTGCTACCAAAACAACTCAACAAACCTGAAAAAAATGTCATATCCTATGAACTTTTTTAATCTTTTTTTTTTTTTGCTAATAAAATAGATAATTCTTTTTTTCTATTGAGAGTTAGTTAATAGAACCATCAGAAGAAGAACTATATATAGGGAAATTAATTATAGATGTACACTTAATTATGTGGCTTTTATTTTCTTGTTGACCAAGTAAATTAAAAAAGATGCATGATTGATGAGGTCCATTTTTCTTTATCAGTCTCTATCATCCCTCTGCTGTTTCCTACAGCCTCCCCAAATATACTTTCCGTTTGTTTCAATTTATTTGTTTTAGTTTGACCTGACATAAAATTAAAAAAGAAACGCGATCCATATTATTTATAATGGTTCAAATTCATATATTACTAATAACTTTTTTTCTTAAAATGTGATTATAGTTTGAATTTTGTAATAGATATTTAAATGGCAAACATCTTGTCAATATTTCTGTCATGTTTTACTCGCAAACAAATATATAGTACCTCTGAAAAAAAATC
Source organism: Solanum stenotomum (assembly GCF_019186545.1). NCBI lineage: Eukaryota > Viridiplantae > Streptophyta > Magnoliopsida > Solanales > Solanaceae > Solanum > Solanum stenotomum. The sequence goes on from NC_064282.1 coordinate 21,101,446, forward strand.
ACTAACTCATTTATATTTTAAAGCAAATGAAATAATATTTTAATTTTAAACTTAATTATGAGATATTTTATTTTATCCCACGTTTTAAAATCGTATAGATTTATAATTATATAAAGGGAGATGAAAAAAAATATCATACGGAAGTTGCACAGGTCTATTTTCTTGTTTGGCAAGGAGAATCACCTCCCTTTGTTTTTTTGTTGAATTTTTTAAGCGTCATCTTTGACCAATTGATTAATTTCGCGCGTGCTCTTTAAGGTTGACATTAATTATTTGGTTGTTTAAAAAAATTATCTAGTTTGATTTGACATAAAATTTAAGAAAATAAAAAAAACTTTTAAAGGTGAAAAGCCCCAAGTAGGATTTCTTGACCTTTGGAAGGAGGCGGCGCGAGGGGGTGGGTAAGAGAAGGCAAATGTGTAATTGGCTCTGTATGAAGGCCTCAATTTCGACCAAGTGCATTCAATTAAAAAAAAAAAATTATGAGATTTACCTTGCAAATTTACAATTTGATACCGGATTATACTTTCTCCGTTTTAAAATAGTTGTCATATTTCATTGATTGAAAGTTAATTTAACTAACTTTAAAACTTAAATTTGATTTGATTAATTTGAAATTCGGAAACTAAACAAATACCCATATAAAAGCAAAATAATTACAAACATTTATCTCTTAATTATATTTATACCCCACTGAATAATTATACTATATATCTCCAACTAATTTCGCTTAACCAATACTAAATATGTATCATATGTTGTATTGGTATCATTAAGGCTGATTAATTCGCTTAATTGATACATTATATATATACTATATTGGTATCATTAAAGTTTCTTGTTCAAAAATTACTCATTAGTCAATGATACTACAAGAGTATTCTTATACTCTTGTAGTATCATTGACTAATGCATAATTTCTGAACAAGAAACCTTAATGATATATATATATAAGAGAACCTTAGGTCCACATATGTGGCGCCACCACAAACAGAGATTCCCTTTCAATTTATTTATTTCCAAAACTAGCATTCCCTTTTCATGAAAAGTTGTGACTTTTATAAAATTTGGTACTTTTATGAAAGGTTGTAACATTTATTAAAAGTTGTGACTTTTATGAAGAGTCGTGACTTTTATGAAGAGTTGCGACTTTTATGAAAAGTTATGACTTTTTTAAAAGGTTGTGACTTTTTCGAATGGTTGCAACTTTTCCAAAGAGTTGTGACCTTTCCGATAAGACACAATAAACATTTGTTCACACTACTCTTTGTTGTCTAAAAATAGAGGAATTTCCTCTCATTTTAAAACAACGAAAATTTTGAACATCTTCTTCTTCTAGACAATTAAATATTTGTGCACTTTGCTCCTTTAAACTTGGAGTACTAGAGTGGAATAATTTCCTTAAGGGGATTCTGTGCATTCATTGTGCTCGATTTTTTCCATTCTGTTTCATTTTATTGTTAAAGATCTTGGTATGTTTTTTACAGTCATTAATTTAGACTTATTATATTCATTGTTGTTTTTTAGTACATGCTTTAAATTTTGTTGTTTATGTTTCTGCAAAGTTATTGTTATAAGTATTTGTTAGTACAGATTAAATAACAAATGTTAATTGAGTATTCAAGCTAGTTTTCTCTACTGCAATTGTTGAAGGTACAATAAAAAAAGCTTAACAAATCTCTAATATCTTCATCAACAACGTCACTCCTTCACATACAAGGATGAGATTTTGTGTTCTTTAGAAAATCCTTTGAGAGAAAAAAACTTTGCATGCCCATATTTTTTGGTTTTTATGTTGTTGTTATCTATTTTTACTAAATTTTATTAGTGGATATTATGAGTACTTTAAGGATTGAAAGTTGATTGAAGTGTTAGTCAATTTTTTGAGGTATGTTATTTCAAAACATAGGAACTTTTCTGGTTAGAATGATTTGTTATCATCATTGGATATCTCATAGTTTACTCCATTTAATATATGTTTTTTTTTGCTATTTTGTTGTCTCCTTAAAATTGTATTGACTATTTTTCGTTTGGTATGTATATTATCTCACTTGGACAAAGCTTTCGTCCTTTTAATGTTTTTCTTTTTTTCCTTTTCAGTCTACTCTTCTAAATATTTTTGGTGTGAGTTTTGACTATTTTCGCCAAGCTTAATTTGAAGAATATGAAACAAAACCTACTCTAAATAAAAGTAATATCTTAAGCTACAAAAGATATGTCTGTTAACATAGATTTTTTGTCCTTCATGTCCCAAGTCACTACTGAGCGTTTGAGTTATCCATGAGTTTAAAATATTTTTTTAATTTTAAAGTTTTTAACATTCGAGAAAATTTCTTTAATATGAGTCTAGAATCCAATATTTTGATCTACTTGTACTTTCATAATGCAACAATTATACATACATATTTATGAAAAAGTCGTAAAGTTGCATTGATGAAACACCTAGAAGGGCCTTCAGAGCAGCAATTTAATGAAGAATGAATTTCTAAAAGGATCAACAATATTATTTTGTTGTTGGTTCAAATTTATTTTTCTCCTACTATAAATTTTGTTACAATAACAAAGTAGCAATAACGAAAAGTGGTGAACCTTTGACCTCAAACAAGTAGATTGTCTCTAAGAAAAATTATTTATGTTGTTGTGTTGTAAATTTTTTAACGGTCTTAACTTATTTATAACTAATATTGATTATTGAAAACTTTCACATAATTTTTTTTTTCACAAGGAGTTATTCTAACCAAAAAATTATCAGACTCTATATTTTTCATATACAAAAAAAATAGTAAAAGTGATGTTTAATCGCTACATAAAAATATCACTCAATTTTAACAAGACAATTATATCATCAAACATATATTATGATAAATTATGTAAAAGTTAAATGATTAGATATTAAGATATTTTTAATCATTCATTATATATTTACAATTCTTGAGATATGTGATAATGACAAATCATTTAGTTTTTGTTGAAATGTTCTTAAAACCTACGAAAATTTACTTTTTTTTTCTTATAACAGTCGATTATTGGAAAGGTTGTTCAAAAGCTTAAAAAGATTATTTATGCCTGCGCGAAGCGCAGATAAATTACCTGGTATATATATATATATATATATAGTTTTAGTATCAATTAAGCGCAATTATCAGCCCTTAATGATATTAATACAATATATGATACTCATTTAGTATCAGTTAAACAAAAATTATCAGCCTTAATTAATGTGAGGTGTGGACTGTAATTTTTTTTTTTTGAGAGAATGTGCATTTCTCGAATTACTTTGGATTGGATTTGAACATGTAATTATTTTGAGTTTTATGACCCATTTATGTATTTTTTCCATTTGAAATTTAAAATTGAAAATTTTGATATTAAAAAATAAATACAAAAAGTACTAGGAATTTTATTTTTTCTCATATTAATATAAATAAAAATATATTTTAAAATATAAATCAAAATTCATATTATTTGACTAAAAAAATAAGACAATTAAAAAAAAACGAGGAAGTACATCATAAACTCGTCGATGTGGAACCTAGGAAGTAGGAACCACTTATAATGACACATAACATACATAGATAGACAATTTTTGAGTAAAAATTCCCAAGTCTGAACTATATCTCAAATTGAAGGTGCATTTTTTAAAGAGTAAATTTTAGGAATAGTAAACATAATAATTATATTAATGCTTTATAGTTATAGTTTTGATAATTACGCTCTATAGCTATAGTTTGATTTGCTATGAGGGTCCTAGTTTGTATAATTCGAAAATCCTGATATGTATAATACGCGAATCATGATTTGTATATACAAATGAACAAGTTTGTATAATACAATTTGTTGTTAGATCGAACAATGAAATTGTATTATGTTTGCTAAATCATTTATATGTTCAGGTGTAATGATATGAATTGATCAGTGTTGTATCGATTCATTTTTATTATGAACAATAGGATGATTTGTATATGGAATGTTTTAGTTTTTTTTCTAGATTTGTATACATATACATTGCATGTTTGTTTGTATCTCTGAAAATTGTGTTTGTATTTTTACGTGAATTTGTATATGTATATGTTCTTTGTGTTACACTTTGTCATTTTTATTATGAATAATTGGATAATTCGTATATGGAAGGTTTAATTTTTTTCTAGATTTGTATACATATACATAACAAGTTCGTTTGTATCTTTGAAAACGTTTTAGTTTTTATAGATTTGTATACATATACATCACAAATATCTCTGAAAATTATTTTTGTATAATTACGTGAATTTGTATATGTGTATATGTTCTCTGTGTTCTCTGCGGGTCCCGGCCAAATAGCAAAGTAGGTGACACACTAACTGCAAAATACAATTAATCTAAACTGTAGCTATTGCATTTAAATATAATTAAGTGTTTACTATTTCATACTATTTTCCCTTTTTTAAATAGAAAAAGAATGTAAAAAAAAAAAAAGTCAATTAAACACATAAATTGAAGCATGCACCTATTCTTAATTAGCAAAGAAAAGGGACAAAAATAACCTGTGAACTATCGAAAATGGTATACGTATACCCTTCGTTATACTATTGAGACACCNCTTAAGTCATATCCTTAAACAAAAGTCCATAATTTTAACTTCTCTACTAAATAGTGAAATTATTGTTCCCTTTATATATAAAGTAAAGTATTCTTTCCCCAAAAAATTCTCCAAGAAAAAAAGAGTTAAATTTATGATACAAATATGGGAGAGGTGAAAGTTCATGGTATTTTTGCAGGGCCATTTAATAAAAGAGTTGAATTAGCCTTGAAATTGAAGGGGATCAAATACGAATATATTGAAGAAGATAGATCCAATAAGAGTGATGAACTTGTAAATTATAATCCAATTTATAAACAAGTTCCAGTTCTTGTGCATAATGGGAAGCCAATATGTGAATCAATAATAATTCTTGAATATATTGATGATACTTGGGAAAGTAATACTATTCCTCTCTTGCCTAAACATCCATATCAAAGATCCATAGCTCGTTTCTTGGCTAAGTTAATTGATGAAAAGGTACATATATATTTTTCCCACTTGTATTTATTTTTTCCTATTTAACCTAACTAATCTGAATTCGCGACGAGCAGAGTGAATTAGGCTATGTATGATATTTTTCGATATCCTTATGTTTGATTAGCCAAAAAAGGCAAGTTCTTTAAGAATCGGTAAAATGACTTCCTTAATTAGAGTAAAGAAAAACAAGTTTACCAAACAATTATTACTTCTACACTATGAAGTATGAACTTAGAAGTGTTTGTTTCAAATTTAAAAAGAGTACAAGTGTTTTACATTTAATTTATGTTATTGTCTACTAACAAAAATGTGTCATCAGTTAATGGGAGCAATGTACAAAGTTTGTTATGGAAAAGGAGAAGAAAAGGAGAAAGGTTGTGATGAAACTTTTGAAGTCCTAACATATCTAGACAATGAGCTTCAAAACAAGAAATTCTTTGGAGGAGACAACATTGGATTCATCGACATCGTTGCCAGTTACATAGCTCTCTGGTTTGGAGCAATTCAAGAAGCAATAGGGATGGAACTATTGACTGAACAAAAGTTTCCCAAGTTAAGCAAATGGATTGATGAGTTCTTAAGCAGTAGAATTGTCAAGGAAAATCTCCCTACTAGAGAAGTATTAGTGCCTTTATACAAAGCTCAATTTGCATCAGCAACTCAAAAGGTATCCAGCTGAATTTATGTCATTAAAAATAAAGTATGTTGAACATTTTGTTATTACTATACAAAAAAAGAGTTTGAGCAGCCCAAATGCACAATAAGCAGGACAATCTTTGTACAATGATGAACATTTTGCGATTATTATATTCATCACGGATGCCACTTCCACCTTGTTCTGTACAACTTAATCACTTAGTAATGCATAATAATTTAGACAAAATGTCTGCCAGGATTATACATCTTCATGAGCGCTGCATCTCTGTACAATGTTTTAACTGCAATCGCATTGAGATTTGTTAGGAAAATAACCATAGAAATATTTGTGCTAAAGACACCAAATAGAAGAGAGCTTATTCAAAATACAATCCAAAAAAGTTTTAACTTCTGCATTGCTGCACAGTAATTTAACTGCATTTTACAGAAGGAAAATCACACCCTGATGTGTCAACAAAGCAATATTCTATAATACATGTATGTGTGTGCATGCACACGACTGCTGCTTTAGAGGCATAACAAGGCTATTGGAGTCTTGATCTTCAGATATCATTGAGAAATAAATAGGAAAAGGTGCTATCGAACGATTTCCTGCAACTCTTCCCACTATGAAATGAGTAAAAGAATCAAGTCTCTATCTATATGAAAAGCATTGGTTTTTTATTAACTAAAGCTTTGGGATAAATCTACCTCTTAAACTGTTTTGCATTGACAGGTCAAAACTAAGCTAATAAGACGACTGTCTTTAATTTGTTTAAGCAGAAGAAAGGGATCAAAACTAGGACAAATTATACCTCTATATGTAGATCTACACAATGGTCTCAGCTTGAAAATTTCTCCGTCAGTTTGGAAGTCACTTTCAGAGTTATATCACCATAAGGTTCATGTTGATTCGCACGTACAAGTCCACAATTCTCCAACACCTGTATTCAATTTCCAGAAGGATGACAGTAAGGATCTTATGAAATAACTCCTAAAACGATACACATTATACCAAATATGATTGATTAAGCAATAAAGCATACCGTAGACAACTAAACAGAGAAACTTATATATACACCTTTTCTTGACACAATTCAAACACCCACAAAGAGTTCAAAATGAAAAAAATGATATTAGTACTACAAGCTATACGAATATCAGAAGACCTCTAGGCTCCCAATATTTGGAAATTGACGTGCATCCCCAAGTAAGAGCAATTAATCATGAAAATATTGTAAGGACTTACCAGAGTCTCATAAAACATTCGGGCACATATTCTTTTCTTTTTGCCTTCTAAAATTGCATTTAAGCTGATATCTCCAGTCTCTTCTGAGATGGGGGTTACTGGTGACTGCCCCTTCAAATATTGAGCAACAGCTCTGCAATCATAGAGTTAAAAGACTATCCTGCAAAGTAAATATATATTATGAGAAGAGTGTTGATGGAGTGTTACCTTGTTCTAGCAGATAATGTGTCAAACTCTGGCGTTCCCTTTTGCTTACTTGATAAAGGAGTTCCTCGAAGTCCTGGTTTAGCATATGGATATATAAGCTTCAGGCATATGTTACATCATTAAAAAAGATATACAGAAATACCATGCTGCAGACAGTAGTACATAAAATTGACCAACATTATCCAAATTAATGCAAACCCTCAAAACTAAAAGGAAAAAAAAGAAGAGGTTCTTAGCGTACCAATAGGAGTGTCGTCATCTTGTTCTAGAAAACTTAGATCCTGCATTGGCATTTAGTGATTTATCAGATGCAAAGCAAGGAAGAACTAGTTGAATAGTCATATAGGGTGACAAGTTGACCATAGCAGTGCACTAGGTAATGAAGCATTGAATGAGAATAACCGTAAGAACGTCAAAATATAAGCCCTTTACAAATTTAAGTCTAAAATTGATTAAAGATGTGTTAAAGGGTCAATGAGACTACTATGGATGATACAAAGCTGCTGAAAAAGTTATCAAGATAATTATCAAAGTAGATTCACAATTTAATAGAAAGTGACCATGATCGAACATACCCCAGCAGAATTATCAAACTCAGGAATATCAGATAGAACAGTATCCTCCACACCTAGTCCTTCTCCAAACCATGTTGAAGGGGTCTCCATATCAGAACCAACATGCCCAGTAGATGCTGCTGGGTCGGGCGTGGGCTGCACCCCACTATCCATGGTTCTTCCTATCTGACTAGATTCTGTCCCAAAAGTTGTAGTAGCAGGACTGAAGTCATCTCTTCTGCTTGTGGAAGGCATGGACATCAGTGGAGAAGAAATGAGCCTACTTGGGGAAGGCATAGACATCTGTGGAGAGGAAATGGGCCTATTTGGTGACGGCAAAATCTCAGACAGCAAATTGGTGCTTGCAAGGTCTTGGTTATCACGTAATCTTTCAATTTCCACCGGAAGATCATTCTCAGATGGAGGGGCTTGGTTATTGCTGGGTTCTGCATGATTCTCCTGTGAGGAAGCCATCTTGACTTTTGCTGAAATGAAGTCTTTCTTGTAGATATTGCAAAGATCATCGCATAATCCTACAGATTAACAGAAGCTGAATTTTTAGGCGAAGAACAATAGACTCATTAGATAATGACTGTGAGACACCCACCAGTTATTATAGGCTCAAAGAAAATTCCATCCTTTCTTAGTCTCTGGTTTTGTTTCCAGATGTCCAAAGAAGAACAAGGAACCTTCTTCTTTTCGCGTGGTTTTATACCAATGCCCTTTAGTCTCCTTTTCATCTCACTGTAGAGTTGAACATGATACATTGTCAAAATACCAATGGTTGAAGAAAATATATAGTTAATGATGATAAAACATTAACATACTTATTTGGCAATACTATGTCCTTATCATAGATGAGTAGCTTTCGCTTTCTTCTTATTTTTAGCGCCTCGAGAGGAGGTGTTGAAAGAAGTGCTAAATCAGGTGACTGATGCCCTGAATATCCAAGAAAAGAAGAAGTTTCATGTTAGAATATCAACATGGCAAATATGTAATTTCAGTTTAAGAATAAGAACCCTGCATGCCAGCACCCACCAAATGATATCTGTGGATCAGCAAATTCATGAGCCTCCGCTGAAGTAGTTGACGGTGGTTCTTGTCGTTGTTGAGATGGGATTGAATGTCCTCCGGGGGCCAATATCTCTTTCACAACTGGGCTTGCAGTTTCCTTGTCTCTCATGATCTGTTCCTCCAGAACTCTATCTGGTTCCATCACATCATTCCCTCGGTCTGACCACAAGGGAACATTCTCAAAACTGTGATCATGGACAGCATCACGCATGAGTTCAATATCTGGAATATCTTGAGGGATGTCATCACAAACAGTTCTTTTGTTTAGTCCTTCCTGATTCTTAGGGGAAGAATGCTGGGGTTGAGCAGCAGTTTCATCTGGATTTGAAGGATCAGAACTGCATCATTAAAGAAATGTCTATTACAAACATGGCAATAAACAAAAACAATCCACATCTATAGTCAATAATATGCGTACTCTATCTCCATAGGCATGGCACCTAATCCAGAAACTTCACCTGATTTTGACAAACTCTTCACTATGTCCTGTAAAAACAGACTCTTTGTCAAACTAGTGTTGCAACTTACGTGAATAAATCTAAACTTCCCTGCTAATTATGAAGCAAAAGATTTACCCACCTCATCAATGAAAATAGCAACATACTGATCTTCATGCGATACAATTTGATCTATACAAAGAAAAATTCAGAAATGAAAGTTCAATTGAAAATGAAACAGAAAAAGATACAAAAGAAGAATTTAAGTAAACACGATACATACCTTCCAAAGTTATCTCTTCGTAACTTTTAACATGAGTATCCTTAATCCTGAAATTCCAAATGCACGTGTAACTAACTACAGATTCTAGATGACAACTAAAAAAGTACTAAAGAAAATTACCTGTTCAGGTCAAGAGCTTCATCAAAAACTATGGCATCAAGTTCAAACGTTTCTGGTAAAGTGATGGAGCTGTATGGTGCATGAGTGGCATCTTCTGGGAGATTGACATTTGTGGACGAGAAGGCCTTTATAACTCCCATTAGTAATGTTTTGCAGTCCTCAGAAAAGTATTCAACCTGCTTCGAGTATATCCGAACAACTCCAAGTAGAAGGTGGCCAGACGTTCGCAGTGCAATAGGTACTTCAGGAGTCATGATGCGCTCTACAAATAGATTTCAAAAAATAAGGAACAGTATCATGAGCAAAGACAAAAAAATATCATATGCATATCAAAGCTACTGCTATGTTCTTGTGTAGAGCAACTAATACATCCTTTCTGGCTTTTATGACATCATGCTTAAGTCCAAACCTAGCAACATCAGTGGGGAAAAAGCTTTGTATTTAATTAAAAAGCTATCAACTTCAGCAAGACTTCTTTATGACCGTGTTGTCTGGCTAATTTATACACACCTTGATAGTTCCACTGAGTACCCAAGAAAGCATCAAAGACTAACTAATCAAAACAAAATACATTTGGCATATACCAGAAAAAATAGCAACATTTGTACCATTGAAAGTTTAAGGTTACATATGTGCAAGATTTAGTGTCCAGCATAAGATAAATCTACAACATTCCTAAATAATATGACATAATAAAAATTAAAAAATTCTAATTTATCCCCTAAATAATTCAAAATGGGAAATCTTTGCCCTCCATTAGATTTGGCAGAAAAATACCCTTATCGTCACGTAGCTAAAAAATGTCCTCATAGTTAGCCAAGTAGCTCAAAAATATCCTCCCTCTAACTATTGCTTTAGCTCAAATGCAAAAGGGTTAATTTTAGCCCTAAACTTATTGAAATGGGACAATTTTGTCTTTCTTAATCTATAGTTCAGTCAATATCAACCAAAAAATTGTTGTTGTGATTGGTATTGTTGTTTGCATTATGTCCAAATTCTAAGAACATACTTATTTACTTAACTTGTCCAACCCTTTTCCATTACCCCCTGAAAGCTTCCCCTATAAATGCCATCTTATCTTTGTTAAATTCTATCACTTATCGAGAAATGGAAATGGGGCAATTATTGAGCTATTCAACTATTGATAAGGGTATTTTTGTGTCCAAAGCGAAACAAAGAACACAGTTACATTTCAAATAATTTAGATGAAATTTTTTCACAGCTAAAAAACAGCCCATCATATCCTCCTTCCCGCTATTCAATCATTATCATATGTATGGAACATGCATATTACTCTTTATAGACAATTTTACCACTTAAAATTCAAGATCAAAATGAAAATACTCATTTTGACCTCTTAAAATGATCAATGAATAACTAACAACACAGGTGACAATACATTGTACATAAGCACAGACTAGTCCAAGAGTTCAACTATCACGACTAGAACAGAAGAAAAAATCTCCACTAGATTAGAAATCAATTCATCTTTGCAAATGACAGAAACCTCTGTATCAAACCAAATCCCAATACTTAAATCAAAAATGCAATCTTTAATGTAAAAGAATAAATCTTTATCTCACAGAAAGATCCTAATTGATAACAGCAAAACAAGAACTGAATAACAAACTAATTCTCAAGCAACAAAAATAACATTAGAAACATAAAATTACATTCAATCAACACTCAGAAACAATGACTTGAATTATAAACTTAAAAAAACACATTTCAATCCAACCCTTCAACTAGCCTTACTAAAACAGAGAGAAAACCTTGAAGTACGAGTATTCATGCGTTCAAATAAAAACTTCCAAGCTGGATTAAAAGATTCACAAGAGCAAATCTTTATCTCAGGAAATCCCCAACTGATATCAGCAAAACAAGAATCGTATATCAACCAAGCGAAATTAGGAAAATCAATTTTTTTCTCTTTTTTCGAAAATCTCAAGAAATAAACAAAACAAAACAAAAAAGCAATCCATTAAAAGAACAGATAAATCTTGGCAATGGGGCAAATAAAAAGGAGCAATTTTTTTCAAGAAAAAATTAAAGACATTAGAAAACATACCAACAGTAGATGGAATGTTAGTAGAAGTATAATGAGGCTTCTTCAACTTGTGTTGCAAGTGTGCAGCGCACCATACAGTCCCTAATGGACCCTTTCGAGCCAAGAATGTGTGCGAATAAAACATTTCTCCGTCAACAAATTAGCAACCAAGAACGGCAATTGGCGGGCGATTGATGGTGATTGGCGGCGAACGGCGGCAACCCTTTTCAGTTCAGAGGATTCTCCGATGACCTAATTCTCTTCGGCTCAGTTCTGTGTGTATAGTTAATGGGGGTTTTATGTTCGAAATTTTTGAGGTTCTAAGACAGAAACCGCGGGAGAAAGAGGCGCCAATGCGGCAAGAAAATAACTTAACGCTTTGTGTTTCCTTAAAAGGGCTGACTGGTTTTGGTTATTTACGCAGACGCCACTTCTGTTTAATTCGCGTTAGTTAAACGACACCGTTTTAATTAGGGAGAATTGTACGGTTATGCAGACCTATACTAGTTAATTAGTCATTATAACTCTAGTTTATTATTACTCGCGACTAGTATTTGGTAATAGATACATGGGCTGGGTTTCAAGTTTGTATCATTCGAAATTTGTATAATACAATTTCTATTACTTTTATATAATATAATTTGTATAACTGTTTAAAGTTCAAATGTTTGTATTTGTATAAATTTGTTATTTCGAGTTTATACAAAAATAACTCAATTAAAAAAACGTACCCGCAAATTATGCAAACTCGCTCGCGAATTATACAAACCCGCCTGCAAATTATACAAACCTATAACTACAACCCGTAAATATGTAAATTATAGCTATAAAGAATAATTAAGTTTGTTTTTTTTGAAACCCCAGGATAATCCGCAACCGCTGCAACCTCTGCCACAGCCCTGCCCTTCGGGTGAGCACTTTGTGCGCACTGGGTAAACCCCCCAGTGTGTAATAGACTACAAACCACACAACATAATTAAGTTTATTTTAGTGGTTATTTGCAAAAAATCCCCAAATTAAGGGTGAATATTAGTGGAATTTTCTACTTTATATGAAGGAAAAAAAAAGGAATGTGGAATATTAAAGGTATAATACATAAATGTGTGTTCTATCATCTGTGTAACAATTTATGTGAGATATAATTAAAGTGATTTGTAAGATGTATATAGTTGTTTAATTTTTATATAAATTTAAGTGTTTATTTGTACATATTCAAAAATTAAAGATATAAATATTAATTAAGGTAAAATTAAAGTACACGTTTATACATTAATATCAATTTATTTTGTACCTATCAGCATAATTTTTTTCTTACTATGATCGTAACATCTTATTGATATTTAAATCAATATCTTCTTATGAGTGTGTAATGAGGTTAGAATGTAAAAAAAAATTATGGCTTCAAGTTTATGTCGAAATGGTGCATTTAATCTCATTGATCACCTCATCCAAAACCTTCAATTAGATCAATGGAAAATTCAAAGAATTTTAAGATTATCAACAAATTAGTGAACTATGAAAAACGATAAGATATCAATATATATTTATTGAGACATATAATTTATTTCATAGAGAAAAATGTTTCCAAAATCTTACAATGCTTTTATTTATAGGACTATAATATGAATAACAAATAATGTCATGAATATGACTATTAATTATTTTAGAGTTTATGATAATAAAAATTATGAGAGTAATGAAAATAACGACCATTAAGTTTTGCATTAAAATAATGAAAGAACGATTGATTGATATATTTATTATTCTGCAATAAAAAAAAAATAGAATTTTGAGCCAAAGATTATAGTAAAGATGAAAAACTCAAGAGATTTAAGGCACTATTGTGTGGATTTTAGTATTATTTAAAACTTGTAGTGAAGGATTTGTAATTGAAAATTCATGGGAGAAAATATATTTAGACATTTTTGAGGAAGTTAAAGACCAAAAAAAAAAAGAAAAAGATAAGAGTCAATCATGTCCAACAAAATCATAACTTACTCCTTTGAACCAAAAAAATTTATAAATTTACAACAATCAAAACTTTATATAAAATACAAAAAAAGAGATGAAATAACTAAAATAAATAAATAAATAAATAATACAATATCATTCTTACAATTTAATCATTAAAACATTTTAAAAAATATAAAATCAATGTACAATCTTTCGAGCTTTTGTCGATGTCCACTTCCGCAATCCACAATCACCATTCAATAGCCTTCGTCTTATTCTTTCAAGTCAACCAAAGCATCAACATAATAAGCATCGAAAACACGACAAGTTAAAATGTAACGTGCTCATTTCAACAAAGTTTTACAATATCTCTATTTATAGGACAACAACATAGAATACCAAATAATATCATGAATTTGACTATTAATTATTATAGAGGTTATAATAAAAAAAAATCATGAGAGTAATTAAAATAAAGACCATTAAGTTTTACATTAAAGGAAATTAAAAAATGATTTTGTAGCAATTTCACATTAAGCATTTGATATAAAATTTGCATAACTTGAATTTCTTGTCCAGCTCTTACAATAAAATTCAAGTAATAAAAGTACGACTTACATATAGATAAAATTCAATCCGTTAATCAAATGTCATGAAAAAAACAAA
>NC_064282.1:21115947-21151543 GCF_019186545.1 Solanum stenotomum
TAATGAAAAAAATGAATGGAAAAACTCAAAAAAGGAAGAAAAAAGATAAAATAGCTTTCTATGCCATTGAGAGGTGCCACATCACCTTGTTTATAGAGACCTTTATTATATATATATATATATATAGATTTTTGTAATTAATTAAGTAATACAACCGTTTCCATAAATTAAATAATAAAGATAAAATATTAAAAAAATATTTTTTTTTCGTAATTGTAATTAGAAGAAGAACAAAAAATTAATTTTTTTTATTAATAATAGAAATTAGAGAGGTATGAATTATGAATAATTACTCCTTGTAAGTTGGCATGTGAAGAGTCTTTGTTGTAAATGTTTTTCCATTAATATAATATTTATTGTAATAAATTAAATATTTGACTTTTACAATAAAACAATTAATTTAAATAAAAAGAAAGGCCAAAAAAATGAGAAAAAGGATAAATACATATGGAGATCATAGAGAGGTGCCACATCACCTTGTCTATGTTTCTCCTTTATATTATATTAAGATTAAGATTAAGATTATTTGTTGCTGTTATTTTGCAAATGAACCTTCTTTTTTTTAAGACACACAAGGAGCAATTGCCGTTTAAAAGGTTTGAGTCAATTTTGGTCTTGAAAATTAAGAATCGTAACGTTGGTACTTGGTATATAATGAGGACAATAAATGCACCTTCAAATTTCAATACACTTTAAAGTATTGGAATAGACTGTATTAATTAATACTTAACATCAATTATTTTTTAATAGGTGTGTCAAATTAAATCTTAACAAGTAAATAGAAATGGAAAAAGTATTAACTAGTATTAAACTCCCAAAAATAAAATAAAATACTACTAGTAGACGTAGTAAACACATGCAAATCAACTTTGCTCGTTGTTTATATTATCGAATTAAAAAAATATATCCTTGTCCCATAAAAAATAGAATAAAGCGGATAAATATTTCTCGTCTTCCCTTCTTCATTTATCTATCCTCTTTTTAAATAATTAATAATAATGGTTATAGTTAATTAAGGAGAATTAGTTACAACCAAATCAGAATTCATCATTAATACAATGACTAATTCAAACGTTTAAAACCCAATTAATTTTCTCCACCTTTAGCATATGGCCTTCCATTATCAGTTACTAATCAAATCATAATTCATCCTTTATCAAATATCTAATTCCAAAAATTGTCACAATAAAACTAGTCGTCTACTAAATCAAAATTTTAAACAAAATGCCTATATTTTTTTCAAACTTTTTTATTTTAGCGCTCTAACTTTACAAAAGTACTGGTCATGAGATTAATTCAAATTAATAAGATATTACATAAAAAATTTATTAACCAATATGATGATTTGAGTAGATTAAAAGTCAAAATGCTAAAATATCATCTAATACAAAGACTAGACATATTTTTTTTCTTTTAATCTAAATTCTATATTGTTTTAAGCAAAAATAAAATAAGTTCATTATTATTTATTAATTTATTTTTTGGGCAAACGTTTCATTAGCCTCACTAATTCAAACTTTAAAACTCAATTATCAGTTACCAAAATCTTAGGAGTCCATCCCTATTTGTATGAACTTGTTAAAACTTTTCAAATAAACTTGATCATTACCTTCTTGAAAATACCCTCATCAAGCTTTGTTCTTGCTATACTATGTCTAACCAAAAGAAAAACCAAAACCAAAACCAAAATCCAAGTAAAAACCAAAATGCAAACCAAAACCAGAACAAAAACCAAAACCAATATCCAAATCAAAACCATAATTCATATCCATTAGTAAATGAAGATTTTAATCTAAAGGAGACAAAACCAACTCTTGGTGGTGGAAGAGTTACTGAAAATGACAGACTTGGCACAGCATTTGATCTTGTTGAGCAAATGCATTACTTATATGTAAGGGTGGTCAAGGCAAAGGACATACCTTTAAAAAAAGATGGCAATAGCAATCCTCATCCTTTTGTTGAAGTGCAACTTGGGAATTTAAAGGGTCTAACTTTTCACTTTGAACACAAGTCTAGTCCTGAGTGGAGCCAAGTGTTTGTCGTGTTGAAGGACCGGATTCAATCAAGAGTTCTTGAAGTTTGCTTGAAGGATAAATCAAGAATTGGTGATAGTGATGATGGTTTAATTGGAAAAGTAAATTTTGAGATCAATGAGGTTCCGAAAAGGGTACCTCCAGATAGTCCTTTGGCACCTCAATGGTACTGGATGGAGAATAGGAAAGGGGAAAAAGTGAAAGGAGAGTTGATGTTGGCTGTTTGGATTGGGACACAAGCTGATGAGGCATTTCAAGAAGCTTTACATCTAGATGCCACAGCAGTGAATGGTGACGGTGTTGCGAATATAAAATCTAAGGTTTATTTATCACCTAGACTTTGGTATCTGAGAGTTAATGTGATAGAAGCTCAAGAATTGGAGATAGGCAACAAGAACAGGCTGCAACCAGAGATTTACGCGAGGATTACACTAGGAAATGTGGTTTTAAGGACTAAGAATTCTTTGAGTAAGAATGTTTGCCCATCATGGAATGAAGATTTGATGTTTGTAGTTGCAGAACCTTTTGAGGATCAGTTGGTTTTGAGTGTGGAAGATAAGGTGGCACCAAACAAGGATGAATTGCTGGGGAAGTGTGTCATATCTTTACAAGATGTAGAAAAAAGGGTTGATTTTAGTACTCCAATTAGTAAGTGGTATGGTCTTGAGAAGGAGGTTGTGTCTGAGGGTGGCAACAGCAAAGTTTCTAAACTAAACAGCAAGGTTCATTTGAGGTTATCTTTTGATGGTGGATATCATGTTCTTGATGAATTAACACATTATAGTAGTGATCTCAAGGCAACATCCAAGGAGTTGTGGAAACCAAGTATTGGGGTTTTAGAACTTGGAATCTTGAATGCTCAAGGTTTATCACCAATGAAGAACAGAGATGGCCGCGGAATAACAGATCCTTATTGTGTGGCGAAATATGGTCAGAAATGGATTAGGACAAGAACAATTATCAACAGTTTCAATCCCAATTGGAATGAACAATACACTTGGGAGGTGTTTGATCCTTGCACCGTGATCACGATAGGAGTGTTTGATAATTGTCATTTGCAAGGTGAAGATAAAAATGACAAAGCTAAGGATTCAAAAATTGGGAAGGTAAGGATTAGACTCTCTACACTCGAGACTAATAGAGTTTACACTCATTCATATCCTCTCATAGTGTTGACACCTGCAGGGGTGAAGAAGATGGGTGAAATTCAACTGGCTGTGAGATTTTCTTGTTCATCTTTATTCAACATGTTGGCTATGTACTCTCAACCCCTATTACCAACTCTTCATTACCTTCACCCGCTGACTTATTACCAGATCGATAACCTAAGGCATCAGGCTACACAAATTGTTGCCACGAGGTTAAGTCGTGCAGAGCCACCATTGAGAAGAGAATTGGTGGAGTACATGCTTGATGTGGGCTCAAACACGTGGAGCATAAGAAGATGCAAGGTAAACTATGTTAGAATAGCTGGGATCCTAACAGGCCTAATCACAATTTGCAAATGGTTCAATGGGATTTGCACTTGGAAGAACCCTTTCACAACTGTGCTAGTGCACATCATATTCTTCCTATTCGTGTGCTTCCCGAGACTGATCTTAAGCAGCATGTTCGTCGTTGTTTTCTTCATTGGTACATGGAACTACAGAATGAGGCCTAGAAAGCCACCACATATGGACATCAAGTTGTCACAAGCTGAAAGAGTACCTTGGGATGAATTGGATGAGGAGTTTGACACTTTCCCAACGTCTCGAAACAATGATGCTGTGAGAATGAGGTATGACAGATTAAGAAGCATTGGATCAAGAATGCAAGCTGTTGCAGGGGATTTAGCTAATCAAGGGGAAAGATTCTATAACTTGTTAACTTGGAGAGATCCAAGAGCTACTGCTCTTTTTCTTATCTTCTGTTTGGTTGCATCTGTAGTGTTATATGTCACTCCTTTTACAGTTTTAGTGAGTCTTATGGGATTCTATACAATGAGGCATCCAAAATTCAGAGAGAAACTCCCTTCTGTGCCCTTAAGTTTCTTCAGAAGATTGCCTGCAAAAACAGACAGCTTGTTGTGAGGATATGAATTTGTAGCCATGATGAATTTGGTGTTGGATAAGGCTGCGTACAATAAATCCTCATGGTTTGGCCCTTTCCCTGGACCCGTGGGAGCTTTAGTGCGTCGGGCTGAATTTGGTGTTGGACTTTGAAAGCTACTTCCCTTTACTTAATTGGTTTAGTTTTTGTTGTTTAGGTCAGATTGTGGGAGCATTTACATTCTGTTCATTAGTGAATGGACTGTTTGGATCAATCTTTTACTAATATAATTCTGTTTCCATGCATTTTGTCTAAGACTTCTGCAACAACGATATAACCAATGAAATCTCACTAGTGAGGTTTGAAAACAGTAGAATATGCATCACTAACTACCTCGTAATGGTAAAGCGACTGTTTTAGTATTTCAACCTTTTAGTGTTTGTTTTTTCTGCATTGAAAGTGCTCATAAACAATAGGGACAAGCTGGGAGAGCATAGAATTGCTATAGTTTCTTTAATTCAGAGGATTCATTATGTTAAAGGAAGTAACTAATAAGCCATCAAAAGGGAAATTGTGGTTTCTATTTTTCTGTTTTTTTTGGGTAATCCTTGATGAAAAAATATTAGTGTTATAGCTGAAAAAGATAAGAACTATATTTGCTAATGATTTGATCAAAAGAATTAAATATATAGTATTTATTAGTCTTAATAGCAGCATTCATTTGCTCTTATTTTTTGTCACAATATAACTAAGTGCCAACATTCAAAAATTCAATTTTGTAGAATAAAATTGTCTTTATCACCGTTATAATAATTAGTACTACTATTCTTTAATTCTTTTTTTTTTTCCGTTGGTAAAACTGTGAGTGAAAAACAGAAAATAGAAAACAGTGAGTAACTTTCTTCCTCTTCTCATGTTTTTCTTGGGTTTTATATTATTTATTATTTTTTGTTAGTTTATGTGCTTCTAATTTATATTAGAAAAATAACTTGTTAAATCATGCGAAAACATCTTTTTCATTCAAATATTTTAAAGGGAAAAAGGACAAATATACCCCCGAACTTTCAAAAATGGTATACAAATACCTTTCGTTATACTTTGAGGTTATATATACCCTTACCGTCATATTTTTGGATCATGTATATCCTTACACTAAGCGAAGAGACACGTGGCGACATCTTAAAAATTTACCCTATTTTATTTTGTTTTAACTTTCACCTACAAAACTAAAAACCCACTCAACTATCTATTTACCTGACCCGAATTAAAAATTCCGACCCAATCTAAAACATATGTGGAGTACATTTCTGAAGCAAATCCCTCAATCCCGTCATCATCTCTTCTCCATTTTCAATAATCAAGATCTCATCCATGACGGAAAATTCATTTGCTAGAGAAACCCATTACACTATCTATCAAATTTACACTAAATAAGATGAAAATATAAAACCTTTACACATAAACATGTCACAAAAACTCTTTATCAATCAATCACCACATATCAAAATTAAAACCTCAATACTACAACACATAAGAAAATTTCAACAAGATCATTTAGAGCTCAAATCAGATGTCATACTAAGAAACTCATTACACAATTGGAAGAAGAAAAAAAGGAAATGGAGAAATGACCAAAAGCCATCGGAAAGCTCTTTGAAACACTCATCCCCTTTCCCTTTCCTACAAATTTAACAAACTCTTCCACTTCATCTTACGCATATTATTGCTACTGAACTACAAAAGCCACTGTAGGATAGAAGCCCTAAATATGAGGTTTACTAAATAGAAGTAGAGGTGTACGTCATAGATGTTTTAGATGGGCTTTTCAATTTTGTCGTCCCACTCTCGAATTATTTGTGTGTGTGCTTACAATGTGTATTTGTAGAAGAAAGAGGGTGAGTATGTAATGAATTGAATAAGCACTTGAGCAAGCGGATCTGAAGTTTAGTATTTGATTAGATGTTGATGTTCTTCCTACTAATTACGTCGCCGTCACTAGTGACAGAGGCGCCATAGAATTGATCGAGAATTTGGGAGATTTTGATTTGGGTATATTATTAGGATGTTAGTAAGTGGGTGGGTATAGAATATTTGGGCGGGTTTTTCATTAATTTTGGGTTAAAATCGGGTAGAGGCATAGGATGACGCCACGTGTCCATCCGTTAGTGTGAAGGATATAAGTGCTCCACTTTTTGGACGGCAGGGGCTCTAGTGTCTCAATAGTATAACGAAGGGTATTCGTATACCATTTTTAAAA
This sequence comes from Solanum stenotomum, assembly GCF_019186545.1. Lineage (NCBI taxonomy): Eukaryota > Viridiplantae > Streptophyta > Magnoliopsida > Solanales > Solanaceae > Solanum > Solanum stenotomum. Next base: position 21,122,266 of record NC_064282.1, read on the forward strand.
GTTCGGGGATATATTTGTCCTTTTTCCCTATTTTAAAAGATAATATCCTTAACATGCCTCAAGCTACAATTTTTTTTTTATGATTTGCAAAATTTATGTCCAATATATCGATAATTCTTTAAATTTGTTTTTTTTTTTTTAAATGGACAGAATGTTTGTCTATGCAAAGAGTTATAAGAAGAAATTATTTTCTTAACAAATCGTAAATTATAAAAAATATTAAATATAGCATATTGGCGAAACAAAAATACTTTATATAGTACGTGGCAGCCATTTATTAATTTGCTTATAAAAGGCGAGTCGTTTCTAAAACTCTTGTCTTGTGTATTTTTTTTCTTAAACCCTAAACCCTAGCTGTCTCAGTAATTGTTTCATACACAGCAGCAAGAAGATGGAAGAAGAAAAGCCAAAAACCGAAGGAACAAAGGCAATGTCACGGCCTCATTTGGTGGCAGAGAAAGATTACTCAGCTTTGAAAGAGCTATTCAGTCATCATATTGAATCTTTTGATTATATGGTCGATAATGGACTTGAAACCATGCTCTTGAATATCAAGCCTATTGAAATTGTTGATTCCTTTTCCTCCCTCAAGCTAAGAAATATCCTTTTCTTGGGGTTTTATTCTTGCTTGTGTTAATCCGTTGCTAATTCCTTTTTATCTTTCCTGAATAAAACTGAAAATTCAATTCTTCATTAAAGATTCGATTTTTAGGTATGCATATTTATTGAATTTCTGACTATTTTGTTGCTGCTATGAGTTGATTTTTACTCTGTTTGTGGAACGTCATCATTGCACACGTTTGAGGTTGCCTTGGCTGTGTTTTTAATTAGTATAGGAATGCTGTGGATGCTTCTCTTATTAAGTGTTTTTTTTTGTATTATCTTCAATATTAAGTTCCATCATCTATTTAATAATTTTTCTTAACCTGAGAATACTCTGGTTCGGCAAACCTGAATTATTTCCACCTCAAAAAGAACGCGCTTCCAAGACCATGCATGATGCTTTATATCCTTTTGAGGTACAAATTTATGTTCATGTGTAGTTCTGTTAGTGGATATACAGACCTGCAGCTAATCTATGGTCTATTGCGTGTGTGAAACAGTGTAGACAAGCTAAACTTTCATATACAGGAAAGTTTTTGGTGGATATCTGTTTCCAGTATGGTGATGGAGCTGTAATCCGGGAGAAATTTAATTTTGGACAGTTCCCTATCATGTTGAAGGTGAGTTTTATATTTCCCTAAGTTTCAGCTATTTTTTGCTGAAAATGTTGCAAGTTGAGAAAAAGAAAATAGACATGATGGGATAGTTACAAAAAAAAAATCCCATGATGCACCCCTTAAAAGTGATTCTGATCATTACATGTGTTTTAAGCCAACATCTATAAGTCACAGATGTTTAAAAAGTAAGCTCTTAATCGTAGAACCACCAATACAAAATGTGTCGCCTCCTTTTTTTCCTTTTTAATGACAGTACTATTGTTAATGCTTGTATGACCTTTATTTGTTCATTTTTCTTCTTTTAGTCAAAGCTATGTCACTTGAGAGGTGCTGATGACTCCAGAAAGTTAATTGCTTACAAGGAAGAGCCATCAGAAATGGGCGGGTGAGAGCTGGAATTCTAATGATCAATCTCTTTATCCCAACTCTATTCAGCTCCTTTTCTCTGCTAGTTTTGGGTGTCCTGCCTTTTTCCATTAGGAATTATAGAACTTGTGAAGAATCTGTCATATTTTTGTAACTCAGAAATATTTGTTGGGTGTGTTCACAGATATTTCATTCTTAAAGGGCTTGAGAGAGTTATTCGTCTTATAATTTTGCCAAAGCGAAACTATGTGAGTCTTCCTTGCTTATTTGTTCTCCGTCTATGACAAAGTTTTGACACTTCTATCATTTACACTGGTTTCTCTACATTATGTTTTACTCCACTGGGATATTCTTTTCATGTGATGCATTGGTTTCATTTAACATTTTATTATAGCCAACGAGTATGGCACGGAATTCATTTCGTGATAGGCGAGAAGGATATTCTGATAAAGCTGTTGTTATAAGGTTCTTTCTCCACACTCTTACTTGATGAATTGTTCATGTAGCAAGTTGCGTTTGGTTCTGCTTTGGTGCTTGTTTATGAAGAGATGCTATCTTGCTTGTGATAGTTCCTGAAGACTGTGTCTTTGTAGTCTGCCGAAATAAATATCGTCTCTGAATAAGGGTATTCTCAAGAACATTGTGTACTAGAATTTTTTTTAGAGATCCTCGTGCTGACAAATATCATAAAAAAGACAGCAAGCAATGTGCTATGATTAACGCCAGTAAGACATCTGAAAACAGATAACACTTTCTAGCTTTTTAAAACATCAAGTAAAATAACTGTGAAGGCTGAAGGAAGGGGTGGGAGAATGAAGAGGTGAGATCCTATTCCGTCATGCTGATAGGGTTGGTTGAATTGCTAATCTTTCCTCTTCTGATAGGGTTCCAATGGTAACTACTTAAAGATTACATCTACAGCAATTGTTTTGATCTTGAGACTGCCTAAAATAATTCATCTAAAGGACAAAAAAGTACAAAACAATGTTTTACATTTATTGTGATCCAAGGAAAAGTTCGTCTAGGAGTTGTATATTTTACCAATAAACAATCAGTACACTTTAAATCGTTTATATATCAGTGAAAATTACTAAAGCTGATTTGAGGTTGCCTGATTGACCATATTGATTTTTCTGACTCAAGGGAGGAGAGAGTTTTGGATAAGGTTGATGCTTTCTGATACTTCTTTGCTATCTGCTATACAAGAAGAACCTTTGGCTTATTTAGTCAGCAAAAATAAATTAGGATGCAATAAATGTCAAAATGTTTTTCCCATCTATTATATGATACTGCTTCAGTTCTTTATTTGTGGGGCTCACATGTGTTTTGGGGCAATACTAATCCATCTATTTGGACTTCAGATGTGTAAGGGAAGATCAATCTGCAGTCTCACTTAAATTGTATTATCTAAACAATGGAAGTGCAAGACTTGGATTCTGGTGAGGAACTAAAACTTAGCATGATTGAACTGTCTTCTTGTATGATGTCTGAGACATGCTTCTTGCTATCTGCTTGCAGGATACAAGGAAGGGAATACTTGCTCCCTGTTGGTATCATATTAAAGGTAAACTGGCATTCTCTAGTCTTGTTAGATTTGTCTTCGAGAGACTAAAATGTTTTGATTTATTGCAATATGTGAAACTTGCAATCAAATTTTACATTAAAAAGCTAAGCATTACATTTATAACTATCCTTTCAAGTAATGGAGAAGTATCTAGTAATGTTGAATTTTTGTTCATGGCAATTTGCCGAGTATGATCTGACATTCTGGTGATCATGTTCGAGATAAACTGGCTGGCATAGGAAATACAAACAAGGCTCTGCCAGTTGGTGATTCTGTTTTCACATTTCTCCAGGACCTATGCCTTTGGGTTTGCTTTTAGCTCCCAAAGGCATGCCTAGATAAGTAGCTGGAAGCTCCCCAACCTTTCCACCTAGTTTGCTGGCCAAGCTTTCTAACAAGCACATTGTTGACGAGATAGATGAGGCTTTTCCCCCACTTTATGTGGAGATCAGAGACGGCTTCAAAAATGACAAAAATAATCCTCAGTATCGGGGTTTGTTCTGCCTATGCTTCACAGAACACCAATGTATCATCTTCATATTGTAGATGAGTTATCTCCATATTACATAATTCTCCTGCTTGGAACCCTTTGATCCACCCCTTCCCCCTTGCTGTATTAATTAGGTTGCTCATCCCTTCCTTTGCTAAGATGAATAAAAGGGGGAGAGAGGGTCCCGTTGCCTCAGGCCTCTCTGAGAAGAGAAGAATCCAATAGGTTCTCTATTGACAAGTATAGAGAACTTAACAGTGCCAATACAGTGCTTCATCCATCTATCCCCAAAACCCGTTCTTTCCGGAATCTGGGTAAGAAAGTCATAAGCTTTCTGTATATCCAACTTGCATGCAATTCCTCGCTTCTAGCTCCTCTGTTTGGCCTCTATGCATTAATTGGCTATCAAAACAACATCCATTTTCTGCCTTCCCTTAATAAATGCCATCTGCTGTCTATCCACTAGGCCTATGTATCACCATCTTGAGTTTTCTGCTAGAAGCTTTGCAATGATCCTGTACACCCTCAATATGGCTAATGGGTTGGAGTCTTTTAATTCCTCAGCACCCACCTTCTTTTGGATCAAAGCTACAAAGGTTGCATTCAGACACTTTCCAAAGTATCTTCATGGAAGTTCTGAATTGCTTCAACCAGGTCCCAGGTGATGATATCCTAACTTTGTTTGGGGTCTCCGCACCTCTGTTTCCGCATAAAGGTTCTCAGAAAGGCCACTATTTCCTTTTTGATCTCTTCTGGATCCTACTTTATCACCTCCCCCACTTTCAGCCTGTCTATTGTGTTAGCTCTCCTATGTGCATTTGTGGTTCTGTGGATATAAAGCATCATGCATAGTCTTGGAAGCGTGTTCCTTTTGAGATGGGAATAAATCAGGTTTGCCGAACCAGAGTATTCTCGGGTAAAGAGAAGTAATTATATATAGATTGAGGATAAGAAAAACAGTAATAAAAGATTTCTTAGTGCATTTATCTGTCCCCAAGGTTGATCTTGCTGCATCGCATGTAGTTTTAACACAAGTTTTTCCTTTGAAATCCGCATTAGGTTTGCATAGTAATTTGATCCAGCTATGCTTGTTCATTCTGCTAGATTTCTTACTGCATTTTATCTGTCCCCAGGCCCTTGTTGACACCACTGATCACGAGATATATGTCAATTTAACATGTTGCTACAATGAGGAATGTGACCGTGTAAAGGGATCTGTCGGCACCCAGCTTGTCGGTGAAAGAGCAAAAATTATCCTGGATGAAGTTCAGGCCCTATCTCTTTTCACCCGAGCACAGTGCCTGCGACATATTGGTACTTGTTTTTATTTACTATCATGGTTAACTGTGATCTTATCACATGACTGTCAACTGCGTATGATCAATCTTCCACTTTTCAGGGGAGCATTTCCAACCTGTTGTGATTGGAATGCAAAATGATAGTTACAAAACTGTAAGTGTTATCTTGGTTGTACTTGACATGATTTAGTTCTAGTAGTCAGAACAGACATCTTTGTCTAGAGATAATACCCTTACATCACATCCTCTCTCTCACTTGACAGGTTGCTGATGCTGTGCTTAGAGACTACATATTTGTCCATCTGGATAACAATCATGATAAATTTAATCTACTTATGTTAGTATTTTTTTCTCTGGCAAATTGTCTTGTGATTTTATGGCAACTCTTCCATCTACAGTTGTATGTTTTGGCTATTGATATATTGATACTCCTGCTTTATTTAGCTTTATGTTGCAGAAGCTTTTCTCTCTGATAGATCAGACTTCTGTCCTAGACAATCCAGACTCTCTGCAAAATCAAGAAGTTTTGCTGCCGGGTCACTTAATTACCATATATCTGAAGGTCCAAACTTTAAAATTACCTTTTTAAGGAATAATTGTTATGTGACATTGAATGTAATGCTTATATAGTAAGTGCCTCATAGAAATGTGTATTGTCATTCTTCTTTGTGCTAAAAGAACCTTATATCCCTGTCAATTAATTGGAGAGTTAAGTGATTATTCAATCAATCAACTACACCTAGTTGGCTATTGCTTTATGAACCATCTGTATCAATCATGCTCTATTCAAGCCCATCGCAGTCCAGTATTGAGTACGTTTTTTAAGTGGAGTGTTAGGCATCATCCAAGTGCTAAAGTTGTCTGTGACTTCTTATGGTTGCAGTACATGATATGAATGAATGTTTTCTTTTGGTTTCACAAGGCAAAAAAGAATGGGTGATGTTTTTAAGGACAATTGGCCACTCTCGACTGTATTAGGTTCTGTAGTAACCGTTTGCACTTCGGTGTTACATGGGAATATCAAAGAAATGGATGGGTACTTATAACTTTTGAGCTCCTTGGAGCTATACAGTTAGTCGTCACTTCCTTAGTAATCTTTACCTGATTAACAGAGTACTTTAAGGATCTTCTATTGCATTCTTAATTAGCAAGAGACTTATTGCGAATATTCTATTCCTGTTTGGCACATATTGGGTCATGCCTCTACTTACAAGACTGCATTACATCATGGTCTAGTTTGAAGATAGGAAAGAAGATACCAAATTCTGTTCATGAGTCTCAATTTTAATGCTTCTTGTATCTTATTTATAAAGAAGGGGATCTGAAAATTGGTACAGTTCATGAACTTCTTAAATTTCCACTTGATTAGTTTTTTGATCCTTTCACAGTTTCTACTTTGATTTTTACTTTGCTTCTTCTTTCATTCCACTTTCTTGGTGCTTTTATTTCCACTATTCATTCGCTTTTATCGGGAAAACATGAGGATGAGAATTGATTGTTTCATTCGCTGGACATTTATGAAATCAGTTGCAGAAGCTTATGACTTGAAATGTCTTAACTTGTTCAAGTTCTTTTAACTTTTATATGCTCAAAAAGTAATGTTATTTAAGTATGAATATGTTAATCTGATTGTGTATGTTAAAATATATCTATAAAATAGTCTAAAATAGTTGTCACCTGAATCTTTCAATATGTTGTTTTTTGAATTTGAGTTTATAATTTATATGAGTTGTGATATATACCATGTAGTAGTTGACCAGTTTCAGATTAAGTCTAGTTGATTTTATGTTATAATTCGTAAAGCGAGGAAGAAAGTGTTTATTAAGTGCAGAATCACAGAGAGGCTACCTCAAACAGAAGAATACAATATTTTTCAAGAGACGGAAGGCCTCTTTATCGAGTATTCCTACATATTGCATGTCCCTATTCAATTCACCTACCATTGTTATTAGGGAAGTTGGAAAGGTTGAAAAGAGGCTTTCTTTGGCATGCGATGGACAGGGCAAAGAAATTCCACCCTGTTCATTGGGAAACTGGGACAACTCCTAAACAGTGTGGAGGGCTTGGGGTTAAAAACGTGAAGGTTTTAGATTTAGGTAAATGATTGTGTGGAGATTTGGAGTGGAGGGAGAAGCTTTATGGAGAGGGTTGATGGTGTACAAATTTAGAGTAATGGAGGGGGATGGAGAACCAATGTGATTACTATGTCTTTCGGCTATGGTGTGTGGAGGAATATAATGAAGGGATGAAAACATTGTAATGAAAACATTGTTTTGAAAGTTGGGGTTGAGAATAGAGTTAGTTTTTGGGGGCTAAAATGGTCAAGGATGAGTTCCTGGTATTGTCTAGAGCTTCTTGCCAATAGGAATTGTCCGTTCAGCAAGCTAGGGGACACGAGGGGATGAAACTTTATGGGATCTGAGGTTCATGAGCAATTTCCAGGATTGGGAAGTGATCGAGATTTAGAGATTTCTTGCTTTACTTCTCATACAATGCCAACCAATTGACAGACTCGATGCTTTAAGTTGGGAAATAACAAAGTGTTCTCTGTCAGTCCTTCTATGAGAAGCGTCTGGTTAGGGCAGAGGATAGTTTCCCATATGAATCAGTCTTGATACCTAAGGTGTCGAGGAAGGTGTGCTTCAAGTGGAATAGAGGGGTGATACTGACGGCGAAGAATATTAGGAAGAGAGAAAGGCTGATTGCCAAAGCTGGTGTATCTTGTGTAAGGAGGTAGGTGAGGACATGGATCATATGCTATTGCACTGCAAAATAGCCTTGAGGTTATGGTGGGATATATTTAGTTGGTTTGGAGTTTCTTGGACTATGCCAAAATCCGTGTTGGAGTTAATGTTTAGATGGAAGAGTGGAGCTAGGAGAAGAGGCACAAAGCTTGGGATGTTACTCCTCTTGCTTTTTTTAATTTTAGATCATTTGGAAAGAGAAAGTATGTGAGCTTTTGAAGGGGTAGAGATGAGCTTTGATTAATTGAGGAGTAGTCTCCGATATTTTCTTTTGGTGCACCCATATAGTTCCTGTTTGCATAGAGAATTGAGTGTCTTCGGGAGAGAACCACATTTTGTAGATCTCTCCTTTTTGGTGTACCTCTTGTATACTGCCATATGACCTTGTTATTGTCAATGAAATCTTTTACTTGGATTTAAAAAAAATAAAATATATTAAGCGACCTTCTAATTCTGTTATCAAACACGTCTAATGTCTTTCTCACCTGATATATTCAATTTTTTATGTCTAGTTTTGTTATCAAGCAGCCTTTATAGCTCCACACCATTAATGAATTAGAAGGTCTGTGTTATCCATATGAGATTGCTATCTGCTTGGTTTTTGCACTGTTTTGTCTTGACGTTCTCTAACACATCTACAGGAAAAGCTACAAGATTGGCTGCTTAAATTACAACGGTCACTTCAGGAAGAAACTGATGGTGAAAAAAAGAAGTTTGAGCTAAGTAGCTGTATGTTCAATCAACCTATTTCATCTATCTTAGTTTGTACCACTTTCATAGATAGCTGTTCGTGGCTATGCTACACCATTGTATGGTGTGGGCGCCACCCACAACATTTGACTGGGTGTGGTCACACTAGTAAGAAGTAATTAATGTTCTGTTCCAAACCAATTCGTTTCTGGTAGTGAGATTTTCAGTTATCCTCTTCATTTTTTAATTTTATCTCTCAGGAAAATCTTCCTTTGTCCTATTTTTTTTTTTGTTGACTCCTAGTTTCACAATCTGTTAAAAATCTTGCTTGTCTTATCTGTTTGCTAGTTAGAGTCACAGGGGGAATAAGAGATTTACCAAGAGCCTGTTTGGATTGGCTTTTGACTTATAAGCCACAAGTAAGCCAGAAGTCATAAGTTAGAAATTTTAACTTATGGCTTGTCTTATTTTAATCATTTTAGCTTAAAACCAAATGCTTATAAGCACTTCTTTAATTTTACCCGAACACTCCAAAAGTGTTTAAAAGTTATTTTGGCTTAAAAGTTAAAATAAGACAATCCAAGCAGGCTCTAAGAAGCTCCAAGTTTACATGCTTTTCTGTTAGTTTAATGGTGCTGATAGACGTACTAAAGTTCAGAAGATTTGGGCTTTCATTTTCTTTTTCTTTTAATCATCTCAGTTTTTACATAGATCAAATCCGGGCATATTGGATTCTAGAACTTGGTTAGAATTTTGAGTAGACTTCATCTGCTTTTATGGCATATTGCAGTGACAGACGTCAAGAAGGCTATTGAAAAAAATGCCCCCAAACAGATTGGCTTGGCTATTGAGAGCATGTTGAAGACTGGGAGATTGGCTACACAATCAGGTCTTGATTTGCAGCAGGTATTTAGTTGTGCAGCTTTTATGTGAAGCACCACTAACTCTTTTTTTTTTTTTTTTTGACAAGGTAACAGACAAGCACCAATAATTCTTTATTGAAAAACAACTGTGAATCCCAGTAACTAGGAAATTTACATTGCAACAGATGTATCTTTGTTCCAGTCTTTTTCTTGTTCTTTGTATGGCAAATTTCAAACTTCTTTATCTTATGAAAGGAAAACTAAATTAGCATTCTCTATTTCATCTGATAACCACCATAGGATGTCATATAGGAGGGTAGGCCTATCAAATTAAATAAAAAAGACAACATACAAGAATACTAACAGAAATTAAACAGTTAATAATAGGAAGAAGGTTCTCAAGGAGGGAAAAGCTAATTGCTATTACCAGGAAAAAGCCAAACTAAACTGACAGAAATGGAAAAAAATTCAATTGAATTACGTCTGAAAATTCTGTCTTCTTCTCCCCCAAAGTTAACATACATACAGTGTTGGATGGAAATACTTGACAAAAAATAATACTCAAGTGCATTATTGAAGAAGCTCTGCACCAAGTAGATTGGAGTACCATTTCCTCCAGGACTCTGGTCAGTGGCAAGAGCACAGTTGATTAGGCGATGAGTTTGAACCATGCCACAAACAAAATCCTTGTATTTAAGTGGAGAAGGGTAGAGGGCGGGCTCATTATCCACGGAGTTTCGACCGTGCACCATTAACACTCCGGGATTTCTCGGTTATGAAAATGAAAGGTAGATTGGAGTATCATAGCGAGCAAGAAGAATGTGTGCTTAAAGATATTCGATTTCTAGTGGTTTTCTATGTGTCTTTGTAAATCTTTACCCAACAGCTTGTGAGAATAGGGGTTTTATCTTTCATATCAGTGGCAAAATTGTCTTTTCCCTTCATGATAAATCAACAGGGTTTATTATTGAGTGTTTTTTTTCACTTAAAAAGAACTGTATTCTAATTGCACCAAAATAATAATTAGTATGTTATCACTCCTTAGTTATCCAATAGTTACTGCAATAATTTCTCTTTAGTAGCAGTTATTTTCCTGTAATAGTGCAGTTATTTTCCTGTAGTAGTGCAATCTTTCATTCCAGTTAAGTTAGGAAGTCATGTCCTAGTTTCTAGGGGTAGTTATTTTATAAGTATTGTATTTAAACTACCTGGTGTCTGAGAAAATATAAGCAGAAACTTATTCAAGTCTTTGAGTACTTCAAACTCAAGAGATTGCAGGTTCTCTCTTAACGAACCAGCACCATAGGTCGTAGGAAGAAAACATTTGATTTCACACTACAACGCCCCGTAACCAGATCCATATCAGGGGACCATAACAACTTGGTATCAGAGCCAGATGTTATGGGAGATCAAATTCAACATCAACTAGCATTATTGGTGAACTTATTTCAAGAAGAACGTGCAGCCAATATAGCGAGACAGGAAGCAATAAATGCTCGCTTAGATGCACTCACAAAGGATCTAGCGAATTCGAAGGTTGATTCTGAATCAATTGATCATACTAGTCAAACTCGGGGCTGGAAGGGTAAAAGTGGAGAGGCAGAAGGGTCAAAATCAGATGTAGGAGGAAGTTCCTTCATTCCTAGGTATACAAAGTTGGATTTTCCACGGTTTACTGGCCAAGGGGACCCTTTGGGATGGCTGAACAGATGTGATCACTTTTTTCGACACCAACAGACTCCAGATGAAGAAAAAGTTAGTCTTGCTTCTTTTCATTTAGTGGGGAATGCACAACTTTGGTTTCTTCAACTAGAGACAGATCTGCCTGAACCGTCTTGGGATGAGTTCAAACGTTATTGTAACCTTCGTTTTGGGCCACCAATCAGAAGTCAGAAGTTAGGAGAATTGGCAAAGTTGCGCCATATTGGGTCCGTGGCCGATTACCAAGAAAAAATTGAGCAATTAATTTCGCGGGCTGGTATACTCACAAAGTCACAAAAAATTGAACTTTATATCAGTGGTCTTGCTCTTGCTGATTATATAGCAATTGAGGTTGAGTTGCATAATCCTCCAGATTTGGCTACAACGATGAGTTTATCCCGGCTTTATGAACTCAAGGGACAATCAGTTTATTCGCAATCGTTAGATGCTTGCAAATCCAAGACAACAGATTTCTCACCTCAACAACATGCCAGATTTGTGAAGAAACTAACCAGACCTGAAATGGAGGAAAGGCGACTTAAGAGACTTTGTTTCAATTGTGATGAACCATTCACCCGAGGTCATCAATGCAAGAAATTATTCTGGATTGACTTTATAGACGATGAGGAAGAGTTTGTTGGAAAGGATGGAAATACTAATTTCCGCACTTAGCGCTTGAGGACAAGCGCAATTTGAAGGAGGAGAGTAATGTTATCACTCCTTAGTTATCCAATAGTTACTGCAGTAATTTCTCTTTAGTAGCAGTTATTTTCCTGTAAAAGTGCAGTCTTTCATTCCAGTTAAGTTAGGATGTCATGTCCTAGTTTCTAGGGGTAGTTATTTTATAAGTATTGTATTTAAACTACCTGGTGTCTGAGAAAATATAAGCAGAAATTATTTAAGTCTTTGAGTACTTCAAACTCGAGATTGCAGGTTCTCTCTTAACGAACCAGCACCATAGGTCGTAGGAAGAAAACATTTGATTTCACACTACAACTCCCCATAACCAGAGCTATATTAGGGGTACCATAACATAGTACAAGTGTGCAAACAGATTCACTGTGAATATGCGATTCAGGGCTAAACTTTTGGCAATGAATCAATATCGGTTCGTAATGCAACTTCTGCACGTGGAGCTATTCATGAGGAATCCCTGCACCCCAATTTCTTGTCCATAGCTCATAGTTAGACTGAGATGAAGGCCCTCTCTGTGAATCTGTTATTCATGTTGTAGTTCAAATGATTGACAACAGAGGGGTTTGATAGGATTCTCTTCTTTCCTCGAGGGTTATTGGCGTTGGATAGAATAAGAAGCAACAACTTGCAGGTGTTTGTGAAACATCGAGTAGGTTCTCTTTTTTTTATGGGGTGGGGGGTGGGGGAGTGTAAAGGTGGGTACAACAAGAACATATCCACTGTAATCCCGCAAGTTAGATTCGAGGAGGTTAGAGTGTAAAGGTGGGTACAACAAGAACATATCCACTGTAATCCCGCAAGTTAGATTCGAGGAGGTTAGAGTGTACGTAGACTTACACATACCTTGTGGAGGTAGTGAGTATAAAAGTGAGTGACTACATGAAATAGATAGATGGATAGCAGCTTTGTGTTGGATAATCTGATTAACTGTAAGAGAAATTTAACTCCATTTTCAATTGCTTCTGCTAGTACCTCTAGTTAAGCAGGTTCTTCCCATTTTAGAGGAAGTGAATTGTCGTAATTAATGATGGTTGTTACGAAAAAAGTTGTATGAAAAAGATAATTCTTGTTGCAGAAGATAGCACAGCTCGTACAGAATGGAGGTTAATTTTGGCTTCTCTGATATTAGACTTATTTACATTATTTTATGGAAAGTAGACCTTTGCAATCATCTACTCATGAGTATCTTGACTTGGTTGTTTTTTGGTTAGAGAGCTGGAATGACTGTCCAGGCAGAAAAGTTAAATTTCCTCCGTTTTCTTTCACATTTTCGAGCGGTTCATCGAGGTGCCTCATTTGCTGGTCTTCGTACTACAAGTGTGCGGAAGTTGTTACCTGAGTATGTTGTCTTTTTATCTGTGAGCCAATTGCTTTATTTTCATGAAAAATCACTTGAGTTTCCATTCATGTTTTCCTGGTCCACCATTTTTCAGATCTTGGGGTTTCCTTTGTCCTGTTCACACACCTGATGGGGAGCCATGTGGGTTGCTTAATCATATGACTGCATCTTGCCGTAAGTTAGTTTTTTTTTTTTTTATAATATCAGTTGTATACACCAACCTAAATTTGTGGATGTAATCTTGTTTTTACTCTTATTTTCCTTGGCCTTTTTCTGTTATGGAATGTCGCTTTTGCTCCTATTGTCCAAGGAACATTTTTATTCTTTGGCCAGTTTGAGAAGTGACAGTGTTCCTTGTGTTCTGCGTTCACAATAAATTCTCCCCATCATATTGATTCTGCCAGAGGTGAAATCCAGTCACCATTTTTTGGCAAGAGTTCATACAAACTGGTACTTTCAGGGGTGAAGTTAACCTTTATATCACAAATGTTTATATATTGCTACATACATTGCTCCAATAGCCTATTATTTGCTGCACATATCTCTAACTCCCTGCATCATAATCACATCACTGATTAAACAACTCATATCACACAGGAAATGTGAGGTCCTGTTCTAGTTGTGGTTCACATTGTGTCTTTGTTATTTATTAGTCAAATATTGAATTTTTGCACTAAATGCAATCATATTTATGGTTGTAAGTCCTAATCCTATTGCCGTTGATTAGTTTTGTTAACTTCATTTATAATACACAGTACAATATTAGCTCCCTTCACTTTAATACAATCATTCTGTCACCAGGCATAACCTCATACTATGATTCAAAGGGCAATGTTAAAGACTTCTTCAAAATGCGGATGTCCATTTTGAATGTGCTGATTGCAATTGGAATGACACCACCATCACCAAAACTTGTGCAATCTGGTCCTCCTGAATTGCTGTCTGTCCTACTGGATGGTCGTATTGCGGGCTATATACCATCGGATTTAATTGAAAAAGCTGTTACCCACTTGCGGAGATTGAAATTGTCATCAACATCATCGGTTTGTTTCTGATCGACTTCTTTTAGCCAAAGATCTTTTGCTTAGCGACTTATTATGCACCTACTGCACAGTAGATTCCAGTTGATTTGGAGGTTGGATACATCCCTTTGAGCATGAATGGAGCATATCCAGGCCTATATCTGTTCACATCTCCTTCTAGGTTTGTTCGTCCTGTAAGAAACATCTCTGCACCTGCTGAAGAGGGTAATGATCTTGAACTCGTTGGACCCTTTGAACAGGTGGGTTCTGCATTTCTTGATTTTTCCTTTTATAAATTTTCATCTTCTTTTATCAACAAACATGGACTTGATGAGCTTTTTTACTAATGAGAACCTCCAATATAATGATTGCTAGGTTGTGTATTTGTAATGTGCAGGTGTATATGGAGATAAGCTGCCCGGATGGTGGAGATGGAGGAAGGAAAGCCTTATTCCCTGCCACACATCGAGAAATTCATCCAACTAATATTTTGAGTGTTGTTGGCAATCTTACACCTTGGTCTGATCATAATCAGAGTCCACGTAATATGTATCAGTGTCAGGTATTGAGTTAAATTTGAAATGATCTGTGGATAATGTTATATGGACTGCTGAGGCTCAATACATTATTGTATCTCATGTTTCATCTATTGTGCAGATGGGTAAACAAACAATGGGTTTCTCCTCACAAGCATTAAATTGTCGTGCTGATCAAAAGTTATATCATCTTCAGGTTTGTCCTGGTTATTATTTGCAATTCGATGCGTTCATGAGTTAGTTGTTGCCAGCCCCCAAGTTGAGTTCAATGGCATCCTATTTTAAAAGAGTTTTTGAAGTGCGTTGTTGATTTATATTGAGAATTCGGTGCTTGGGCCAGCACTTTTGTGTAGTTTTTCTTGTGGAAGGGATGTTGAGGCAGAAAGGCAAGAGATGTATGGGATTAGTTAAAGGGATTGCAACATACTGTTTCCATACAGCAGTTTACAGTGAATAGAAGAAATAATGAAAGCATGAATGGATTATGTTATATTTGAAATTGATGCTCATGTTCTTGCTGTTTCAGTGACCAAGGATGTTTGCTACAGTGAGCTGATTTTTTTAATGTGTTATGCATCTTGGTATTATTTATTTTTATCTTGTGAAAATGCGTAGCAAGCAAGCATTCAGCTGAAAGATTCTTTGGGACAGTGGGTAAGGTGGATCATCTTCGAATAGGATAGTTTTATGAGACTATCAGTCAGAGCATGTTCAACATATTCAATAAAACATTCTTTATGGTGTTGTTTTTGCTGTTGTTGGATTACCTGTGGGTATATCTAGTTTCAGATGCTACTGGTTCACATTTTTTTATGTCATTTCCTTGTAACAGCTGTAAATGTTCAGACTTAAGAACTTGTGATGATAATTTTCTTGCTTTTGAGATATTATTTTCTCCTGTCTGATCTTTTTTTTTTTTTTTTGGGAAATTGGATCTTTACAGACTCCTCAAACCCCAATTGTACGCACAAAAGCTTATGAGAAGTACTGTGTTGATGACTATCCATTAGGAACAAATGCAATTGTGGCAGTTTTGGCTTATTCAGGGTAAGAGTTCTGTACCGTGCCTTGTTTTTTTTTCTATCAGCGGAAACATAAAATACATACCTTCATGTTATGCAGATATGACATGGAGGACGCTATGGTCTTAAATAAATCATCTGTAGATCGTGGTATGTGTCATGGGCATATATACCAGGTAATATTTGACATTTTAAAAATCTTTTTGGACTTTGGTTTGATACAGAAACAACTTTTTTGTTCAACCTATACCCCCCCCCCCACCCCCACCCCCACCCCCCGGAAATACAAATACAAAATACATCTTACTGAACTATGAAATTTTCCTTTTGATATGACATTGATGGAGTTTTAAGTTTTTGATTACCAATGATTTGTCTACGACAAGTTTTCAGAAGGATGATTCTCATCAATTCAAAACCTTCTTTCTGAGACCACACACAGCACCATGAACTTTGATGCTTGATGGTCTTTTTGTTTCTCTTCTCTAGTCGGAGGGTCGGAGAATGAAAACCAGATCTATCTCTGTTCTTTTTCCTATTTTGGGTTTTTGGATTCTTATATAATTATTCCCTCCCTTGCTAAACTGCTTATCCTACTACTCTTTGTGGAGGGAGTTTTCTGATCTTTCATGTGGATGTCTTTTATTGACCAATATATGATCTTCTGATTTGCAGACAGAAACCATTGACTTGACTGAGCAAAGCGCCAAATCTGATCGTGCTCAGAGATTGTTTAGAAGAAGCAAGTTGGATAAGTCGTCTCATCAGCTGATTGATACTGATGGTCTTCCATACGTGGGACAGGTAACAGGATATTTTTTCCCTATTTTTTTGGTGAGTCAAGTTGCACCTGAACCAACATGATCATTTGATTGCAGAGGATTAATCCCAATGAGCCATATTGTAGCATTTACAATGAAATAACCAGTCAGACAACTAGTATGAAGTTGAAGGGTTCGGAGCCTGTTGTTGTTGATTATGTTGCTGTCGATGTGAAAAATAAAACACATCTGCAGAAGGTGAGCAATTCCTAGATATATTTGACTCTGTTGTTACTTTTACTGGGTTTCTAATCCCCTTTGCTGTTGTTATCCTCTTTGTTAGGATATATAAGTTGGGGTAATTCTTTCATCTTTTGCTTTCTATTTCTCTTGAACTCAATGTCAACTTTTATTTAGCATAGATGACTCCTCAGTGAAGTCTCTGTTGTTTGCTATAAGATCTTCGTATTATTGCCTGGTCAATATCTCTCTTTATTTCATTGTATCAAGGTAATTTGATGTTTTCTTGGGTATTCATGTTCTTCAGGGGGTTTTGGTACTATTTACCGTCTTTTCTGTCTTCTAAAGTATGGGATGATTCCTTTGATGCTGCACTTGTAGGTTTATTGTGCTTGTCAAATTTTGCAACTATTGCTATCAGTTTTTTTTTTTTGTTGTCGGTGTAATAACAGAAATTTTGGTAGTTCATAATGGACAATCCTCTCTTCGCTACAAAATTTACTTCTGGTGTCATGACTTCAAAAAGCTTCAAATTTATCAACTTATTTTCATTTGTTCTGGGCAGGCGAATATACGTTTTAGGCGCTCCAGGAATCCTGTAATTGGTGATAAATTTAGCAGCCGACATGGGCAAAAGGGTGTTTGCTCTCAATTATGGCCTGATGTTGATATGCCCTTCTCAGCAGTTACAGGAATGAGGCCAGATCTTATTATTAATCCTCATGCTTTCCCTTCAAGGATGACGATTGCTATGCTGTTGGAGTCAATTGCTGCTAAGGTCTGTTTTCTCTTCTGCCGTATGGTGTTATTATTTCAAGCAAAAGTATTTTGGTTACGAGATTGTAGCTTTCCAGACAATAATATATTCAAGTAGTTTTTGTGGTAGTTTATATTTGTTTATTGGGTGATGGCTTCATATGCTGAAGATATCTCTCTCTTATGGAATATATTGTTCATCTAGCTTGACATGGATGATCACAAGAACTTATATATATGCTATCTTCGAACAGGGAGGTGCTTTACATGGGAAGTTTGTTGATGCAACGCCGTTCTCTAACACAATGAAGGAATCAGAATCGGAATCCAGTTCACTGGTGGATGACCTTGGTTCCATGTTAGCGACTTGTGGCTTCAATCACCATGGTACGGAAGTACTATATAGTGGAGTATATGGGACAGAACTGACTTGTCTAATATTTATTGGACCTGTTTATTATCAGCGTCTGCGACACATGGTTTCTGATAAATTTCAGGTTAGTATCACCTAGATATTAGAGTGAATGATCCTGTCTATTCTTCCTGCCCGCTTTGACCCATTTACGCTGATTTCTGTTTTCATCTAGTGTAGCAAACATTGACTCTGTTTGATGAATAGCTGTTTACATAACCATCTCCTGTGCTCGACTCTGATGTGAACTGTTAAGTTTGAAAATTGGAAGCTAAAACAAGAAAAGAACGCGATGTTCGTGCTCATCATTGACTTCCAAATGAAACCAAGATCAAGAAATGCTTCCACTACCTAGTTTTCCTTTCCTGCTTGAATAATTCATTTATTACATTATTTATCCTTATGCACTCTGGGGTTGACAGATTTCATGCTATTGGGTCTCTTTTTTCCCATTTAACCCCACCCACCCCCAAAAAGGAAACAGATTCAGTTCGATAATTGAACTTCCAAGTATTACTTTATATATCCTTATTCCTTGTCAGGTTAAATTCGGTACTGAATTTGGCTTGTATTGCTGTACAGGTCCGTTCTACTGGACAGGTAGACCATATCACTCGGCAACCTATCAAAGGGAGAAAGCGTGGTGGAGGTGTCCGCTTTGGTGAAATGGAACGAGATTCACTCCTTGCTCATGGAGCAGCATATTTGCTGCATGATAGACTCCATACAAGCTCAGATCATCACATTGCAGATGTGTGCTCTGAATGTGGAAGTGTCCTAACATCATCTGTTATTCAGCCGCCAAAACGAGCAGTGCAAGTGATTTTGAAACAGCTACCTGCTAGAGAACCCAAAAAGGTTACTTGTGTTGCTTGTCGTTCAAGTAAAGGAATGGAGACTGTTGCAATGCCTTACGTGTTTAAATATTTAGCGGCTGAACTGGCAGCCATGAACATCAAGATGACCCTCAAACTAAGTAATGAGGCTGGAGCTTGATACACATTTCTGGCAGTTGGAATATTCTAATGCCTAGAAGCAAGCAGGGAGCTTGATTACCATTTCATCTGTACCTGTACTTTCTCAATGTGCAATATGTCCAAAAAGGGGTTTGCAGCATCAGATAATGGGATTCTGGCAACAGTGATTTGGTTTAGACATCGGAAGGCCAGTTTCCTAGTGGGCTACCAAGAAAGAAAGTGTGCTGCAAACAAGACCCGCTGCTTTTCATCTCATAATGCAGGAGGGGTCAAAATATAGAGATATCTCATCAGTAAGAATCCCGAGTTTTACAGTTTTGCTGTCTGGCTCAAGAGGTGCAAACACCTCCTTATGATGATGGCCATGTGAAGTGTAGACTAAAATATAGAACTATGTGTTTTTTGCTTTATTTGTTATAGCTTTTTGTACATTGTGGGGGCTATATTGTATCATGGCTGAGGCTCTATTGAAGCCAATGTTTTGTTCATCCCAGTATACTTCTAATTCACTTTCATGAGATAAAATTATTTTGGCCATACAGTAACTTGTAATGTATTTAAATTAAAGGCTATCTTCTAACCTGATGTAGTGACCAAAAGCTAAATCAAAAGTAAATTCATATATTGTCTTGGAATTTTACATAAAACTGCAACTTATAAGAAGGATTAACCATGAAGATGATTATATTGAAATACAGACTGGAAAAATAAAAGTAGAGCTGGACTTTGAGCCTCTTGCATCACAGCATGCTATCTGTTCTGGCTGGTAATCTCTTGAAGAAGTTGCTGGGAACAGGAGGCATCTTGCTTCTGAACCTGGGATGCCTCAACATATATAACCCAGCAACTAAAGCCACCACTCTGAAGGGAGTCACATAAAGCATAACTGCAGCAAAAAGACTGAACATGATAAACAAGCTTGTTGCTCTTGGATCTCTCCAGCTTAGCACCCCCTGCAGCCTCTCTCCTTGTGTTGCTATGTCACCGACCACGGTCTGAATCCTCCCAGCCACACTTCTCAGCCTATCGTACCTCATTCGAACAATGTCGTGGGGTCTAGACGTTGGAAACGTGTCGAATTCTTCATCAAGCTCATCAGGGTGAGCTGTTTCTGCCCATGAAAGCTTAGTGTCCATGTGAGGAGGGTGCCTTGGCCGGAACCGATAGTTCCACAGTCCAATGAGGAACATATAGAGAAACAGAGTTGGAAGAATCAACTCCGGATACCAGATCAGTATCAGGAAGAGGATGTGAACCAAGACTGAGGTGACTGGATTTTTCCAGTTACATATATCACCAAACCATCGATTAACAGAGATTAAGCCTGAAAGAAGTGACATGATCCTAAAGAAATTAGCCTTGCTTCTTCTCATACTCCACATGTGGGAATCCACATCTAGCATGTACTCTACAACTTCTTTCCTGAGTGGTGGTTCAGCTCTAGCAAGTCTAACAGCAACAATGCTCATAGCTTGGTATCTCAAGTTGTCTACTTGGTTGACAGTAAAGGGATGAAGGTAGTGCATTTTGGGAAGCAAAGGGTGGCCATAAGTATGTATCATGTTGGCTAAAGAGAGGCTTGTGAATCTTACTGCCAATTGAAGTTCCCCCATTTTCTTAACCCCTGATGGGTGCAGAACAAGAAGGGGATAAGAATGAGTGTAAATTCGATGAGATTCTAACGTTGATAATCTTATACGTACCTTCCCTATTCGTGAGTCTCGTGCTGCTCCAGTCCCTTGCTTCTCAACTCCCAAGTGACAGTTATCAAAGACACCCAATGTGATAACTGTGGAAGGATCATAAACTTCCCAAGTGTATTGCTCATTCCATTTGGGGCTGAAAGTGTCAAGAATGGTTCTTGTCCTTACCCATTTCTGACCATATTTAGCCACACAATAGGCATCTGTGCTTCCTCTGCTGTCCTTCATCTTCATTGGAAGAAGCCCTTCTGCACCTAATATGCCAACTTCCAATATTCCCACTGGTGGTTTCCACAGCTGTCGCGCTGTTGGCCTTTGATCACTTATGTACATGGTTGATTCATCCAGCACGTGATATCCCCCTTCAAGGCATACTCTGAGGTGAACTCTGCTTGAAAACTTGAGCTCTTTCCTCCTGTCAACTTCCAAGGAACCAAAACCAAACTTCTCAAGGTTGAACCAGCGAGAATGGACAGGTCGGTGGTCAAGCCTCTTCTCGAATGTGTTGAGTGGGAAACTTATCTTTCCAAGAATCTCATCTTTCATCGGGTGAACACGGTCCTCAATGCTGAGGACTAGCTGCTCCTCAAAAGGCTCAGCAGCTACAAAAACCAAATCCTCATTCCACATTGGATTTGCTGTTCGAGCAGGGCATATATCGGTTTTGAGCACCTGATTTCCCACCTGGGCTTTCACAAAAACTTCAGGGAGACGGCTCTGGTCATTCGGGATGATGTCTTGAGCTTCAATAACATTTACTCTCAGGTACCAAAGTTTTGGAGAGACATAAACTTTGGACCTGACGCTCATTACCCCCTCTCCATGAACAAAGGCAGCATCTGCATGCCAGGCATCTGAAAATGCTTCATCTGCTTGTGTTCCCATCCAAACAGCAAGCATGATCTCCCCTGTTACTTTCCTTTCTCCTCGTCGATCCTCCAGTCTGTACCATTGAGGAGCCAGGGGACTATCAGGAGGAACTCTTGTTGGGACCTCATTCAAGTCAAAAACCACCCTTCCAAAATTATCATCTCTTCCCATCATATCTTTATCCTTCACATAAACTTCAAGAACTGAAGACTGAATTCGATCTTTAGAGAAAGCAAATACCTGGTTCCACTCCGGATTCATTTTCTTATCAAAATGCTTTGTCCGTCCTTTGTAATTCCCCATCTTCACCTCCACATATGGGTCACAGCTACCAGTGAGGACACTTGGTTGAAGATCTTTGGACTTAACCACTCGAACATAAAGATAAAACATCTGCTCCACAAGGTCATATGTGCTTGCATGTCTATCACTGTTCATCCACCCTCTTCCTCCGTAACCTCCACCACGTGGCCATTGCTCACCAAGCTGAGGATTCGTGTCCTTCAGCTCATAGTCATCTTTAGGGTGGTTATGCATAGTTTGGGGTTGGTCTACTTGATACTGCATTGGCGGTTGGACACCTGGCTGGCCATGAATAGCTCGGGGGTGGTCTACTTGATGCTGCATTGGCAGTTGGACACCTGGGTGGCTAGGAATAGCTCGGGGGTGGTCTACTTGATGCTGCATTGTCGGTTGGAAACCTGGTCTCTTCCTTATTGATATGACTGGTTGCTGCATAGCTTGATGCTTGAATACAAATTGAGATGTTTCTTCAATGTGCTCAACTGATTCTGTGGCCTGCTCACTTGGAGTAAGATGACCAGTTTTTTCTATTACAGCAAAGCTTGAAGACTGATCAGCAGCAGAAATTGCAGTGTTTTCAGTCTTCTGTACTTCTGAACTGTTACTAGCTTTAGGAGTATCAAGACTAGAAACTTCAGAGGCAGGAAGTGAAGGTGGTGGATTATCTAAATGTTCTGGATTTTCGATGGACGGGATATTTGAAGGACTAGAAGATTTTGGGGTTGGCTGGATAGAAATTTTTTTAGGATATAAATTTGGATCAGATGGTGATGAAATATATATTTTGAGGCCAATCTCTCCTTTAACAAATGAGGAAAACCATTTCTTTTCAAGTTGGAATCTTTGATAAACTTCTTCCCCTTTCTTGACTATATTTGAGCAAGGAATTCTCACCCTTCCAAGAAAGTTTCTCCCTGGTATAGGCCTTCTCTCATGATACACAGAAACATCAATGTATTTGTATCGATGATTTTTGATATCGTCAAGATGGAAAATTAGTTTATGGTTCCAAATGGGGTTGAGATTTTTTGGGACAGTTCTAGTTTTGCTAAGTTGGTTTTCAAAATCAACTTCTACAAATGCACTTACTGATCCTTCACCATCTTTTGGCATAAGATCATAAGCATCTATTACTTCTACTATTAGCTTCATATCGCCCTCCCTTTTTGTTCTTGTTTTTGCCACCAAGAAATAACTCTTTTCAAGATATCTCAAGACTCAAGTCTCAAGCAACCAGATTCTAATATTTAACAAATATAGTTTCAGAGTAGTAGTTGAAGGAATGAAGTAAACAACTTTGTATTTGTTGTTTTTAGTGTAGTATATGAAGGTGCATTCTACAAGAAAAGAATGATTTGATGAAGAAGCTGTTCAATAGTTCTAGAAAAATATTCTATGAAACAGAAATAGAGTGAAAGGAATAATTTTTTTGGCAAAGTAGAAAACAAACTAACAGTACAATGTGATATATGCAGAGAAAAGAAGAGGAAAATGAGAAAAATATAGAAGAAGAATGAATTTGTTAATGTATGCTTGAACATGAAGCAGTTTAACTTATATGTACAGACAATATTATGTACGTCATCACGTTAACGTGACCTACAATAACATGTAACTGTTGATATAAGCCTACTGTATTACACTGATCGTGTAAAAATTCTTTATATTATTCAAACCAACCTAGGAAATCTTGGCAAAAAGTGAATGCTGATACTCTTCTAATGGTGTCAAACATACACTTTTGAATTAAGATATACTCTTGCTGGTTAATTTGTTCCACACTTCATTCTCTTTTAGCTTTTATTAGTTACTTTAAGCTAGAAATTGAGAACATTCTAGATGTAGATCCAATGATTATTCTTTTCTTGTTTTATATTCTTGCTTTAAGTCTTGATTATTTTTTTTTATAGTTGCTATGATTACCCCGACTTGAGTAAGTTTAACCGCTTTTAGGCAAGAGCTCCTCTCAAGAGCTATGGGTATCCCCAAAAAGATACTATCAGATCGTTTAAAAGATAAAAGTAAAATCTATAACTTGGACAAACCCTCTTCAATATTTTAAAATGCATTGATAGTACGAAATTCTTTTGAGACTGACAGTGTATATAGGTTAATCTTGCAACAATCGGCAAAACATAGAGAAAAAGATTTTTTTTTTTAAAAAAAAGAAAAGAGAAGAGAGAATTTAAAAAGGGAAAAAGGAGAGAATAAAATAAAAATGCCTTACTTGGATCTTGTGATCTTTTAAGGCATTCCATTCTTGTTAGTAGAGCATGAAGAGAAGCATGTGAGGATCCAAAGATGTCACACACTCAACTGAAGCCCAAAAAAAAGGCTAAAGTAAATACTTAAATTCCCAAAGATGCCTTTTAATGCTTTATTCTTTTCTTAATCACTTCCATAATTACTTCCCTTACTTTGGACTAGAAAAAAGTTGCATTTCCTTTACTCTTTGTTTGGATTATTATTACCCATTGTATTGTATTGTATCGTTATCATATCTACAATATTTGTTTTGATTGTTACTTAAAATGTATTGTATTGTATTGTTAAATTTCGTTGTTACATAACAATGGAAACCCCATTCTGTGGAACAACCGATTTGGTGTGTTTTCATTGTTACTTAATTTCGTTTTTCAATTATATCATGACATAATATTTCATAATATTTTTTTACCCTTTACCCTATATTATTTAATTCTAGTCAAACCTCCTACCTTAGAATAATTAAAGATATTTTAGTAAATTTATAAATTACAATACAGTACGATACAGTCAAACCAAACAATAAAAATGTTATTAAACAACAAACAATACAGTCTAGCCAAACATTGTATCTACCATATAGTATAGTACAATATAGTACAATACATTACAATACATTATGAAACAATGGGTAACAATGATCCAAATAGTGTTAAAGAATTATTTCAATATTCACCTAGGTTATCTTAGTAATCATATAGAGGATTATATTTTTTATGGGTTTAATAATGTATACTAGCACATCTGATTGTTCCCTTTAGTTAAACTGAAATAATTATGTGATGAGGATAGTGTGAATCTTTTGCTATTTGACACTATAAAANTTTTTCCAATTATATCATGACATAATATTTCATAATATTTTTTTACCCTTAACCCTATATTATTTAATTCTAGTTAAACTTCCTACCCTAGAATAATTAAGGATATTTTAGTAAATTTATAAATTACCATACAGTACGATACAATCAAACCAAACAATAAAAATGTTATTAAACAACACAAACAATACAGTCTAGCCAAACATTGTATCTACCATATAGTACAATACAATATAGTACAATACATTGCAGTACATTATGAAACAATGGGTAACAATGATCCAAACAGAGTGAAAAAGAATTATTTCAATATTCACCTAGGTTATCTTAGTAATCATATAGAGGATTATATTTTTTATGGGTTTAATAATGTATACTAGCACATCTGATTGTTCCCTTTAGTTAAACTGAAATAATTATGTGATGAGGATAGTGTGAATCTTTTGCTATTTGACACTATAAAAAATTAATCTTTAGCGGCAATTAATTAACGCTAGTAGACTAATTACTGCTAAATTTTTTTAAGAGGCTATTAACACTCTTTGTAAATGTTCCTAAAACTTACAATGACATTGAATTTAATGGTAATTAACTAATATCGTTAAAAATTGTTAACGTGCATATTTTTTATCGCTAAATTATTATTTTTTTACAAAGAAAAAAAATATTATTTTTTGGGGCCAAAATTTTATAGCAAAATCTAATTAGTTTGTTTGACATTGCTAGACCTAGTTCAATTTTTCATAAATATTTTAAATGATTGAATTCAATATTGACAAGTACAAATGGTCAAATTATTCCTTGTAAATACTAGAATTCAATATTTAATTAAAACACTACTAATTTGATGCGCAAAACAGGAATTACTTCACCACCAATTCATTCCACGGAGAATTAGTTAGCTTAACTTAGATAATATTATGCAAACTCGCACTATAATTTTATAGTACAGTATATGTATTCTTTTTTTTTTACCCTCCCTAGGAGCTCCCACGCCTTTTTGTTCCCTTGGTTTTTACTCTCCCTAGGAGCTCCCACGCCTTTTTGCTCCCTTGGTGACTTGAACTCGCAACTTCGGGTTGGAAGTGAGGGTGCTTACCATCCGAGCAACTCCCTCTTGTCAGTACAATATATATACATAATTTGTGTGGAGCTCATAAGTCATAACATGTCACTATATCAAAAATAATTTTTAACGGTAATTTGTTAACGACAATAATTTTACTGCTGCTAAATATGTTTTCTAGAGGCAACTACCTCTCTTATTAAATATCTCTAAAGTCTATAACAACATTAATTTAATTGCAATTAATTACTCCCTCCAAACAATACCTATCCATTATACTAAGTAGGCGTTTGGCCATGCAATACCATATCACAATATGGTATCGTGAGATGGAATCAACGTTTGGACATGCGATTTTACGCTGATTCCATCTCATGATTCCATATCATGAGAGGTGATACCATATTCTCCAAAAACCATGATATGGAATCACCATGTGATTCCATATCATGATTTGAGATATTTTAATACAATAATTGATCCATGAGTTTATATTTTGTTAAAACAACCCCACATTTATATCTACTAACTATTTGTTTCATATGGAAATAAAATTTATAATCACATCATTACTTTTTAAAATTTATTATTCTCACCGACATAAAATTTATTATTCTCACCAACATATAGTCACTTTAACTCACACCTCACGATTGTGAAACTTTTCAACATTCACTTGAAACAATTAACCGGCATGCTAAAATAGTTGCTGAGGCAATTAGCAAGATGGCACCAACATTTATACAACCAAAAAATATGACTGGTGTACATTCCAAAATTCGACATAATACTCGATTTTGGCCTTGGTTTAAGGTAAAATTTCAATCACATTAATAAATTTATTTTATTGCCTTAATAAGTGAACATTTATATTTTATGTGTAAGTTATTAGTATTTAGTTACATGTTTCCTATCAACTTTGTTTAAAGAGATAATATTTATTTTATGACTTTGCATTGTCTTGGAAGCACTAATTTTATTACTCTTACAAATATTATTTTTATGAAGTGCATTCTATAATGCTTCCAATTTATTTTATGTTCACTAAACTAATATTGATGTATTTTTTATTTGGTAGGATTGTATCGGTGCGATTGATGGAACATATATAGAAGGGAACGTTCCTAAAGCGGTGCAACAAGCATATCGTAATCGCAAAGGAAGAACATCACAAAATGTCTTATGTGCTTGTGATTTTGATATGCGATTTACCTTTGTTGCTGCTGGTTGGGAAGGTACTGCACATGATAGTAAAGTACTTGAGAATGCATTTGTTGAACCAACGTTACAATTTCCATTTCCGCCACATGGTAACTTTAAATTACATCCTTAGAATAAATATTATTTATTTACACAAAGCTGTCTCATTTATGTCATATATGCTTTTAGTAATTCTTTATAAAATATTTTTTGGTAGATAAATATTATGTTGTTGATGCTGGTTTCCGAAACACAAAAGGAATTTTATCTCCATACAAAGGACTACGCAAGTTCAACGTGAGGAAATTGTCCGTTCTATGTGGGAGGATTATATTAAAGACTAGTACAATACAATTTATGTTCATTTTTTTTTATTAAATTAAAGTTAGATGAAACAATTACTTAAGTGGAGAACAAATAACTTTGTAATAATTTATTATGCGATGTTATAATTTTTTGTTTATTTGATAAGATTGAATAAACAATTGGGGCTATTTTAATAGTTTTACAACTTATGAGATTTTTATGTTTATGAGAAAATATACAACACAAAAATTCCATATCGCATGTCCAAACAAACCTTCAATTTCATCTCATGATTCCATTTCATGATTCCATATCATGATTCCATATCATGATACCATATCGCATGGTCAAACGGGCCCTAAAAATAGATGTCCATGGAATCCCTCACTCTCAAGTCTCAAGTCCTCCACTTATATATGAACACTATAATTGTGCATCAATAATGAGAATCGTGATATCCTCACGCAAATTGATAAGTCTATTTCATCCTTATCTTGTTTGGTCGTGTTTTTGTATTCAAATTTTGATCTTGTGAGCAGAGGCAGAGCTAACATTAGAAGTTTGGATTCTAAATTTTAGCATAAAAGATTGATAGTGGGGTTTGAACCCACATCACTAGTGTAAAAGACATTTTCATCGCACCTTCCTTACTACTAATTTGTCAATCAATTGTTGGAGGATTCACATGTTAATATACATATATACTTATTTAAGGGAAAAATGACAAATATACCCCTGAACTATCGTAAATAGTATGCAAATATCCTCCATCATACTTTTGGGACATTGGTGCCCCTGCCGTCCAAAAACTAGAGCATATATGCCCTTCACTCTAACGGAAGACTAAATGGGGGCATGTGACACAATTTTATCCGTCGATTTGATATTTAATAAATGTCAGATCGACGGATAGGATTATGACACGTGTATGTCCGTTAGTATAAAGGGTATATATGCTCTAGTTTTTGGACAACATGGGTACCAATGTCCCAAAAGTATGACAGAGGGTATTTGCATACCATTTACGATAGTTCGGGGATATATTTGTCCTTTTTCCCTTTATTTAATTTTCTAATACAAATACAAAGTCTACAGAAAAGTTAGTGGGTTTGTCCGAACCCACGAAACCCCACCTAACTCCACCTCTGATCTTGTGTCTCCGGAGTTTGACAAACTTTACATTTATCCAATAATATCAAATTCAAAACCATCCCAAACTGAGTTACATATATTGGTCATGTCTCGAAAATGTTAGTGATTCCTTATTATCAGATTGCTATAATCGATTATTCTTACCTCATCAATTATTTACCTACTCTAAATATTCTCTCCATACAACTTTATCCACAATTTGTTATTAATTGTCATGCTATAGGGTATTGTTATTACATATTTACAAGTTAAAAAATAATCTAAGTGTGACTTTAAAGGGTGTGTGGAAGGTAAAATTATTACGTAAGTCTAAACTTCTAGAAATAATTATTACGTAAGTCTAAACTTCTAGAAACAGAAAGCGTTGATATTATTCCTAAATCCAAATTTATACTCTATGCTAAAAAAAAAAAAAAAGAGGAAAGAAGAAGGAAAAACTCAAAAAGCCACCAGGCACCAGCTTTGACATTTTCTTGGTCAAATTTTGCCTACCCTTTTCGTAACTTTTGAGCTTCCAATATGATCCTTTATTCTTTCTGCACATAATTTAAATCTGCAGTCCGAAGAAAGACCATATTTTAACTATACATATATATTTCGGTCATAATCTGGTGTTTTATCAACGCATTCAATTGCCAGTACTCTGTCCATTGTGAACAATATCTGAGGCAGGGGGGAAACTACCTGATTCGAAGAGAGTTCAATTGAATCAAGTTCATCGTAAAATTATATTGTGCTCTTTTAGCATAGTGGCAAAGATGTTGGCTCAAAAATTGTTTTAGGTTGCAGGTTTGTATTTTTAATTTCCTTGTTAGAATTTCTGAATCCGCGAGTGTGTGTTTTATCCATCCATGGGGGATTGGGTAATTGGAGCGTTAATCAATTTGTTAGGAAG
>NC_064282.1:21156107-21164348 GCF_019186545.1 Solanum stenotomum
ATTATTGTTCACTGTGAAATGCTTTCCATATCTGTGTATCTGGAAGCAGATAAGATTTGTATTGTAAAACATTATTGTTCACTGTGAAATGCTTTCCATATCTGTGTATCTGGAAGCAGATAAGATTTGTATTGTAAAACATTATTGTTCACTGTGAAATGCTTTCCATATGATGTTTCATCTTGGAAATTTTGGTGGTAATCTTTCAAAGTGGTAATGGAGGTATTTGTTAGAATTAGTTTTTGATTCTCTGGTATGTATTTTCATATTAGATTGGTTATGAATTTTGACTAACATAACCTCTTCCCTGTTCAATGTTTGGTTAGGCATGAGTATGAAAGATTTTTATGAGGTTCTTGGCGTCAATCGAAATGCAACTGCCTCTGAAATAAAAAAGGCTTATTATGGGGTATGTTTATCATCCCCCCTTCTGGATTAGTTAATATTGTTTGCAATTATAAGATTGGCTAAGTTCTAGTCAAGTAGCACTTTGTAATGACTGAACTAGCATCTTGCAATTCAAAGTTTTTGGAGTTAGTATCACCTTATCTTTGTTACTGATTATACACTGTGCTATGCTTAGCTTGCAAAGCAACTGCATCCAGATATGAACAAAGATGATCCAGATGCTGAAAAAAAGTTTCAAGAAGTCTCAAAGGCTTATGAGGTACTAGCCACTTTGGAGAAGTTTTTTGCTCTATAAAGAAGTTATTGCTGAAGTCATTACTGTATGGAATTTTGGATGACCAATTGTTTGTTCATCTATGTGGCAATTGCAGGTTTTGAAGGATGATAGTACACGTGAACAATATGATCAGGTTTGACATGCCTTGTGGGTTACTTTGCACTTGAACCTGGCAAACATTTACTTTGCTGTTTGTTTTTATTTGCATATTAGGGTTTTATTTGCCTATAAACATTCATGACTTTGATTATATTTCCTCTTGAATGAGAAGCATTCTGATGCATTGTTGAATATGCAGCTTGGGCATGATGCATTTAATAATATGAACAATGGTGGAGGTGGAGGTCCTGGATTTGATCCATTTGGTGGCTTCAAAAGTCCATTTGAAGACATGTTCAAAAATGCTGATGTAAGGACCATATTCTGGTTTAGTTCTGATAATTCATTTGCATTTGTCTTGGAAAATTACGATGGTGGTATTCTGGATTTTTAATTTTTTCTCTAGCTGTTTGTTAAGCATTGAATTCTACTAATTCACCTCTGATTCAAAAAATTGGTTCTTGAGCTAGATACAAAGTTGAGTAATTGTGCTTTTCATGAGAGAGGTCCTCTGGTGAACTGATATGACCCTCTGTTCTCTCGTCCACAGATATTTCAAGAGATTATTGGTTGTGTTTTTGCTAAACAGCATCACAGCCGGCATTAGAGAGTGTCACACATGATTGCCAAAACAATCTGAATTATTCCCCTCCTTGACTTTTTCTCCCCTTTCCATGAATTTTAACCCCATTTATACAAAGCTATTTGAGTCAATGACGTTTGAGGGAGTTTGTAGAAGGATAGAGTCTACAAAGACAATGTTTGTGAAGAGCTACTTGTTCAGCAGCGAATTAAGTATTATTCCCCTCTATACCAATTTATGTGGCACTGTTTGACTGGGGATTGAATTTATGGAAGAATTGAAGACTTTTGGAACTTGTAGTCTAAAACAAGCCTTGGACATTTGTGTGGCTTTAAATAATCTCATTAAGGGTAGAATGACAACTTTTTTGGGACATACTAAAAAGCTAATTGGGACAGAAAGTAACTAATACAAATATTGGAAATAAAAGAGTAATAAATAGCTGATGTCATTTTTACCTGTTGAGATGTTCGATGAGGTACTGTGAAAACGGATGCTTTGATAGCTCTCTTTAACCTCTTAGGCATCCACTTTTATGGTCTTTTCAGATGCATCACGACTGTAAAAGCTTAAAAGTCATTTTATGCGAAACATGCCACAATATTAGGTGAACCTGCAACAGGTTACTCTGTTATGCCCATTTCTTTGCATCCTTACTTTCAATCCTTGAGATCTAACCCTTCTCTATTTTCCGTTGGCATTTATTGGAGATTAGATTTTTGGCAACATCTTTAACAGAGACATGGGTGGAGAGGATGTCAAGGTTTTCTCCTTTTCTGTCTCCTTCATCTGTTGTTGTGGCTGTTTTTATCTATGTTCTTCCGCCATTTATCTTTTTAACTGTTTTTGTCCCTTATACTGCAGGTTCCGATTGAACTATCCTTCATGGAAGCTGTTCAGGGGTGCTCTAAGACTATAACATTCCAAACAGATTTGCCTTGCACTGCTTGTGGTATACATGCACTTTCAGCAATTTGCTTAGTTGCCTTTTTTCCTTTTGGAGGGGGGTGGGATGGGGTGGTGGAATCTAAATAGGAGATCAATATGTCTTAAGTACTGTTGTGTGATACATGAGCATTGAAGTGCCTACAAGTTAATCAAAGTCTGGTTATTAACAAGATTAAATAAGTTTTTTTCCTGATAAGGAACAAGACATTAAATAAGTTACTGCTGGGTTTTGAGTGAGGGCTGTGACAAGTGATATCTTGCGAATTTGCTTATAATAGTTTGTCTGCCCCTTTCAACCTATAAAATTTAGTCAAAGTAGTCCAGACCTGCTAGCTCATGTTAGTGAGGTGGACTCCACTGTACTTGGTACTTACTGTAGCTCCTTTTTCTTCTTCTTCCCTTGTTTCTCTTTTAGGTGGAAGTGGTGTGCCCCCTGGCACTAAACCTGAAACTTGTAGGCGCTGCAAAGGTTCAGGCGTGGTGAGTACCTCTTTGCTTATTTCCACTCTTTACTTCCAGCAACATGCATGTTTCTTTGTGTATAATGTTGGCTCCTTTTATCTCATATTTTCAATAATCCTTTGCAGTCAATCTCGCAAACTGGTCCTTTCACACTTCAGACGACTTGTCCTGCATGCAAAGGAACAGGAAAAATTGTATCGGTATGACATCCTGTCTACAAAAAACAGAGTTGTTAGTTATGCATGCATATAACTGATTGGTCTTTTCCTTCTTTTTTTAAATGGAAAATGATCATTGTGCTTGGTTTGCTACATAAATAGGTGTAGTTATTATCCTTAACAGATGTCATGACCATCGCAGGAGGAATCTTTAATTTCACTTCATCCCAGTAAGGCAAGAATATTATCCAACATAAAGTTCCTAAATGTACATCCTATACAAAGAGTGTCTTCAGTCGGGTGATAGTTGGAAGAATTACTCTTAGGTTTTTAAAAAAAAAGGAAGAATACTACTCTAGTTTACGGAGGAAGTGTCTGTTCTCTAGTGTTCTATATCCCGTAAGATGATTGAAGTCTTGCTCTTGAAACAATGAACTGTTAAAAATTATTCTTCTCCACTCTTCACCTACGCTTTTAGTCGTATAATTATGTAATGCGTACATTACATAGAGGAGGAGTGCAACAATGATCTTTGGACTCTTAACCACTGCCAGTTGGAGTATTGACTAGCATTTCAACTTTTACTTTGATGAATTGGCTTTGTTTGATGCATAGTTGTGTTAGAGATTGAAACATTAATAGAATTATTCTTGGCCTACAGAGTTTCTGCAAGTCTTGCAAAGGAAACCGTGTACTACGAGGACCAAAGACGGTGAAAGTAGATATCATGCCTGGTATGCTGTAACCACAGATATATCTATGCACGAAATAATTATGGTGTGAAATATACCTGATTTGTCAACATAATGTATCTTGATGCATTTTTTGTAATCTGCTGGTTTGAAATCCATTAGTTAGAGTCTGTTCATTATTGATTTAGCAACTTAAGTTGATGTAACCCATGTTATAAAACTATAGCATAGTTGGGACTTGTGCACCACAATGACCCTTTTTGCCCTTCGCCAAAAATATGCCAAAGAAACCAAAATGAGGAAAATATAATATCAGATGAAAGCATCTTATTGCTAAAATATGAATGTGGGCTGTTGTGAATTTACTTCCACTCAAACCTTTTTTCTTCCACCAATGGATGCTCATACAGTTCTTTTAGCATTAGAGCTTCTATATAGCACAGGGTAAAACTGTGTGTGTTGAACAACTTTTGCCTCCACTGTTTTCTCTATTGCTATTATGTGATGTTTAATGGTTCTTTGCCTCTTCCGGGAAACCGAAGAAACAGATGAAACCATAAAAACACACATGGATAAGTATCTTGTCCATAAAAACACACATATACAAATATTCTTGTCTACATACAGATCAATTCAAGAAGGGGAAACCCATACATGCTGTAGCAAGGGACATAATATGTTGTGGCTTGTGCCTGTGCATGCCCCTAGATATTCTGTATCACTCATTATTTTTCATCAACAGGAGTTGACACTGACGAGACACTCAAAGTGTATGGAAGTGGTGGAGCAGATCCTGAAGGCAATCGACCTGGAGATCTTTACGTTGTTCTTAAGGTTCGGTTGAAAACTTTCATGGTTCTTTTGTATGTCAGGTTTCTTCTGTTCTCAAATTTGATTCATGTTACTCATAGAGGCCTTTGGTATTCCTTTTTTAGGTCAGAGAAGACCCTGTTTTCCGGAGAGAAGGCTCTGATATTCATGTCGATGCTGTTTTGAGTATCACCCAGGTACTATTTCCATAACCAACTATAAGCTTTGTTGATCTAAACAAATTTGTCGCTGCAGTATATTAAGGAATATAGAGTAACTACAGTTAACTATTCCCTCGCAAATCTTGAGTAGATTTTTGCCTACTGTTTCCAGTGTTATTTTTGGCATCTAAATTATCATCCTCATTTTACTGTTTCCTAGCCTTTTTTTTGTCTTCAAATCTTATTCTTGTGATGCTAATAATCTTTTAAACCTTTCAAAATCCCATTTACCTCTAAACAAAAACATTATGATGTTACCTAAGTTCTTGACGTAGATTAACACTGATTGAAAACTATATGTACTTAGTGGATAGAGGATACCAGATGAAACATTGTGCATTAATATTCTACACATCGAGCTAATTGACAAATTTTATGACATTAACACCTGCTGGGAACTCGGGACCAAAAAGTAATTATGCATCATTTCTGGGCATCTGATAGCCGTAACAGTTGTCAACCTGAGGCCACATACTTCTGCCATTTTGTTGTTTCTTTTTATGGTTCCTAAAGCTATGAATTATGAATCTTCTCTGTGTATTATGGTTAGATTCTGATGAATACTTAACTGCAGGCAATCTTGGGAGGAACAATCCAAGTCCCAACTCTGACAGGAGATGTTGTTGTTAAGGTACTAAAATACTACTAAGCTAATCATGGTTAATCTTTATCCTCTATTTTCCTTCTTAGAATGTTTAAAATTTTGATGCTTATGCACTTTGATTGTCTCTACAACTTGGTAAAGTGAGATGCTTCTCCCAGCATATCTCAGCATGTCTAATACTCATTGTAAAAGGCAATGTTCAAGTAACACTAAACGGGTAGAAATATGTTTGGACGATACTGGTTTTATGATGGTTGGGCTTAGGGTTGAAAATAGCAGGAAGAGATGAACCACAGGGAGCACTCAGGGACTACTGGGAGGCAATGTTGAAAGTTGGCAGGGAGCTTGGATTTGTTTCCGCATTACCCGGAATTTTATGAATTGAAAAGTGAGAGCAGCATGATATTATCATGAAATATAAACACTAATGCATGTCATATAAACTGATAGTGAACAAACTCATTGTACTACTTCATTTTGCTGAAGTTCTAGTGAGGGTCCACCTAAACTATTAAAAAAAAATTAAGTCAAGTGGAAAATCTCCTGACAATTGAGGTTATTTGATCTATAACAGCAACTGCCAAAATACCACTTGGCCAGAAAGTTCCCGGAGTTGGAATTTAAGGCAAAGAAGTAGATCAAATATTCTGCACTTAAACTAGGTGGTAAATTAGGCAAGCTCTTGTTTGATCTGTATCCAGATATTTATTAATTCCTTTTTTATTTGGGTTAAGAATCTTCTACTACTTGGCCAGAAAGTGTTTCCAAACATAAAAAGTTTAGGGGATAAAGTAGATTCTATTTTCTGCACTGACTAGGTTAATTAAGCAATTATCGGTACTTGTTCAATCTGCATCGAGATAGTACATTGTCAGTTTTTGAGTCTTCAAATCATTCTTACCCTGCATTATATGAGTTCTGAGAAGTAGTTACTGGTTTGTTTCTTGTGGGCAATGGTCATTGCAAGAATATTAAGGCTCTTTATACAAGCCGATTTACTTTATTGTCTGTTCAAAATAAAGGAGGAATTAATTTTATTGTTTGTTCCTTTGATACTTTGATCTCTGTGCCCAAATTTTGACATCCTGTTGTTTGTAGGTTCGTGCTGGCACTCAACCTGGCCAAAAGGTTGTCCTCAAAAAGAAAGGTAAGAACTTCATTTACTTTGTTTGATGCAGATTTTTTCTTCTGGTTTAGTTCTTTTGATGAATGCTCAAAATATACTTGAATGTCAGTTGATTTTTGGATATTGACCATTATCTTCAAGGCACAGTGTGAGATGTAGTTGGAGTTGTATCAATTTACAATCTGATGTGTGTAATAACAAATAACTACATTGTTCGCAAGGCCTCCCAGCTTCTCAAAGCATATTTCTTTAATGTGCACAGAGTCGGTTAACCTTGTTATGAACTTTCTCGTTCAAGCTTATAACATTTCTGTGTGCTCATGCAGGAATAAAAGGACGGAATTCCTTCTCATTTGGGGATCAGTTTGTTCACTTCAATGTCAGCATTCCCACGTAGGTGCCCTTTGTGTAAAATGTCGAAACAACTGCCAACTACTGCACTTTTTTACTACCCTAGACTCTTTCTTAAGCCTAATCTTTAGAATTTTATAGTTTGATGGCCTCTGAATACTCGTAAAACATCTTCTACTGGAGGAGGTACACCCCTGAAGCTATCCTGTATTACGCTATCTAATGATTAAATTTGCCAAATTGGGTGCAGGAATTTGACACCAAGACAGCGTCAATTGATTGAAGAGTTTGCCAAGGAAGAGCAAGGGGAGTATGATAAAGGGGCTGCAGCAGGAGCCTCGAGGTGAGGGCAGGGCACAGTGCTTACAAGGTAGGTTAGGGGATATAGGTGCGAGTCAAAAGTGTGTACTATCACGTATTCTTTCTCTTATGAGCTGGGGAACTTAGCCAGAGCAATTTTGGGGTTTGGTCATCACCATTTTATCGGTTTCCTTTACATTCAAGTAAGGATTTAATTGTTGCTTGATGGAGGAGACAGGTTGGTTATAGTATTATTATTGTGACAATGAGATAATGTAGCACTTGATCTGCAACTTAGTGTTGTATATAAATATGATGAAACAAATAAATGTTTCTAAAGAAAAGTGAAATTCTACCATGATATTGGTCCTTTTTCTGCGCTTTTTGAATTGGATAATAGCAAAAGAACGATTCAACTCAGCAATTGACTCGGTTAAGTTGTGTAATATCACTTTTTAAAGAAGTCTAAATCCCTTGGGTGCAAGTATTGGTGAACTAGTGATGAACTTAAAATTCAAATGTTGAAATAATAGTAATTGTAACTTTGTTTTCTTATTTGATGGAATCAGGTTTTGTTTAAATTGTAGGGAAAAGGGCTTGATATACCCCTCAACTTTGTCATTTGGAGCTGATATGCTCCTCGTTATGAAAGTGGCTCATATATACCTTTACCGTTATACAAACGGCTCACATATACCCCTACAGTTACAAAATGAGCTCAAATATACCCTTTATTTAATGGAAGTGAAAAAGTTAGTTTTAAATTTATATTTTTGACTTTTAATTTTCTTAAAAATTATTTAGGGGTATATATGATTCTTCTAGTAAAGTTCAAGGTATATTTTAATCTTTTTAATACATCAATTATTTTTTGACTTCTTTTATTATAATTATTTGAGTTTCTTATTCTTATTTTATTTTTTTCTTTCATTCCTTAGTGTAAAGAAAAAAATTTAAAACTATTTTTTTGTGGCCATATTATAATTTAAAATTTTATTTTTTTGGTCTATATTGTAATTTAATTTTTGTATTTGAAGAAAACAATTTGGTCATCTATAATAAGTTTTATAAGAATATTAGTGAAACATAAATAAATTTGACCATCAAAATAATAAATCTAAATTAGTCATTGAAACCAAAAAAAAAAGTTAAAAAAATATATATGTTTGAGGAGGATTAAATATACTCATATGGGATTATAT
>NC_064282.1:21168141-21222032 GCF_019186545.1 Solanum stenotomum
ATGTGGCATCCACATGACACTTAACATACTTCTGTTAATTAGAAGGGTAAGTGTAACCCAATACTTTGACGGGAAGAATAGTTTTGAGCCAGAATATAATTTCAGGGTAAATGTGAGCTATTTCGGATAGTTTAGGGGTATTTTTGAGCCTTTTCCGTTTTCCTTTTAATGTCTATTAAAGAACCAATGATTTATAATTTTCCTAAATAATTCATTCATTAGAGGTTCTTGAGTTATGTGATAATGACAAATAATCAAATTCATGTTGGAATATTGCTAATATTTTTTTAAGAACCTTTTTTCTATTATTTTTAATGTATTGATATTAGTAAAGGATTATTTGCAAGTTCAATGCAATTATTTATGACCGCGAGAAGCACGGACAAATTGCCTAGTATTATATATAAAGTAAATCGGAGCTGATAATCAGCTTTAAGAAATGAGCAAAACAAAAATGGAAATTCAAGAAAGTGCTCTTCACAAAAATCAAGAACATTACTTATATCTTAGAAAGTCACCTCAATACAGAAAAACGATTTCATTCCAACGATAAATAAGTAACAAAATAGAAAGTCTAAGTTTAACCAGAAACGAAAAAAGTGTCCAAGAAAGAGCACCTTTCAACTGAAATGGGTGGGCAGCTTCACTCACTAGATAATACATGCCCAGACACGAGGGAAAGGGAATGAATAAAGAAGGTCAAAAATTTTAGGATGACATCAACACCCAAACAGATGATGGACCTCTCTACTTAACATTATTCAAAACACCAAAACAGTGCATACTAAACCTATCTTCTCAAACTAGGCCTACAAGTTATGTCATCTCAGCAATAATAATCAAGATGAGAGGAACTACAACTCGAATACTTAAATCTCCATGAGAGACTTACTGTAAGAATGGAATCGAAGTATAAGCGTTCACCCGTGCAGTGAGTACCTGAAGAACGAGGTGGCTGCAAGCGAAAATCCATGATATGCTCGAACTGGCCATTGACATGTTTGTTAGTACATTCTGCAATATACGCTTCAAGATGCAGCTTTCACTTTTGATTTTTGTTTCTTGGTATCCAACGCCCCCAAACCTGTCCCTAAACCAACAGGAGTTTGATCTTGTTCCCCTGCTTTGGATAGGTCTGCTTGGGTATCTCCAGATCCATTAGAAGAATTACTGTTTGCTTCGTTCTTTTCTTCATTAGTTCCACTAGGATTTGCAGCATCCGGTGTTGTGCCAGAATTTATTACATTGAGTAGCTGGGTAAGAGGAGGTAAAGTTGATGCAGGAACACCACTGGGACGTACAAGAAGACCCCTTGCTGCAGCTTTTTTCCGTACTTCAGCAGCAGCTCGTGCAGCTCTTTCATCAACTCCTCTTCCCCGAGGAAGCCCATCACCAAGTGCTGCAGAACTTAATGATTGGTTCATTCCACCAACACCAGTACCTCCAGCAGCAGCTTGAAATGCGTGTAACAAGCTAGGATGAGCCTGCAATATTCAACTCAATAGTGTGAACATTCAATTTCTCATTGACATAGTAAAGCAAATCCAAGGCGACTAGAACCATAACCCTAGAATGAAAAATTCACTCCAAATTGGCCATCAAACAAGAAAAAGGAATAGCGGCCAAGATCCTATACATTATATTGTAATTGTTGATCCAAGGCTTCTGAAGAGGATTAAACATGCAACTTGTGTGAGAGACATAGCAATGACGAAGTAATGAAAACTAGAAAAGCAAGTCTAAATCCCCCCCAGAACAAGCCTTCCATTTCTGCCTCAAGGTGAGGGTTTAGGGTAAGCAAATATGTCGAGATTATTTAATGATCCCTTCAAAGGATCATAAAGGGTACAAAACTGTTATGAAAAAGTTACCTTCAAAATATCATAAGCCTTCTGTGCAGAAGCCACATTCAGAGATTGACCTTTCTGCTTTTGCGCATTCATCTGTTCAGGATTTCCATATTGCAAAAAGCACATAAGGGAATGATAATCTTTGTTACAAGAAATTAGAGATCATCAGGCTTGAGTAACTTATACCTGCAGCTCACGCATCTTAAATGTTTTCATCCAGTTCTGAGAATCGCGTGTCCTTGAATCCTCCTCTCCCAGCTGTTTGGCTAGTATATCATAAGTTTTCTTTTCATGCTGTTGGAAAAAATTTAATTAAAATGGTTAAAACAGTAACTATCAT
The DNA here is from genome assembly GCF_019186545.1 of Solanum stenotomum. NCBI lineage: Eukaryota > Viridiplantae > Streptophyta > Magnoliopsida > Solanales > Solanaceae > Solanum > Solanum stenotomum. The sequence goes on from NC_064282.1 coordinate 21,170,332, forward strand.
TTTCTTAGCACAGTAAACTATCCAGTTAAAGTACATGCCTGGTGCGAAAGCTTGAAAGCACCCATACAGTTGAACGCAATTGCCAGAGCATGATAACAAACAGCAGTCTGAATATGTTCCTCCCCAAGCAACCGTTCATTCTTTTTCAATGCTTCTTGGAGATAGCGAAGTGCTGTATCCATCTTTCCAATATCTTGGTACATCATTGCAACATTTATAAATGTTGCAGCAACATCCGGATGATCAGGACCTGATGACAAGCCAAGAAGAAGCAAGGCCCGTGACATATGCCTCAATGCAAGTTCTGTTTGGTTAAGACCATGATAGAAAAGAGCCATGTTTCCATAACTGCAGCAACATTACCAAACTCACATTACTAGACATAATGATCCCGAAATACAGGTTTCCGGCATCAAAATCGACACCAGTAAGCCAATAGGCATCATATAGCAAAAGAAAGAAAAAGAGTTCAAAGACAAAAGAAAATTGCCTGTGTGCAGTGTCAGGATGGTCCAGTCCAAGGCATCTTTCATTTATGATAAGTTCCTTGTGCTGTTGCATTATAGCACCAGCCATATCTCCAGCATGATATAGAACCATAGCAAGGTAGCTGAAAGAGAACAAAATTATAGATAAGAATAAAGATAAGACAGAAAAGCCAATGAAAGCAAAAGACAGAAAACATAATAACCAAAGACTAGAATGCACAAGCATATTCTCTCACAATGGTGAAGTGATAGAGCACAAGACTACTTACCGACAACAATTGGCAACTTCCCGGTGCATTGGACCCGTCACCTGCATTTTTAAAATTATTGCAATCAGAACTAAATAATATAAGACATCAAAGCATCGCAGAGAAAAAATAATCAGTAATATACCTGCTGAAGTATTGTGAATGCTTCGGAAAATAAAGTGTAGGCCTCACTAAGCAAACCCTGAAATGTATGAGGATGTTATTCCACCTAGGTAGGCTCCAAACTAAACAGTACAACAAAAGGCAAAAAAGATTGACAGCCAGCCTCTCAAGATATCCATGACTAACACAAGAATCTCCACTTCTTTCACCAATTGAAACAGTTAATACCTCAGCTAATTGAGCCTTTCCTGTTTCAACGAGGTCCTTAGCTTCTGAACTAACTGGGATAGAATGCTTCACCACTGGTTGGAGATTCATAATATCTGATGCTTGAAAAGGTGCAGCAGAGTCAAGGTCATATTTACGAGCTGCAACGGTTACACCTACCTGTTAAAAGAAAAGTTCTAGGAGTCACTTGGACATATTAAGGTAGAATTATGTGTCTAACATGGGGCAATAGATTGACCTGCTGCACAAGAAAAGCACAACCCGCGGATTTCAAAGGGAAGACTATTATCAAATTGAGCTCATATTACTTATAGCTATCTAAAATAAGCTGAAAAGATGCTTTATTAATCTTTAGCCCAAATACTAAGAGGGGAAATTTATGAACAAAATTTCATCAACCACCACAAGGACAAGTTAACAACCTCCAGTCATCTCTACCACCAAGGTATAGTGATCTCCATCTAACAGCTCATATTCAAATAAAAATTTTAATTCAATTTAAACATAAAGACAATAATGTAATTGCTGTGTCAAATAACAGGACAAATTTTTCACTGTGCCTCATCACCCATATTAAGATTTGCATATCTGGAAGGAAATTTCACTACTTGACTTTGATGGTCTTGAGAAGTTGAACACTCAAAAGAACAGGGACAACTTTTTCCCAACTTCACTTGCGCCAAGAGAACTAATGCCACAAAGGGCAGTCCACGCACAATAAATAAATAAAATGCTGGCTGTCTCTAAAGCAGGACAATAGACGGTAAAAAACTTCCAGCGGACTACCTCTGGATGATTCAGAAAAGAGTCTCAACTCTTAAAATACAATGAAACAGTCATGCATATAGAAAGTACAAAAGCTAACACCAAACAAGTTTCCATTTTCACTTTGCAGCAAAGGTTCGAGTCAGTAGTCACAGTAAAATAAACAAGATGTGTGTTTTTCACCATATGAATTCTAGCGATCTCGATATATGAATTATGACATGGCACTAGGGGTACAAAATCAAACCAAACCCACCCACTCCATTCAAGTTTGGACGGGTCATTGACCTACCCATTTATTAGCTCAACCCATTAAAATTTGGGCTGCTATGTAGCCCAAATTTACTCATGAAAAATCTTGTAAAAAAAAAAGACATTTTTTTTTAAACTGGAAAAAAAAAGACATTTTTATTTGATATGTTTATTATATAGTCATAATAAAGAAAAAGAAAATTATGAGGCTATAAAAATTTATAAAAGAACAAATAAAGCAATTAAAACTTAGTAAGAATTGTGTGAGTTGGGTTATGACCAGTATTTTAGCCCATTTCAGCCCAACCCGTCCATTTGACACCTCTATATGGCACCATAGCCACTTCGAAAAGATGATAATGATTGACCAATATAAGATAATACGGGAATAAAGGGGAAATAGCATTAGTAGGAAATGCATAATCACAACTAAATCTAAGAATTCCTGGATGAAAATACCTTCTGACAGAGATTGCGTACAACTGGAATTTTCTTTACCAGCACTTTTGCATCCTCAGGCAACTCAAACTGAAGAGAGAGACAGAGAAATCAACCTTAACTGATAACTTAAAACATCTGGGCAAGCAACTGGAAGAGGTTCTTAAAAGAATATGATACCTGATACTTGAGTTTCGCAAATTCTTGGATGTCAGACCACAAACTGTCAGACGTGATGCTCAAATAGGAGGACTGTTTCTTCTTGGCAGATCCTACATTTTTTCGCTTTCCTTGTCCCTTGGATGACTTTTGCTGGTTCCCGATGTGGTCCTATGAAATGTGTTTCATAGAATTAATTTTATTAAAATCATTTACCATATACTCGTCTCCGAGAAACAATGAATATATATATATATATATTATTTTATTTTGAGATGAAGGTAACTGTGTATTCACAAAAAGCTCATCATCAAACAAATGATGAGCATAGATCACTTACAATGAAGAATATATTAGCCCAGCAAGCTTAAACGATTCTAGAAAATGCTTGCTCTATATCGGCAACATAAATTTTCAAACAATGAAACTAATAATCTCCATATGCTTCTTCAAATATCAGCATACAAATGAATAATATTGGCCAAGCATGGGATGCTACAAAACTGTATATAAAAAGAGGGAAAAAAGTAACCCACCCTAATAGCTCAAGCTTTTACATGAGGTGGTATGCATAATTCAACATGGTATTAGAGCTGCTAGAGATCTTATACTCAAGTCTCTGTCACTCATCAACAATATATTTTCAGTGATGGCCGAAGAAAAAGAATCACATCAGCACTTGAGGGGCGTGTTGTAAACCTAAATAAATAAATAAAACTATCCCCTAATGTTTAATAGGTTAAGCTTTTAGATGAGGTGGTACACTCAATTCAACAGAACTTCTTCATGATATTGTACTACAAGAAAAAGCAATAAATGGCAGTAAGTTATGACAATAAGCACTCTCTCTCTCTCTCTCTCTCTACCTTCTTTTGGTTTCTAGAACTGTTGGCGCCGCCTTTATTAGATACTGTTTGCATATTTCCAAACAAACAGTTGTAAAAATGTGAGATTGTGTTTGCAAGATCATGGTCCTCAGCATCCCTCAGCAAATCCTGCATGTCCCATCAGAGCAAATTGTTAGTAATTCCAAAATCCACAAACATATAAATTAATATTCAATTTCTTCAGTTCCGTGCATCAAGATAATCAGAGTAAAATATCACATGTGCTCCAGCTTACACACCATGTGGTTAAGCGTAAATGAATATTTTGAAACCACCAGAGCCTAAAAAAGCCCTTTTGTTGGTTTAAGAGAGCTTTTGACCAGAAGAATTAAGAAATAAAGGCAGGTGAAAAAAATTACACTTCACTATTCTACTAATAATGCTAAACAAAAATGTTGAGACGTGACATGAGACACAAAATAATTGATCCTTTGAGAGAATTACAAAAATGTTGTTCAAGACCAAATGGCGAAGCATGTTCTCAAGTGGGACCACACTTGTCAAAGCATAAGATAAAGTGCGTTCACAATTCAATATTATTAAGGCTTTTTTGAAGTAGCAATGAAAAACTTGTTTTTTATCAACAGCATTCGAAAACCTATTTCAATCTGAAGAACAAGATTAATCACCTTGAGGATGTGCTTTGCACATCTGACAAGAATCTCGTTGGAACAAAGATCCCATAAATGAGGCAAGTTCCTGGTTCCCTCGGCCACCTGGAAAACAAAGGACAAGACAAAGCCAAGCTTACTACTTTTAACTGGCATTAAACTTCCGTTCGTGCTAAGAAAATTCTTATATTTGTTGGAAAAGCCTAAGCAATACAACAATTGGATGAGCTTATTTGGAGATCCTTACTGTTCCTAGATAACGCAAATTAATTCCATGTGCATGGAGTGCCTCAGTTAAAGTTTGCCCATCCATGGGTGAAACTTCAAGTGTGCAGAGATCTTGAACGAACTTCGGAAGCACAGCGTCTTTCAGATACAAACTCACTTTTTTCACAAGTTCTTGGTCAGCAACTATCTCCTGGTCGAGTTGGCAAAAAAGAACCATATAAGTATTTAACACCTTAAAAAAAACAAGCAAGGAATAATAATCAAAAGCAAAAAAATCACCTCTTCACTCCCAGCCAACTTAAAATCTGTAAAAACGTTTGGATTGAAAAGTATATCATCAGTATCTTTTCTTCCTGAGTGAAAACAGCAGTGGTTGGCAGCATCCTTCACACTTTTCTCTCCCTAAATAAAAGCCAAAAGAACATACACAGTTGACAAGTAGGGTCTGGAGAGGGTAAAGAGGTCGTTCCGGAGGACCCTCGGCTCAAGTATAACATATCAAAATAGGTATGAAAAAGAGAAAACGACAGTAGAAAAACAAAGAAACTAATAAGGAAACAGTAACAACCACAAAATATTGCAATAACCTAAACACAATGAATAACTATGATGGTGGAATCAAAAGCAAGACACTATAAGAATACGGCTAAACCCCTCGAAAATCAAGAGAACGCTCCATACCTACTAACCTTGCCTAAAGGAAGTAATTTTCCTACTATTAAGGAAGCAATTTTCCTCATTTTTAAGGAACTTGTTTTCCTAGAGAAAATGTTTTCCAAAAAATTTGACCAACCAAAAATAGAAAATAAGAAAATATTTTCCTCCATACCAAACACACCCACAAAAATCAGGAAGAGTTGAAAGCAATTATAAATAGGATATGTCATTAACAATCAAAGCTGAGATCATTAACTAGAACTTTCAGATCTCATCAAGCAAATTATTAAAGAAATAGCTTTTGAGAAGTGTCTTGATAAAAAATATATTATCCAACAACAAATACGGTCAAGTAAAATAGGTAACTTATACCCAACAGTAGCGCAACTTCAGTAATTATTGCGGTAAGAAACTGGCTTTCAAAAATGCATTCCCTATCATTATAACTAGACACGGAAAAGTACTTCAGTAAAAGAAGAGGCTTCACTTAAGCAGGAGATCACTACCTCATTGCTGTTAACTTCAGTCGGGGAAACGACATCATTTGTTGGTAATTCTTCAGTGTTATTTACACTAGTACAATCAGAGGCCACTGGTGCCTCCCCTTCTAACTCACACTTGGATTTTGATCTCTCGGCAACTTCAGCCTAAGAGAAAGAGGATGAGGAACCAACATAAATTTTGAAAATATAAAATGTCAGAAATCAGATCCCCAAGAATAAAAGCAAGCACCGAACCCCAAAAAAACCAGGTTCAGAGATACGGAATAAATATAAGAAACAAAATAAATTGAATACAAATGAAAATATGAAAGCAAACTTGTCATAGTACAAGCAGGACTTACTTGGCAAAATGCAGTTATCAACTCAGGTCGCAAAATACAAAATCTGGAACCTGGACCAGTATAATTTGCATCACGAGGAGTGACCCTCATCAAGTCCAACAGATAATGCCTGAAAACCACAATCTCAATAAAGTGATAAAAGTGCTCCCACTAAAGTTGGTTGAGTCAAAGAAATCATATTATTGGGGAAAAGAGGGCGGCCACATATTATCAAAAGATACACACATGCATTAAACTGCAATTAATGAAGTCCAGTATATCACAATTTCTCTTCTCCAGGTTATACATCTAAACAATATGAAATTATTAAGCTTGGAGGGGTGTGTTGTGTGCATATTTAGCAGGACTTCAATCATATGAATCCTATGGAGAAACAGAACTTGACATCACCAATGAACCAAACTTAGCTTTCATCATAACGAAAATGAGTCCCCCCCCCCCCTCCTCCTCTCCTAGAGCAGTAACGTATCAAATAATAATCACCTATCATCACTACCAACAATGCCCTTGCATTCCACTGGTGCAGCTAATTTGAATTCATTTCCAGATCCATCAAGGACAGTATGTTCCTTCAAGTGCAGACGTTTTGCAGCTTCTAGCACCTAAGACATATATAGCAGGATGAAATTTCAGGCACATGAAAGAACCAGATATAAGTTCAAATGAACAAGATGAATCAAGAATGATAAAAAGGAAAAGTAACATCACCCATCATTACAATTCACATTGAAATATCACCCCTGTGATCCCGATCAACAAACATCATTCTTTACCATCTAAATTATCAGGAATTAAGGAAGCTCCCCCCCCCCCCAACCACTCACACCAAAAAAAAGGAATTAAAATGATCGCTCACAATAACCAAAGGCACAAAAGGAAAAAGCCGAATAATCCAGCAAGACATGTTGATCTCCACAACAATCATGTCCACTTGAGCACAACTTAGAAGCTCAGATTCTTCAAATGAAGTCATTACGACAACATATAGGACCAAATCGATAGTTAGTTAAGAATCATGCAAACCAAACGAAAATCCTAATAGAGCTTATACTTTCCACAACTATGCCAACACCAGAGAGGCATACACATCCTAAATTGTTGTGCAAACGATAGAAAGGAAAAAGAAGGTGGACCAAAAGTTTACAGTCCGCTCCTACCTTGGAATGAAACTCGTCACTCCAGCAGATTTTCTTGCCATTATCAACAGAACCGTATAAGAGGGAATCTGATTTATCACCTTGAAGGATACCAGGTAAAACACTCTACAAAGAAAAACAGAAAAAGAGTCTATAAACTTTCAATAAATAAGCAGAATAATACATCTATAACAGTAAGCCTTGCAGCTGAAAGTAAAATTAGAAGATTAAATTAAATACAAATATCAAGAAGAGTTCCCACCAAAAAGACCCATATAAGCTTGTTATTATTAATCAGATGCAACAATAGTATGTCTAAAAACCCTGCTTATGTCACAATTAATTATTACAAGCACAGTTCACTTATAAATCTCCAAATGGTTAGATTTGGAAACCTAATTGTGGTATACTATGTGCCACTTTAATACACTTTACTTTTTAGCCTTATCCCAGAAAGAATGACACCTCCTTTTGAAAACTATTAAACCTTCTGACATGACTTATTGGGAGCTGAGACCCTCTTGATCACTCATTCTTTTATAAAAAGAGCGAAAAAGCAAAGACATGAGGAATTCTCATCACTCATTATTAAAAGGATAAGTTGGGTACTTCGTATATATTTGGGTTACATGTAATTTCTTAGTTTAATGCCCAGTCAAATGCCTTCACACTAAATGGGACCGTGTAAGTACAATATTTCATACAGGAAAAATGTCAAGACAGAGTGAAGCCACTACTAATATAGCAGTCCCAACTTCGACGTCAGATGCATGAAAAATTGAAAATTAGAAAATTCATGAAGATGGTTTCCAGAGGAAAACTCATGTTCATTAGCACTCTGACATTCATGTCTGAACTTGTGTAAAGTGTTAAACTACAGCATACAATTAAATATAGATCACTGCAAGTTCAATAAGCACCTGGGCCACCACTCTATGTCCTCTATAATCAATTATCGCCATAGCTAGGTTGTATAGTCCATGGATATCAGCTTCCTGATATGCTTTTGTGCCTTTCAAGTCATTATTTGCGCTTGCATAAGTGGCTTGCTCACTTTCAGTCAACTGAGTTTCACCAGACACTTCAGGAGGACAATCCAAGTTGATGTTTGCAGCTTCTACAACTGAGCTGGTATGCTCATTTCCATTGGAAACTTCGGAGACTCCCTGAGGCAAATTATTGGTGGTTTTCTCTGACAAATTACGTAATAAGCCTGTGCCCTCAACTTTAGGATCAGCCACCTGTTTCCTGGACAGTTGCTCGAGATCCGCATCAACAGCAAAACTGAAGAATATATTATTGTGGACATACCTAGATCCATACAGAATAAGTATCAGGCAAAAGTGGCAATAAATAGTAGAAGAATTTTTTAGTAGTCTAAAAACATTCCGCCAGCAAGGATAATGGAGAAACAGAGCGTTAATCTTTAACATGTTACAAAAAAGGAAGTATACATGTCTCTCCCTCACAGATATTCTCCACAGCAGGAAGCTTGTGAATAATGGATCAGGCACATTGTCAGCTTAGAGCACAGAGAAGGATAACAATCTCTCTTCCATCTCCACACCCAGCACCTGCCGTACTTCCAATGTCCTTGTGACCGTTTCTCCACCCGGTGGCTGGGCTAATGGGTGAAGAGCATATGAGACTATAGGTTTCAACTTAAGTTGGTAATCAACTCAACCGCCCATATTTCAGGGTCTTGGGTGGTTAATATGTTAATTGACAGGTCAAAACAGACCATAAAAACATTGGGACAGTTTAGGATAACACTATCCCAAATTTATCGGAGTGAATGACGGGAATGGTTATGCAATTCATGTACTCAGGGAACCAAAAAAAAAAAAGGTCGCAAGCAAAATGGGATTAAGGCAACCGTTTAGCTGCCTGTTGGCTCTAAAATAATGTATTTTTGTTTAGTTACACGTATGCATTCCTACAATCTTCATTTGTTCCTATTACCTTGCTTGCTCCCCTTTGCTTTGTTTTCCACTTTCAGTGTAGAACTAATTTCAAGGAATTATAAAGCAAATTTGATACTCTGACCAGTGGACTTGTAAAATACATAATGACTGTCACAGTGCAACAATTATGATGAACATATTTTACCCAGCCTAGTTGCCTGGAGGCCTTTAGTTGGCAGTTTAGTTATCATCTACTACTCAACACGCTTCTTCTACTCATCCCATTTCAACCTGCCATTTAACAACCTTACGTGGAACTAGGGGATATCAGTTGAAAGAAAATTTATATGTTTATCCCCACCCCTCCACCCCCTTTATTTTGTTTACAAAATTTCAACTTCTAGTGCACTATATTTTCAATGATAAAGGTCAAACTATACTATATCTAGTGCACTATATTTTCAATGATAAAGGTCAAACGAAGTTAATTTTAAGTGAACATATAGTCACCAGGAAATTACTTGTGCTGATCTACAGCTGAATACTTACATATGAAAGCACTCTGGATCAGTTGGATTAATTGGGGGGATACACCTGTTGATAACTCCAATAGCACCACTAATTGCAGCATCTACAAAGTCAGAACTGACTTTGTACAAGGCCCTATCTCGCAGTATCCTGTGATAAAAAAGAGCAAGACGTATGAACAGAGGCAAACCAGCCTTCATAGACAGACTTAGGAAGAGACGAAGAGTATTGCATAAATAAGTAGAATCTATTAAGAAATCAATTAATTCACTCTAGAATGCTGTACAAGCTAATTTAGATCTGTCGAGATGCACCTTTCCTGGGGGTTTGTATGGGGGAATTCCCGACAAGATTGCAACTCTTCATTCCAATCCCTTTGCATGCCAATCAGCTCACTTCCAAAAGAAAGTGTAAGTGCATTCTCAGCCCGTGCTGCATCACGCTTGTGATCTGACACCATAGATTCCACAAGTAACTAGAACTAGTGAGGCAACTAATAATAGAAAGACAGGTTATTGTAAGAGAATGTAGAGTAGCAGTTTTTAAGATATCAGACGTTACTATAATATCTACATAAACAAGTCCCTCATTGTAACAGAGAAACTGAGGAATAGTGCTCCCTCCACCACATCTTATATGATGCCTTGACATGAGACGTTACTATAATATCTACATAAACAAGTCCCTCATTGTAACAGAGAAACTGAGGAATAGTGCTCCCTCCACCACATCTGATATGATGCCTTGACATGAGACGGTTTAAAATGTCAACTTAAATTATGGATTGAACTAGTGGTACCGGATATAGTACGTAATCTAGTGGCATTAAATGAAAGAGAACATTCACCCCTCATGTTACTTCACAAATTGTTGTGCCAACTACCATTTCCAAATTTTTATCAAGGAAATGTACTTCAGTTGCAAAAATCCAGTTTCATATTTTCCAATACAGCATTCTCATCACCTCAGCCATACCATTAACCAGAAAAAGAAAAATAAAAAATAATTATTTCATTTGCCATCTATAATCAGTATTGCTCTTGCATAAATTTTCCTCTAGTATACACATAGTGGCACACCCTATATATGTATGTATGTATGTATTGTTGTACTAGTTTTCTATGCATCCTTTTACAGACTTTCATAGTCATCCAGGTAAATAGCACCAATCAATACAGTACACACTATTCACGGGAAATTGAAGAACTTTCTAGGAAGATAAAGAAAATACAAGAATTAGAAATTTTACTAGAGTTCTACAAGTTCCTTTTTTTTTTATTTCATGTGCTTTAATTCTATATATCTTGAAAGTGTAAAGGAACATGTTTGAGCATAAGATATCTTCAGAAGGAATCTAATTAAAACATGATCAACTACCTGTAAGACAAATTTTCCATCAGGTTCAACAGAAAGACATGTTGCAAATTGTTGTGCATCACAATTTTCAACTACATGGTCCACTAAGTAATATTATTCTTACAGATTGTAACAGACCTCCCAGGAATTCTTACACCACAAAATATGCCTCATTTTTGGCATCTATGACCCAGCATCCAGCAGACTAATGTATGTATACAACAGACAGCAACATGAAGTAGAGATAGCCAGAGCCCCAGAGGTTAAGAGTGCACAAAAAACAACTTACCAGGGATAGGATATGACCCAAGCCAAGAATTTGGTGGTAGGATAGATGGAACATTTTCAAAAGGATGTGCAGAAGCCTTCCGCTCCAATATCTCCCGAAAAGCTTCATTCGAAGATAAAATCCTTTATTACAATAAGACAAGATGATTGACAATTGGACTCCAAATGAAGTGCTAGCTAATTTTTCTTATTATTATTTTTATTTTTTTTTGAGGGGGAGGGAGGAATAAATTACTTTCTACCATGCTCCTACCTTTCTTAAATCTGGAGCTGATCTTTTGCAAGAGCCCAATAAGAGTAGTTGCTTCTGAACCAGTTTTATTTGGCCTAGGATCAAGAACAGTTGTGGTGCTGGAATTGACATAAAAACTTTTGGTTGTTCCAGTAATACAATACTTATTTCCTTCCAGTGTGACTACATCCAAATAAATCAAGTCCCCGGAGAGCCTGGATTCAAGAGAAACCATGGTCAGAATGTCAGAATGAACCTTCCTGAGAGAAAAATTAGTTGGATCATAATTAGTAAAATAATGATTAGAAACCTTCTGTAGCTAGGAGGATGATTAAACGAAGAGAACACAATGCTTTCAACACATTTAATTTCCTTTGAAGGTGCTGACAGCAAACTAGAGACTGAACCAGAAACATCCTCCACAAAACCCAAGTTTTCAAGTTCTGGTACATCGGCCTTCACAGGCTCTAAAACACAAAAAGGCAAAAATGTTTGTTAGACCAATTCAATTGAAAATGGCTGTCAAATTATTAAACAACACAAACATCAGCAAGAAGGCAAAGAAAAACAAATGAAAAGCGAACCTCCAGATTTCGCAACATTACTTCCGATTTCATGCTGCAGTGCAAGTGACGTTGATAGTGAGGAGTGCAACGTGGAAAGAGAGAGCAATTCTCGAGTGCGGTGAACATGAGCCCTTATGGATCGATCATCATACAATGCTGCACAGCCAGGTTTAAGTTAGAGGAAACATGTAATAAGCTCGTTGGCAACTGCTAAAATCTATGTTGCTCGGACTCTTCAAAAATGTCAATGGGTGCCAGATTCTCCAAATGTAGTGTATTTTTAGAGAATCCAACCTGGGTGGAGCATCGAAAGTGAAGAGTCCACGCAACTTAGGCTAAAATCAATAACTCGTGGTCCACATAAATAAGACACACCTGGCACCATCTCCAGGAAGCAATCTCCTGTGGTGATATCAGCTACTTCAGAGATTTCGTTATAATCTTCTAGATGATGTACAGACCCGTCCTTTATATGCAACGATAGATCATAGCATGTAACGAAGCATGTCTCTGGAGCATCAAGAAGAAACTGCCGCACATCCATAACAGAATCACCAGGACTCAACTGAAACACGTATCCATCAGAAACTCCAAATTAGACAAACTAACGCACTAGAATCACAAATATTTAAGTATAAGTTGGTCCTGAATGCCTAAAGATAAACATCTACACATAAGGAAGGCAGGATAACAAATGACAAGTTCAGAAAGTCAAAAACAAAAGAGGAAGAGTGGCTTTCAATGATTGAGAATCCAGATATAAAATGTAAAAACAAAGAGAAAGAATGGCTTTTCAATATTGACAATCCAGATCTAAAATACAAGAAGTGTTTGAGCGATGGCACATACTAATAAGACTTCACATGTATGCAATGGAAGAATTTTAGCCACTCTCTTAAATCTGAAGGATGCGGGCATCACCAAAGGAGAATGATAAAGAAAAAACAAGTTTTCTAACAGAACTATCAACAAAAAAGAAAGCCAATAAAATTAGTAACACATCTTACCTGTAGATCTAGCTTATCCCCTCCTTGGGTTTTGACAGAAACAGGATAAAGATGGATGTCACCTGCAAAATAGATTAAAGCAGAAACGCTCTTCATTTCATCCAATTTTTGAATTAGAAAGAAATTTAGACTATGAAACAAAAGCCATACAAGAATGTAAGACCGTTATCTTCAAGTAATATGGGAAAATGAAACTGGAAGAGAACCTAGACTCAGTTAGTATGAGTTTGATACATGTGGCATCTACATGAACCAACAAATACATAGGCAGAAAGACAGAGACAGTTCGACAAGAATAATACACACGTGAAGAAATGTTGTTATGAGGCAAGCATTGTACATTGCTCTGAATTCAAAAACAAACATATGACAGAGATCTAGAATAAAACAACAAACATTTCATGGAGCATGACAGAAGGAGGCACATCATGTATGGAATACACTAGCCGCTCTAATAAGTAATCTCTTATACTTCAAGAATCACCAAACAGACATATGTGATGACATAAGTGTTATCGTTTGCTGCATATGCTTTACCGGACTATTAAAGGGGTCATGGAAACTTATTCAGCAAGAATATAGTGAAAGAACATAGCAAACAGATTGCATTCACATATTACACAATAGACGTTGTGACCATCTACAGCTTGGTCTCTGCGACATTGAAAAAATCAGGTTTTTCTTGGTTTTTTCTTTCTTTTTTGGATAAGTTGAAAGCTGAAACAACAGATGAAGGCTTGTCTTCCATATTTGGTAAGCTTTTGGTGCATCCATGAGGTTTCAATCAGTATAGATAACTGTGTGTCCTTTTGTATACAACTTAATACTGGGAATTTCCAACTACATGAATAGCTGAAACCAAAAAATGTGGATACTGATTCCAATAGCAGCACGACCCAAACAAGTATGCCACAAATGTATAAAACCAGCACTCGTCTCTTTGGCAAATAAAGGAGACAGAGCAGAAATTCAAGGGAGAATGTCTAGACTCTAAACTCAACTGGGAGTAAATGATTAGGGAAAATGGTTAATGTTCTAAATCCAAATATACCAGGTAGGAATCACCTAGTTTTTATTGTCTCTACATGAATTTGAATCTTGGTCTCCAAGACCCACTTAATTGACTGTCCACTAAGTCACATCCTAGGGTGTGACGGGTGTGATGAGTTATTTACATATTTAAATCAAAATTTGATATTGCCAAGGTTCACCTTGCTTTGCCTCCTGTGTGGAGGTCTCATTTCCAGACTCCTTTGCCTCCGTTTTTGTATCAGTTTGAGCAGTCACAACTGTGGTTCCATTAGACTCCGCATGCGTTGCAGTATCATTCACATTAGTATCAGGTGGGGTTGCTTGCTCTGAAGAACTGGTAGCATTTTGAACTGCCTTCCGATTCTTCCCTTTGTTTGACTTCCCGGCCATTTTTATCCCCTGAAATATACATAATCAGTCGTCTAATCCAAGAATCAAATAAAAGTTTCTTTCTCAAGAACTTTGTCACCTGATAAAATGATTATAATTAACCTTTAAATTGAAAAACTACAAACTCTAAACGTCTAAATACAAACAACCCAATATACAAAAGAATCGCATAACCTCAAATACTCTAGGAATACTCTTAAATGGTCAAAAAGAGTAACACTTGAAAGTAGTAACTCATTATACATAATACGAAGAAATAAACAAATAATTTTCAAAATTTTCAAAAAGATTACTAACTCAATCCACATAATGAGCTCATAACATAGATTTTTTCATTAGCAGTATAAAAATCAAAACATGAAATACTAATAACACGTTCATTAACAATTCAATAATCACAAGCACCAATTCACTAAAAAATATGTTTTTAACATTAAACAATAGCAAAAACAATACCCTCTTTCGCTGAATTAGAGATACGTAACAAGCAAAGGTAAAATAGAAGCATACAAATTGACTTCGTCGGAGAGAGAAAAAGGTCGAGAGGTTCTGCAGAGAAGATACAAAGGAAGACAACGTTAGGGTATAAGCAAACGGATCTTGTATTCAGCCCAATACAGAGGAATTGGGCTTGGGATGGGTTGCCCTGCCCTTTTTTTCTTCTTTTTTATATAGTTTGTCCATAATTAGCCATTGTTTGAAAAAATAAAATTTAACTAAATCTTCATTCATTTAAAAGAGAAAATTGTATGAAATAGCAAATTATTAATTCAAATTAAGTGTTATACACATAGTTTATTTTAATTGTAAATCGTAGCAAACATCCCATTTTTTTGCCATTTGATTCGGTATACAATTAGACATTTTTGGTATACAATTAGTCATTTTATACATTTCGATATAAAATGTGTTTGTGTTTGTATAAAGTGAGAGAAAAGTATATATACAAATACAAATACATATATTTTCGTCTTATACACTTATAATTATACAAATACAGATCTTATTATACAAATTACAATGTATAAATGAATTTTTACAAAACTGAACAATTTGTATAAAACTGGATATTTCTAGCGAATTATACAAATCAAAAGCTCCATAGAAAAAAATTATATGGAGCGCAATTATGCAAACTATAGTTATAACATACAAATATGATTTTTATGTTTGTTATAGGTAAAAGTTGCTCCATTTAAAATAGGGAAAACTAGACAAATTGGATCAATTAGGCAAATTGCAAAGTATTTAGTAAAAAAATTACATGAATCTTAAAGTGTTAAGAGTTAATTACATTATATCTCTATTTTTTCCCAAATTACAAAAATCCCTTAAATTTATAGGATTTCTAATACATCTGGAAACATGGGGATACATAGCTCACGGATTGCGAATGATACATTACTTAATAGGAGGGATGTATCCGAGAGTGGAAAGGGATGTGTCCGAGAGGGATATGGATGTATCTAAGAAGAGATTTTTGCAATTTTTTTATATGGTAGGAGATTTTAGAGATTATGGTAAAATAAGATGTGTAATTATGTAAAAAATAAATCAACTATTTACAAAAAATTGACGCAACCCAATATATTTACCCTGATTGGACTACAGCCTAAACTATTTACCTCACTACCCCTTGTTCTATTCACTGAACCACTATTTCTTCATCCTTATTCAATCTTTCAAAACATCACACATTAATTTTAGTAACAATTTTATGAATCTACAATTTGAAGTTAAGCTTCAAAACTTTCTCTCATGGATGACAATGTAGTTCAATAAATCATCTTGAGCCAATGATGACGACGATTTATCAGAGAAAAGGAGAAAAGGTGCAACATCGTTAAGTTTGAATTTAAAAAGATTGGAAAGAATCATCCATAGAAGTAAAATAATCATCCACGAAAGAAGGAACATTGTGCTAATTCAGGTTATACACTAATTTAGAGAGAAAAAAGAGGAAATATAGATAATTGATAAATACAATGCCTAGAATCAAGCCTAGAAATACATTAATTGGAATGTACACTTTTAAATTGGAAAATAGTTATTAAATGGACATTATAGATGTGAATTATAATTTTATTAAACTATAGTTATATATAATAAAGGGATAATGCACAAGTAACCCTTTACTATACGCAAAATTCCAACGACACACCATAACTATACATGAGTTTTATTACCCCTGAATTATTTTAAAGTGTAATAAACACACCATTCCGTGTTGAGGTGGCACAAAGAGCTTGTTCACTCTCTTAGAGACATGTGAGATAAGAATAAGAGATATTAAAATCTTATTAATACGGACATGTGTTCATTTTTAATTATACATTTTTATGATTAATTATTACAATTAATTATTTAACATTAAAACTTAAATTGATATCTTTTTATTAAATTTCTTTTTTCCCTTATGAAATAGATTCAAAATTAATTATTTTTTCACAACATATTTAAATTGTCGGATAATTTTTTTCAGTGATTTTTTATTAATTTGTATAGCGTCGAGAGATTTTATTATTTACTCAAATACATAACTTGAAATTCACTATGAGGAAAAAAATTGCATATTAGAAATTTAATTTAGGCAACATATAAAGAGTACAACTTAAATTAGAGTTTTTTTAATAAATAATTTAATTACCCCCCCCCCTTCAATTATCCACATCATACCCCTACTTAACCCCTATCCCAGCTCCACCCCACCCTCTGCTTCAGTTCTCCAACAATATGACATCTCATTTCTATCCCAATCCCAACTTCAATCTGCTTCAGTTTTCCATCAATAACACCCCGCATATTTCTCTTCCCTTCTCACTTCAATCAACCTTTTTTAATCTAAATTCAATCACAAAAATATGACCTCAATTTTTTGAATTATTCTCATATTAGAATTCAAACTTTAGGTAGTTTCTTCAATGGAGATTTTGAACCATATCTTGTGAAATTTATTTTTTACTTGTTTTGTTAGGTCACAAACTTCAATAAAAATATCGAACATTTTAAAATTCAGATTGAATAGCTTGAGTGTTTGAGGATTGAAGTTATATTTTGTGGTGGATTTAAATGTGGGTGGTAACATATATGGTCTATATTTTGATGTTTTGTGGTAGAAAAATGAAATTGATAGAAGATTGAATTTGGTGGTAGTGAAGGGATAAATTTGGTAGTGAGTTATAATTTTAATGGTGATTACTATGAGTTTTAATGGTCAAAATAAGTGAGTTTATTGGTTATGGAGTAAATGTTGATAATGAAGAAGAAGGAATCAATTGACATGGATTTTTTTTTTAGATCTGACCGTTTGTTGATGTGACACTGACATAATAATGATTTAGAGGAGAGTGTAAAACAACTTCCCATCATGTGAGTGGCTATATAGATTTTAGGTTGTGTTAAGGATGTGTTTATTACACTTTAAAATAATTCGGAGAGATAATATGACTCGTGTATGGTTAAAATGTGTCGCTCAAGTTTCATGTATAGTTGATGGGGTTATTTGTGTCTCTTCATGAAATTTCATGTATAGTTGATATGGCTATTTGTTCCAATATCCCCATCCTTATTTATCATCAATGCTAAAATGCTCTCTGAAATGCTTAATAGCTTATATGATAAACAAGGCTACAAGGGGTTATATATGAACACCAATGGCCCAAGGATAAACTAATTATCCTTTGTAGATGATACTATCCTATTTTGTAGTGGTAGCATGAACCCCTTGAAATGATGCTTAAAACTCTGAAAGTATATGAAGAAATTTATGGACAACTACTCAATAAGGACAAAAGTTGTTTTGCAGTGGCCAATAATACCAAAGCTACCAATATTAATTGGCTCAAGAATATTACTAATATGAAGCATCAACTCTTTCCTATTAGATACCTTGATTGCCCTCTTATTATTGGAAAAAATAAGATTTTCCACTAATCAGATATGGTAACCAAGATCCTCAACAAGATTAGAGGTTGTCAAACTAAATTTCTTTCCACCGATAGAAGAACTATTTTGATTATACATGTATTTCCTTGCTCTATCGATTCATCTCCTTACAACTACCAACCCTTCCAAAGGTACCATTGAGCTTATAGAGAAATACATTGTTAATTTTTTTAGACAGGTGCAAGACAGTGGAGGTAAGTATCATTGGGCCTCTTGGAAGAAATTGTGCTACCCTTATAAGGAAGGTGGAACAAACTTTAGAAATCTTAATGACACGTGCAATGCTTTTCAAACAAAACAATAACAGAACCTCAGAACCACAACTTCACTATAGAGGAATTTCATGAAAGCTAAATACTTCAATAATATGTACCCTATCAAGGCTCAATGGAGTTAGGCCAACCACAATGTTGGAAAGTCCTTTGCAACATTAAAGAAGATGTAGATAATAATATCATATTGATCATTGGGAGAAGAGATTTGGATTTTTGGTATGATAATTGGACTAATGTTGGCCTTTTATATCTTTTAGTTCCTGAAAATAAATAACATCAACAAATCAGTATCAAAGATGTCTACATTGATGAAATATGTGATTGAGATAAGTTTCATAATCAACCTGATATGGACACTAAAGATACAATTAGAGAGCTCTATATTGTGTTGCATAATAATAGAAGAGACAAAGTCATTTGGATCCTTAACACCAATAGGAATTTCACTATTAAATTCTCTTGGAGCGATTGTAGGCAGAGAAGTAACAGTAACAATTTTATTTAAAAAAAACTGGCATGAGGATATTCCTTTTAAAATCTTTTTCCTCAACTAGAGCGTCATTAGAGATAAACTTTCTACCAATGAAATAGTCTCCAGGTTTGATATTCAAGTTGATCTTACCTGCTATTGTTGTAACGACAACAATATGGATTGTATCACAGAAGACACTGACCATATTTTCTGTCAAGGTGACCATGCTAAAATAATTTAGTCTTTTTGCAGGTCCTCTAAGAATTGATCACACCAGTAGAAGCTATAAGATGATGTTGCTTAATTGGTGGAATTACAAGTCTCACAACATTTTTGTGACCTTTATTGTCACACCCCGAGGCTATTTCTTTGACGTAAATAAGGGACCTAGGATCACGGGTGACCCCAAGCTAACCCTGAGCTGGCATATCATAAGCATACTTAAGATAAACTGAGATAAGAAATATTGTGCGGAAGCTTAAAACCATAAGATAACTGAAATGATGGGGAAATACCCAATACTGTCTGAATATAAATATTGAATAAGAGATAATAACACTGGACTATAACTCAAGAACTAAAGCTGAATCTAACTATATCTGAAATAAGTCTCTAACTGACTAGAGATGTTGGGACATGTCCCTAGCTAACTTTAGAAAAACTGGAACTAAAATGAAAGATTGAATGTAAAAGAACATGTCTATCGTCCTTGAAGAATGAGGACTCACCACTGATACTATTGAATATGGATTGAGAACCGATCTACACATGATCTGAATGCTGAGGACCTGAACCTACATCACGAAAGATCTAGCGCAGAGTATGCGTCAGTACTTGAAAGGTACTAAGCATGCGGGATAGGATAAAACTGAACAATGATAAAATCTGATCATGATGAAAATACTGATATATACTGAATATGAACTAAATTGAATGCAATGACCAAGTACATAACATGTTGAAGTTGAATACTGAAAAATAACTGGAACCTGGTCAATGCACCAGAATTTGACTATGAAAGCTATTATTAATCGACATAAAACCATGTGAGCTAAACGTGGAGTCCGATGTATATACCCCATCGAGAGGACCCAATATACCTTGCCAAGGGTATCATAAAAACTGATGCCTACAGAGGGGACTTAAAAACTTGCGGGGCACGTAGTTCTGGGACTATGAGGGTGACTGACCCTAGTCTAACTCATCTAAGCCTACTCCCACTGGAAATATGTACAATACAACATAACTGAAATATATTGGATAGCTCAATATTCTGACATGCAAACTGAAAGTGCAACATTAAGTACTGATAATGAAACATTTGAAAATTGAGGCATGTATATCTGTTTATCTGTCCTAGCTAGTGTAATTCATGAACTAAACAAATCTACACCATTAGGGTTCTAAATTTCATGCAAGGAACTAATCAACATCATCACGAAAACATGATTAGGAATATCCTAACAGCTAAATCATAACAATTATCTAAAGTTCTAGAAACCCTAGGTCTAAACAATATTTAGGGAATCAAAATTCTGACTGAAAATTAGGGACCTAGTGGATGAAAGAAATCCACCAGTGAAATCCCACATAGCTGGTGACGAATTTCACAGAGAAATTTTTCGATTTCGGGGATGGAACTGAAGAAAACATGTTGCATTCTTGGAGAGGGTTTGGTCGACTGTTTNTCACCACGAAAACATGATTAGGAATATCCTAACAGCTAAATCATAACAATTATCTAAAGTTCTAGAAACCCTAGGTCTAAACAATAATTAGGGAATCAAAATTCTGACTGAAAACTAGGGACCTAGTGGATGAAAGAAATCCACCAGTGAAATCCCACATAGCTGGTGACGAATTTCACAGAGAAATTTTTCGATTTCGGGGATGGAACTGAAGAAAACATGTTGCATTCTTGGAGAGGGTTTGGTCGACTGTTTATCCTCTTTTCGTTCTAATTGGATGAATTTTTGAGAATGAATTGACTAGGATAAGTTCTGATTAAGTTACTAGGCATAAACTGACAAAACGATGTAGTTTAGGGGTCCAACGCACAGGGGAAAAGACCAAACGACCCCTAACTTAAAAGTTGTCGGGGCCAACGACGGGCCTGACCGACGGACCGTCAACTGACCTATAGTCCGTCCTGGTCAATCGTCGTTCGGCTTCAGAGAGGGCTACTGAGGTTATGATCCACAGACCTGGACCACGACCCATGGTCTGACCTACGGTCCGTGGGTCGTGCCTTAGCTGGATTTTCTGGGGTTCTATGGAGGGAGTTGCAGGTGGCCAACCATGGACCCCACCTACAGTACGTGGGTCAACCTACGGTCCGTTGGTGGCACCTGCAAATTCTGAAAATCTGCATTTTGGTCTTTCTAGCATACGGGGTGTTAAATATATAATCAAAATTCTTCCCTTAATCAAAGTGTGGTAGCTATGGGAAGCAAAATGTAGTAGAAAGTTTGAAAACTTGAGGGTATCCTTTTATAGGACCAAAACTAATGTTTTAAATACATTTGTGCATGTTCTAAAAATGAAGTTTTAAAAAGCTAACTTAGGAGAGGAATGAAGTGCAATCTGCAACGCTTCTGAAACAAATGTTTAGCAAAGAGTTTCCAGAGCTATTAAATGGAACAAACATCCCCCCACATTGTCAAGTTAAGTAGTGATAGAAGTTGTTTATGTGGTATATGTGGAGGAGAGAGAATGGTCAGAAATAACGAACGAAGAATTATTTGTGCTTACTCAATACCTCTGGAACCAGGAACATCCAACATGACTGAAGCAACTTCAACGTTGTTTGACATAAAATGGTGTGTAAATAATGGCATAGTATGATCATTGAAGAAATTGACTCTCTCCTCATTAATAAATGCGTCAGAAAAGAATGAAAAGTGCCTTGGAGGATTCTACACATCATTAATGAAATACAAGAATTAGTTGAAAAGCATGGCTTTGAAATCAAGCATTATTTTCGAGAAGCCAATAGACCACCTGATAAATTGGCAAGCATGATTTTGAGTCAATCCATGTCTTCAACTTGCATAGTGAGCTTCCCAATCAAGTAAATGGGCTAGTTAATATGGACAAATGTGATATTCACTCTTTTAGGATCAAAATGAACAAATCATCCCATATCACCTATGACCCCCCATAGGTTTTGACTATAAT
This sequence comes from Solanum stenotomum, assembly GCF_019186545.1. Taxonomy (NCBI): domain Eukaryota; kingdom Viridiplantae; phylum Streptophyta; class Magnoliopsida; order Solanales; family Solanaceae; genus Solanum; species Solanum stenotomum. The sequence continues at coordinate 21,192,568 of NC_064282.1, forward strand.
CATATTTTTGATTAGGTATAGCTTGGTAAACTCCCCTCAATGATCATGTACAAAGTTTGGTATGCCAGACTCAAATTGTATATTTTTGCACATCAATGATTAATAAAATTATTTAAAAAGTAAATTAAAACACGTAGCATATATTTGTCTTACTACATCGCTTTTCCACAAAGTTATTGCTTTTTCAACATTGACTATCAGTGTTGAGTTTGATATTAGTGTTTCTTAAAAAAAATTATTTTGAAAATTTTGATTGTAATCATTTTGGACACCAAAAAAGGTACTCATAAGTTTGTGAGCTACGAGTATATTACTATATTTTATCTCTTTAAAGTACTACTGTCATAAATAATTTCCTTATTTGTGTAATGTTAACAAACATAAAAATAAAACTTACATTAATAAAGACTTAAATTTTAAAAAAAAAATTGTTGCGTTTTAAATAGTGAATCAGATAATCGTTATAACGAAGTTCATAGAAGCACAAACTCAATTTCAACATTCACAACTTTCCAGAAATAAGTTCAAATTCTAATAAAAAGATAATATAGAACTTTTTTAAGATTTAACTACAAGTGCATTTGTAGATATTAAAAGTGAATAATCATTTGACTAGTTAAAAATACTTTCTAAAAGTGGTTATACTCAATTTCTTCCGCCGAGTAAAGTCTTCTACTTTAAATTGAGCTCCCATGTTTTATTTTATTTTGTAAAACATATTACATACACTAAAGTATTTATAAGTGTAGTCATACTAAAACTAATCACATGCGTGTATACATATATACTAGATACGACCCGTGTCAGTACGGGGTCCAATATATGTTACTCTTTCTGTTTTAATTATGTCATACCTATGAAATTTTAAAGTTAACCAATTTTTAATATGTATTTAAATATTTTAAGTTGTTAATTATTACTATCATTTATAGTACGTTTTACACGTAACTTTTACTTGATATATGTTTGTTCTTTTGTCTCAATTTAAGTGACATAGATAAATTTGGGAGTCAACCAATTTTTTATTATTATATATTTTTAGATATTTTAATTGTTAATTATTGTGATTTATAGTACTTTATATATAATTTTCACATAATATATATTACTCCTTTTGTCCCGATTTATGCTAATACATCAAATCAAATATGAAATAAAATAAAATTTCAGGTTTTATCTTTTTTTTTTCTAGGCCCAATTAAACAAGACGAGGGTGTACTTCCATCTCAAATTGATTATCCATCTTACATTTAATTAACATGATCACAATGAGAAGACATAATAATAATAATAATATATTTATGCAAAATAATTTCAATTTGTAACTTGTCTTTATTTATGTTCGAGAGAAAATAATAGATTACAACTAATGTTTAATTAAAAAAGTAAACATGAATCTCATAGAACTTATTGTGGTACAAATAGATTGCATGACTTTTAACTTAAAATAATTTCTACATATTTGATTGTGTAATTTTTAAAATTGTGAATCAAATATTACATTAATTTTATTTATCAATAACTCAATATTATGCAATATTATGAATTTAATAGTTATTATTTCAAAACAAATATAATATATTTCTAACAACATAAATTAATTTAAATAATACTAAAATATTTTAAATTCGCATAGTATAATAGATTATCTATGTAAATTGACCAAATATGAAATCAATCACTTTTTAGCAAATTTTAAGATGGAAACACAAACAAGGTCCAATCCCATATGGGCCTACCATCTGTAGGCTGTAGCCATGTCCTGAAAGGAAGGTGGCGAAAATTATAATCCACGTGGCAAGTATCCATTTGTTAATAAAGTAGCACGCAGATTGGTATCATAGCAAACATTTACATTTGAGATCTCGACCGTTAACAACAAATCTTCTTAATCCAACGGTTGTTATTCACTTCCAATTTCACTGCCCAAAATTTCAAACTCCGTTCCAAATTTCTTATGATTCCCGCCTACTTCACTCCTATATAATAATATCTCTCGAATTCACCATTCTTCACAATCAAAGCATTTCACAATCTATCAATTTGTTTTTCAATTTAGCATACAATCAAAATGGCTCGTACCAAGCAAACTGCCCGCAAATCCACTGGTGGAAAGGCTCCAAGGAAGCAACTGGCCACCAAGGCTGCCAGAAAGTCAGCTCCGGCCACCGGAGGAGTGAAGAAGCCTCACCGTTTCAGGCCAGGAACTGTGGCTCTAAGAGAAATCAGGAAGTACCAGAAGTCTACTGAGTTGTTGATCAGGAAGTTGCCATTTCAGAGGCTGGTTAGGGAAATTGCTCAGGATTTCAAGACAGATCTGAGGTTTCAGAGCAGTGCTGTGGCTGCTCTACAAGAGGCTGCTGAGGCTTACCTTGTTGGGCTCTTTGAAGATACCAATCTCTGTGCAATCCACGCAAAGAGGGTTACCATCATGCCCAAGGATATTCAGCTTGCTAGGAGGATTCGAGGAGAAAGGGCTTAGGAATCTTCTTTTATGTTTATGATTAATGTGTGTTTTGTATTAGGGCTTTGTTTGTTTCTTCTGTTGAATGATAGTGTAAATCAAATTATGTAAACCTCTGGTTTAGTACTATTTTCAGATCTGGTTAGTGAAATTTGTAGTTCATTTTGTTTCAATTGAAGGAGCTGCCCATACTATGATTCGGAGTATATTTTGATTTAAATCTTATTTATTGCTTTCGCCTTTTGGTAGTATAGAGTGTAGGGCTTTCATTAATAGCTCTATTTTGCACAATGTTTCATTCGTTAACATTTTGATTATTTGTTGCATTGTATTCTGCAATTGAGGGAAGAAATATAAGCATTTAGATTTCATTTTCTGTAAGAAAGGTCCAGCTGGTGTTTTGACACTTTTGGTAATACATTTTATAGAAAGGGTGTTTCATGTATGGAACCCTAATACTCTGTTTGCCTAATGTTTGACAGTTAGAGCTAATAATTAATTCAACAACGATTTTGCAGATCCTTTATGCCTTGTTGAAATTTAGTTTGTTTTGTTAATCAAATTTGGTTGTTTATAGATACTATTAGTGGTAGGGGCTGGGTGGGCGTTGATTTTTCTTCCTGAAGCTACCATAGGTTGAGGTGGTAGCTGTTTTGAAGTAATTTACGTTTGATTTTAACTACTTGAAACATGGTGCTGCAGCTGTTGCATTTAAACTGAGACTGAGCTATTCTTTTTCAGATTCATCTCCAGCTAACACAGGGCTGCCCCAAATGTAGACCACAAAGTTGTAAGTTGCTCAACTCATTGAAACTTTTGTGGTATGGACTAGTTATATATTCATTTATGATGATCAAATTGAAGAGCTTGATTTTTTTTGGGCAAATGTACTGTGATGTTAGGTGTTGGTGTAAATATCATCATATTGAACAAATGAGCATATATAAAGATAAAGCCTAGAGCTGTTTGTTCTCTTAAGTCATTAAATCTGTAGTATTTTGCTTTAGTTTAAAGTTTCCATGAATCTGCTGCTTTATAATGGGAAGGCTGCCTAATACTTCTGTTTTCTTAAACATTACTTTGCCTTTCCCCCCACCAATCCCCCCTTGCAACTTTAAAGTGTCAACTGTTTGAAGCTAAAACAAGAGGTACATAACCTGATTAAACATTGACATTTGAAAATTTTATTTTCTGTAGTTAAATAGACAGCTTTAGCATGTTGACATTGAGGAGTGCAACACTTCCACGCAGAGGTTTTTAATGACATCACATTAAATTTTTTAAAGTTGTTCAGCCATGAATACATGTATTAGGAGAACAGCGGAAGCATTCTAATTCATTGCACATCTGGAAACAAACCAGACTACAGGAAAATTAGTCTCAGGTGCTCTGGTGCTCCTAAGAATCTCTACTCTTATTAATTCAACATTGACTATAAAAATCCTTGCTATGTTGAATGAGAAGTGTACAGCCTTTGCATTTACTTACTCCTCGTAAGGTAATTTTAGTTTTGTTGTCTTGCAAAATAAGTCTTGTTTATTACTTCTCTCGTTGCTAATTTGAGATGAACTAATCTACTTTCAGATGTCTTGTCTCCTGCAAGTCTTTATATTAAATTTGAATTTAGAGCTGATTGGGTTTGTGAATGTATGACTATAGAAAGGGGATGTGTTAGTTACTAGTTACAGTCTTACAGATTAGAGAGCTCCTTTACTTAATAATTATTTCTTGCTTAAATAGGTGATCGACTTTCTGTAGAGAAAAGTGTAATCAAATTGTTGTCTCCTAATGTTTTAAGTAAATCATGTGGCTCGACTAGCTAAGAGAAAACGTAGAGCCAGGACATAAGTAATCATGTCCTTCGAGCTGTTTTTATGAATGTAACTTCTCTATTTCAAAGTAAAAGATCATTCATACATACAGAAAATGAAGTGAGTGCTGATACTCTCCAAAATTACAAGACAAAAAAGTAAGAACAAAAATTCTGGTGAGAAATTTACAACAACTTGAATCATCATAATCTCAACTCTTTTTCCTATTCCAACAGCGCTTGGGAGCACGAGGGTCATTAGCAGCTTTAGGCATCTGATGAAAGTCTACCAATACAATCCGTCTCTTGGCTTCCCTTTGATCTGCTAACCTTTGCTCGAACTTCCTCTTGCTTGATTCAAATTTTTTCTTCATATCACTGTCGCTTTGTGTTTCTTTTTGCATTGGTCTTGCAATTGCAGAGCTTTGTGATGTTTTCTGCATTGGTCTTGTACTTGAACTGCAGTTGCTTTGTTTTGGATGAAGAGGAGGAGAAACTTGTACATTCATCTTCATCAATGGTGGCAGCATGCTCTTTGTTGAACCAGTGGTGCACTCTTTTCTCCTGCATTGGGTAGGGGTCTTTTGTGCTCCTTCTTCTCTCTTCTTTTCTGTGTGATGATCACTGTCCATCTTCTTGAAACCTTCGTGGCTCTGCTTGTCTCTGTCAAGGTGCTTCTCGAAAGATAAATCAGAAAGAAGTCTTACACGAGGAGGAGCAACTTGTACTCGTTTGGTGGACTCGTTCATCCTCTTTCTTGATGGCATAGTAGTACTATTATGGGACTGTGGTGTTCCTTGTTTATCCAATTGTTGAACCAAGTCAGTTTTCTTCAACTCTGTGCTGCTTTCTGTTATTGCACTGCAATTGTTCTGTTTCTCCGCAGGAGCAACTTGTACAGACTTGCGGATGACTATTCTAATCTTCGTTACCAAGGGTTTGTTGCTTTCTGCAGTAATTAGTTGTGTTCCTAACCCATCCTCTTCTTTCTCAGGCTCTTCAACGCTGGTCACGTCATCTTGATCACCAACATTGTCCTCGATAACCTCTTCTTCTTCTTCTTCATCATCATCATCATCATCAGTAGATGTTATGGAGGGATTCATGAGGAACTTAATGATCCTGGCTTTGCGCTTTTCGAACTGTGGCTGATACTTGAATGCGCCAACACGCAGAGCTAATTCGATCAAATTGAAAATATCATCAGGCTGCTCCTCGATCTTGTAACAACTCATGAAAACTCTTTCAATATCCATTCTTCTCTCACACACTCGAACAAGAACAACAATTATGAGGACAAAAAGTAATTTGGTAAAAGTGTAATAAGAAACTTCAACTCATCAAACCCCTCTTATAAAGGATTTTTAGAAACTTATTCCCCTTTTTCAATATTGTTTAGGACTGGCCACAAATTTAGAAACTTTTTCCCCTTTTCCATATTATTTAGGACTGGCCACAAATTTAGAAACTTTCCCCCCTTTTCCCATATTATTTAGGACTGCCCACAAATTTTCAAGAATTTTTTACCAAACTAATCCATTATTTAAAGCAATTCACCAAAATAATACGTTTTTAAATTTTTTTACAAAAGTAGTATAAACGTATTTCTCAATAACGTTTCAGGACCAACTATGTGGAATACTGTAGTTGACGGCGTTAAGTATAGAAACGCTACTCATAGTCACGTTTTTAGCCTAATACGTTACTCTGAGTAACGTTTTATGTTTTAAAAGTACTCTAGGCCCACATCTCTCAAATACACGGTGTCTTTTTATTTGTATATCAATTGTGAGTTTCAATTTCAAATTCATTCACCAAAACCCTTATTAGCGATTTAGAGAAATTTCCAGCCCTAAACCAAGAAATCTTCAGCCCCTTGAATAGCATTAGCGATTTAGGAAATTTCCAGCCCTAAACCTTCTATTCAAGAAATCTTCAGCCCCTTGCACTGCTATTCAAGAAATTTTCAACCCTTATGTATCTGCGATTCAAGATTGTCTTAGGTCTCAAGATTAATTGAGAAATTATGGTTCAACTCTTGATGATGTCGGAAGCTCAGTATGAAGTGTTGTCGGAACCTTGTTATGAAGCTCAGATTTCCTCTCGAACAACTTGATTTCAAAGTATGAAGTTTCATTATAACAAGATGATTTTGCTACTCTGTTTTCTCCCTCTTAAATTACAAATTTTATGATTTCTCCATATTGCAGTCCTCCAACCAACCGTCTAGTAACTACAGAGAAGGAAGATTCACAATAATTTACTGCCATAAACCTTACGAAAAGCTTGGAACATAATAATTTTTCCGGTATGTTTTTAACTCATAAAGCAGTAGAAGAAATGCTTGGATTTAAGAATTTCTATCTTCTCGTTTTATATCGTTTTTGTTGTGTAGAATACTTCTGAATAGAATCAATCAAATAACTTCGATTCTTGTATGTCGTGTTTTTATTTAGAAGATTCATGTATGTTAAAAGTGAACATTGAAAAATATTCTTTTTCAGTAAAACACTTGCACCAGTAATGAATAATTTCTAGTTTCTTGTTTCTTTTATATTTTCTAAAGAAAGTGAAAAACAAGTTATCTAACAATTTTGTGTACTACAACTAAGTTTGGTTTGATGTAAGAGGGAGGGAAAGATTGGGGAATAGAAGGTTTGGTTGAAGAATATTTAAGGGGGAGAGGAGATGAAAGTAGAATGCCAAAAAACACTCTTTTTGCCATCTTTCTGCCCTTTCTTTACACTTTTTTTTCTGCTTGTTTTAATTTTTTTCATTTTGGCAGCAAATAACATGTATATGTTTGATGAATAATTGGTGTGACTAGCTAATACTAGTTTAAAAGATTTAGTGGATGTTATATGATTTTGTCTATTTAATAATTTTAATGTCATATGTGTTTCTTTTATTTTATAGGTAGCTTTATGGCTGATAATATTGCATACCAACTAGACCCCGGTCCACTTGAATCATCTGTATTAACAGAACAAATTACCCATAGATCACGGGATATATGGGATGGAAGTGTTAATATGATTCTAAATACGAGGAGGTGTGATGGTAAATTTTGGGACCTCGTAAAGAAATATCCCATCCCTCCTCGAGTCTTAGAAGTGATTCAATTATCTGGATTGTACGGTGTTTACAGGTCTCATCGGCCTATGATTGATCGTAGTTTGATCACTTCCCTAGTCGAGAGATGGCGTCCTGAGACACATACATTTCACTTTAGGACGGGTGAGGCAACTATCACCTTGCAAGATGTAGAGGTGTTGTATGGCTTACCTGTGAATGGTCATCCTGTACTTGGTAATGAGTTGATTAGGACTATAGGAGATTGGCAAAATATTTGCCAAAGATTATTAGGTTTTACTCCATGTCCTCAAGACTTCAACCATAATAGCCTTAAGGTCTCTGCACTTAATGCGCACATGCTAAGGCAACCACAGTTGACGGACATGGCAACACAAGATATGGTTAATCAAAAGGCTAGGTGTTACATGTTTTGGATGATTGCTGGTATGATGATGGCAGATACATCTGGTAGTTTTTTAAAGCTTATGTATCTTCCCATGCTCGAGGACGTCAATGCAATTGGGTCTTATAGTTGGGGTAGTGCGACCTTAGCGTGCTTGTATCGTTTTCTCTGTAAGTCCTCACAAAGTAACCAAAACGAGATAGCTGGATTTCTACCACTACTTCAGGTATACTCAATAACTAAATAAATTATTTATTAATATTTCTTGTACTTTAATTACCTAAATTATATATTATGTTTAGATTTGGGCATGGGAAAGAGTTACTGTCCTTAGACCACAGGTAATAGCACAAAGAGACATCAGAAATATTTTTCCAGCTGGTTTACCTAAGGGTCCACATGCTACTAGATGGTTTGCACGTTTTAGTTGGACCGACACTACTAAGCATGTGTTGAAAGTGTTTAGGGATGCACTTGATTCCATGACGGAGGATCAGGTACAATATAATATCAGTTTTGTTTTAATTTTCATGTATATTGTAGTTTAAACTCATTTATATTTTTTCTTTTCATGTAGTTTATTTGGGAACCATATTCTGATGAGTTAATTGAGGGTCTTCCTGACTATTGTCGCATTGGACGAGATATATGGCGTGTTAGAGCTCCAATTTTTTGTTGGGATGTCGTCGAGGTTCACTTGCCTGACCGAGTTATGAGGCAATTTGGGTTGAAACAGATGATACCAACTCCATTTTTATTTGATTCGACACATTTTCACCATGATCGTCGGGGAAGACCAAATACAAATTGGGAGTTGGAGCATGCACAATGGTTGCCTTTTTGGAACCAACGACTTCAATATATTTGTGAAGCACCAATCAATCGTGAACCACTTCGATATGACGACCCCTACCTTATTTGGTTTAGACGCATTACTCGTCTTGTTATTGGTAATCCTACTCTGCGTCCTCAACAACAACAAGGTTATGTGCCAAATTCAACGGCATACGAAACAATGGTAAGTATTAGCTTCTGTTCTTTTGCTTGTTTGAACTGATTATAAGTTGTTTATTTGTGTACTAAGAGACTTATTATGATCCAACGATTAGCTACATTATATTTAATGAATTATGTATAATATGCAGGTGCGTTATATTCATTCGATGGTTGATAAAGCAAAATCACTCGGTGATCAACCATCAATGGAGGATTTTTACATATTTCGTGCAATGGTGCGAAATGAAGGAGAAAGATGTTTGACATATGTGCACGAGGCTGATAGGATTAATATACAAGCCGATTATAGAAGAGATGACGTACAAGCTGACCATTTACATCACCCTATTCGTAGGCGAGGAAAAGGTGGTGTTGCTGGTAGGAGGGCACGTGCTGCTGAGAGAGGACGAATTCCTGTTGAAATGGACGAAGCAGCCTTAGAAGATTATCAAGCAACTGGTGATATTGGTTCCACTTCAAGGAGTCACACTCAGGAATTCATTCCTGTGGCATCAGGTATGACATATCAACCAACAAATTTTGAGATTGCCCCATACATGACGCCACAAATTTCAAGGGATCCAAGTCTTTCGTCACTTGAGAATGTCTTTGGTAATTATCGGCCTCAACATTTTGAGAATGCCCCAAATTTTACCTCATCGCCTGTGCCAATGTCCATGGAGATCCCTGATGCCATGACTAATTTAGAGGACTCCAACATCGAGATAGAAGGTAATGAGTTGGATGATTCCAACAATGAAGTGGATGGTAATGATCCTGAGAATGCAAGTAGAGGTGGTGAACCATCAGCGAAGAAGAAACGTACAATTTTTCCTAAGTTTTGTGGCACTGGTACAATATTTTTAAAGCTTTGGTGAACCATTATTTCTTAACATTACTGCTTCTTTTTTCGTTGAATAATTAAAAATTGTTTTTACTTGCCAGGGAGTCATCAACTTAACCAACATGTCATAAAGAAAACAACAAAAGGTAACAAAGACATTGTAGCAACAAAAAGAAGAAGCAAATAATAAATCACAAGGCGAAGACTTCCAAGTAAGCTTACTATTCTGTGAGACTGCAAAAACAACCATATTTTTAGTTGATTTTTCTCTTAAAACTTGGTTTTCTAGGAGTCTTTTAGCTTTTAACTAGTATCTTTTATTTTTCATTTACTTTATATGGTGGCATGAGATAAATTTAAATGGAGAAACATGGTCAATGATATTTCATATACCCACACGTAATTGGTATTGTTGATTGGAGTTGTTGTCTGCATTTGGTTTTGTCCTGCATTTGGTATGACTTATAATTTGAATTGGTTGCTAGTCCTTTTCTAAATCTCTGTTTTTATTTGGTTTTGGAGTCTCATGCAAGCGATTGGTAGAACCAGTGGATGGTGGAACCTAAAATAAGTCAATTTAAATGGGCATCTAAAAGTAGCTTTTAATTTTGGGGCAAGCATTGTTATTGTACTACAAACTGAATCTGCAGTACAATGGGATTCAATTAAAAGTTAGAAACAGAAAGGGTCCTATGTATGTACTCCTCAATTAGTGGTACTATCACTTGTACTATGACTATTTCTTCTTCTGGTCCTTACTCCATCAAAAAACAGCCATTGCACTAATTACCTTTGGTCATTGAAAATTTTCATCAGGAAAAGACCTTTTCATGTATACTCCAGATGGAAGGAATGTTTAGAATTATTGGCGAAAGGAGTCCCTATATATTGAGGTAATTATGGTCTAGAATGATATTCAAAAGTGGAGAGGATAGACAGGGACGAGGCAGCGCATGAGATCCACTGTTTCCCATTGATTTTTGATATTGGGAAACAAAATAAAATTATGTATGAAATGAGTTTTATGTTGGTTCTTCTTCATGTGACATAGTAAGCAATTAAAGATTGTTGCTTTCTTTTGTTTTGTATTGTCTTATAGGGATTATGCTTTCAAAACCAGGAGAAATGACCTCAAGACCAATTGGCCATCAAAATCAGGAGAAAAAAATTGCAGCTTTGTTTGAGAGCTACAAAGTGGTCGTTGGACGTATATTGTAATTACGTTGTGATTCCTTCAAATTGTAGTTCTTTTGCATTTTGTGTCAATATCTCGGTTATAAGAAAGGAATTCACTGTGATTATTAATGCTTATGTCTTGCAAAGCAACATGTTTTATTGCTCACTGGAGACTTTTGTAATTTTTTAATTTTCTATTTTGTCTCTAGGAGTATGAATACATGGATGTTTCCAATTATTTAAGTTAATTTTACCTCAATGTCACTGAATTCTATTGTATAGTAAACATTGGGAGGTCTCATTCTTTAACAATTCATTACGTAGATACATTGTTGTGTACACCAATCTTGTATTAGCTGTGTAATTGACCAAAAAAGAGAGCATAAGGCTTTATTATTAACACCAGAAAGTTCACAGGAAGAGAAAAATTTATGACATTTAAAGTTATTGCTAATTAGACATCCTTGAGTTACATTACAGTGGAAAATCTGGAAATCTGGAAAATCTGGAAATCTGGAAAATCTGGAAATCTGGAAAATCTGGAAAATCTGGAAAATCTGGAAATCTGGAAAATCTGGAAAATCTGGAAATCTGGAAAATCTGGAAATCTGGAAATTAATGCTAATAATTTTTCCTCTATTAGCAATCTGGAAATTATCCCTAGTTACATTACAGTAGATAACTAAAAGGAAATTAACACAATTAGACATCGACCCACAACTATTTACTTAAATTTATTTACGATTGGGACATCGACGCCTATCATGTCCAGTCTGCCTACATAATCCACAAGCTCGCTCATACACTGTAGAACCACGATCCATTTCATTAGGTATTCTAGTTGTCCTTGGCCGATTAGGACGACGATAGAATTCATTACTTCTCATTGTAAAACTTGGAGATGGCCAATATGCCTCATGACCAATTGGTGAGAATGACCCAGAATATGTTGCAACATAATTCTCTATTGTGAAATGTTCGCTAACAAAATTTCTAGCTAGCCCCCCCATTCTATTAGCTACCTTCATGACATGTGAACATGGGAAGTGCAAATTAACCCATTTTCCACAATCACATTTTCCTTCATTCAGTGAAACACAATGAGGATTACCACCAGTACCATCAACCTGTATAGATCTAACCTCGTATACCCCTGTGGGTATATTCCAATCAAAAACAAAGTGCCTTTTTGAACTTTCAAAATTCTTCTCCCACTTTGTTTTGAACCTCCCAGTCCATAATTCATTTTGTTCTGCAAGTTGGTGCGCTATTTGAGACCTACGGGTATACCGTTCAATAGTTTGCTCCAATGAAAGTCTAACCATAGCAGTGACAGGCAAACCTCGTGCTTTTTTCAACACTCCATTGAACGACTCTGAAAGATTTGTTGTCAACACTCCCCATCTTTTTCCACCATCATGGCTAATGGTCCATTTGTCCAAGGGAATTTCCATGAGGTATTCATGTGCTTCGACATTTTCTTCTCTAATTTGCCACATCAAGGATTCAAACTTCCTTACTTGATGGGCTGAAGCAGCCCTCCACATCAATCTGCTGAGGTCCTTGTTTGGAAATTTAGATTGAAAGTTGCTCTTCAGATGCCTTATGCAAAATCGATGGAAGGCTCGAGGCTCTTGAAATCGCCGCAACTCCTGCAAACTAGTCAAGATTCCTTTTGCCCTATCAGATATAACACATACATCTTCTCTACTTTTTATCACATATGCACTCAAATTTCTAAAAAACCACTTCCATGCCTCTTTTGACTCTTTGTCTACAATAGCAAACGCTAAAGGAAGAATGTTATCATTTCCATCAATTCCAACAGCAATTAATAATTTGATCTCATATTTTCCATAAATATGAGTTCCATCTACTGAAATAACAGGGCGACATGTTTGGAATCCATCTATGCATGGCTTGAAAGCCCAAAATACATATTTAAAAGTTTTTACCTCTGATGAACTCATAGACTCTTCGTGTTTCCATTCCACAACTGTTCCATGGTTAAAGTGTTGAAAAGCTATAAAAAATTTAGGTAGGTCACTAAATGATTTCTCAAAGTCACCATACACCAATTCAAATGCGCGTTGACGTCCAAGCCACGCTTTTCTGTATGTCACTTGATGACCAAATTTTTCGTGAACCTTTGAAATGACATCTACCACCAAGTACTTAGGATTTTTTCTAATTTGATTTAGAAACAATGATGCTATCAAATTGGTATTTAGATTGGCGTGACCACTAGAAAGCCCTTCAGTCTCACATCTATGGTTTTCAACATATTTTCCTATTTTCCAAAGGTTATCTCCAACTTTTCGACCTCGAAGAAACCACAAGCAACCCAATAAACTATAAAACTTACATCTCACAACCCATAGACTCTTGGTAGATGTTACCACCTTGAACTCCTTATTTTTGTGCAAACTCCAAATCGTTACCGCCCGTTTCAACTTTTCTTTACTACTAAAAAACATACCTTTTTTCAAATCCTTTTTTGCTTCCTCAGACCAAACTGAACAATATTCCAGCTCAGATTCACATGTAGACATGAAAATGTCCTCATCATTCTCTAATGTCCTGAAATAGGGTATGTCATGATTTTGTATTTCAGACACGCCTTGTTTATGATTATGAAGATTTACATCATTTTGAAAAAAATCTCTAATATCATCGATATCTTCATCAGGTTCACTTTCATCACCATCTTTTGGAGGTTCATCTTCCTCCGAACTTTCATCACTAATTTCAGCATTTACATCATTATATAGATCAACGTTGGTCTCATTATCTCTGTAAAAAAATATTAGTTAAATTCTAGCAAAATTATAAATAGAAAAGCTTGTTTTAAAAGCGATAATTTATACTCTAAAAGGTTATTTCTTCTATCAATAAGAGATAATTTATGTATACTGACAATAAAATTATCTTATTAAATTGTTACACTAAAATTCAATAAAATATAGATTTGTTGTTTTACCTGACCTCATAATCTCTGTGACTATTATCAATATGCATTTGACTACTTGACCCTTCACCAAATGATCGATGACCATGCATCGACAATTGTTGGAATAGTGGTTGAACAATCGGTTCTACAAAATGAGGTTGATTGGCCATGGTAAAGCCATAATTTTGAGCCAATAAATTCATGTGATAACCATGATGACCACTAACTTGAAATACAACATTTTGATCTGTTGATTTGGACTTTACATACATCTCCAAAACATTTATATCAATCTTATCCGCAAATTTTTGAGGTATGAAAAGGAATTGTAACAAAGATTGGTCATTCTCAATTTTAAACTCAATGAACCTTGTATTGTTACCTTGAATTGAACATGGATATTTTCCAGAAATATCCATATGAATATTTTCACTATTTGTTCCCATTTTCTCATGCAACAATCCAACCAATTCAACATAGTTAGTTGAGGTAGACATGCTAATAATCATTCTAGCACATTCAGTATACCTAAATCCATTCATATCCGTAATTATTTCGCCACCCCAATACAAAGCAACCGTCACATTATGTTCAAAGCTCATCATCTTTATCCTACACATAAAAATAAGATATTTTTAAAAAATAATATTAATAAATTAGAAAAATAATTTTAAAGCTATAGTAAGAACTTAACATTATATGATAAATTTGACTTATTTAATTCATACCTGATGAAGTTTTGTGAATATTATTTTAACAATGGGCAACACAAGTGAAAGTTTTGATGAATATTGTTGGAATATGCAAAACATTCCTTACAACAACATTTATTTTATAATCACATGTGGTCAGTTTGAAAAATGGGGAATATGACTTTAACATAGTGTTGTAACTAACAGTCACGTTTTTAAGGTAAAACGTTACTATGAGTAACGTTTTATAGCTAAATTTGCAGGATTCGATTCTAAATTTGCAGGAGTCGAAGGCCCGTGATTGGATTCTTTAGAAACGTTACTCATAGTAACGTTTTACACCTAAAACGTTTCTCATAGTAACGTTTTAGGTGTAAAACGTTACTATGAGTAACATTTTAAATTTGCAGGATTTGATTCTGTATTTACAGGATTGGATGTGATTGGATTCTCAATAAACGTTATTGTGAATAACGTTTTACACCTAAAACGTTATTGTGAGTAACGTTTTACACCTAAAACGTTACTCACAGTAACGTTTATTCATTTAACGTCGTCAGATCTGTCAGCTTTTTGTCCGTTGAATTTTTAAAATAAAAATAACCTAAAACGTTACTATGAAGTACGTTTATACTACTTTTGTAAAAAACTTAAAAGACATATTAGTTAGGTGAATTGGTTTTAAAAATAGCTTACTTTGGTCAAAGTTTCAATTTTCAAAATTATTTTTTCCTTTTCCTGTATGTTTTATGAGTACCGTGCCTTGCAACCTTGAAGTAACAATAGTGATATTTATTTTATTTTTATAGTCAAACGGCCACTTAGCTTCTCTTTTTTGCTATCCACATTAAGATCCTGTTTGCATAAGTACCAGTGTAAGGGAGTATGATTAAACCAACAGTTCTGCTAAGATGATAATATACAATTACTAAATTCTGAATCATCAAAAAGATTTAAGACTCAGATTAAAAGATAAAGAAGACTTATTGGTTTGCGGATAACTTGCTCTGTGTATTTTTTTTTTCTTCCTTTAGTCGTATGAAGACTCTTTTAAAATTGAGTTACTACAAGGGAAAATGACAAATATACTTTCGAACTATCGTAAATGGTATGTGTATATCCTTTGTTATACTTTTAGGATGTCTATGCCCTTACCGTCCAAATTTTGGTGCGTATATACCCTTTATACTAATGGTGGTACACGTGTCTCAATCTTAACCGTCAATTCGTTATTTGTTAAATTTCTATCCAAAATTAAAAAAAACCCACCTGAATTATTAAAATATCCACATGAATAATTAAAAAATCCACCCAAATTAATATAACCCAAAACCTCCAATCAATTCACTTAATTTCAAATTAAGAGACTTAAAACACTTCTGTAGCAACATCCTTTCCCCAATCATCATCCCCAAATCATCCTCATTCTCAATAAGATATCCTATCCCTGACTCCAATTTTTCTTACGGGAGGTTTTTTGGCGCTTCAATGGCTAAATTACTGGATTTCAAGGTTTCTTAGTGAATCTTCTTCTTCTACTTTTTGATGTTGCTCTTCCTATTATAGATTTGGTGGGGTTTCATCTCTTACTAATGGAGTTTCGACCGGAAACTTCCCTAAGGCCATGGCGGCGAAAATAACAGAGACACTGATTGATAATTTTACGGAAGCGAGAGCAAAATCGTGTTGAATGGCGGTGAGATTTACAAGATGCCTCATATTCAAAGTAGGATAATAGGGGATCACCGACTACTACTAGAACTCGCGAGTTTGAAGTCGTGAGAGGTTACATAACACCTGAGTTTCCAACTAATAGTAATAGCAACATAGAAGTCGGCGTGTACGCATTTGGAGTTGTGCTGTTGGTATTATTCTTCAGCGAATAGAGATGTTCAAGTACGAGAAGGCAACCGAAAGTTATTGTGAAATTTCCCATATAATTTGGGTGTGGTTATTTTTTATTTGGGCAGATTTTCAATTAATCAGGTGGTTTTTTTGGGTAGAAATTTATTTAATCAGGTCGGCTGATAGGATTAAGACACGTGTATCATCGTTAATATGAAAGGTATATATGCACCAAAATTTGGACGGCAAGGGCACTGATATCCTAAGAGTATAACGAAGGGTATACACATACCATTTACGATAGTTCGGGGACATATTTGTCCTTTTTACCTTACTACAATAATACCATTAAAAAGAGCTACTCTAAATTAAAATGTTATAAAATATTTATTTAATTATTTATTAGATAGAAATAATATCACAATATACTAACACTAGAAAACTTTGTTGTTCATCTTGTATTCCTAAGATACTTAGAACAAAACTTTGAAGAACTTGGTAAAAAACAACAAAATTTAAAGAGTATTTTCAAACTAGAAAATTAAAACTAGTAGAGAAAATATAATCAGAAAGAGATTAGAAACAATATAAAAATATTTTTTCTCAAAGAAAGAAAATCGAACCCACTGAATGCACATTGTCCCCTTAAGGAAATTATTCCCCTCAAGTATCCAAGGTTAATGGAATATATCCACCCAAGATGGAACGATCTTACTCACCGATGTATCGGTACCTAAAACCACGGTGTCAGCGAACCACTCAACAGCAGTAAAGTACACTTAGAATATTAGATTTAGTAGTAGGTAGAAGAAGTCCAGCAAAATTAGTTCAACTAAAATGAGAGGAAATCCCTCAATTTATAGAAAACAAAGGGTAGTGTGAAAAAGTTCTTACTGTGCCTTACCGGAAAGGCCACAAACCTTTGGAAAAGTCACAATCTTTCATAAAAGTCAACTTTTCATATAGGCATCATACATATATTGGACCCTAAACTTGGCTTCAAATTTTAACTTTGACCTCCAACTTTCATAGTGCACAAATAGGCACTTTAACTATCCTACCTTTAAATAAATAAACACGCTATTTTTGGAGCCAAAGAGCTTGAAATGCAAATGCTCCCACGTGTATTAGTGAGCCACTCAATGGCTGCCAACTAATTAAATATTTTACACGTCCATTTTAGAACTAAAAAAAAAATTAAAATTAATTTCAATTAATAGACAAGGGTTAAAACATTTCATCAGTTCATTTCACCAGATTGTGAATCCAAATCATCTCAAAGGTCAAAACCCTAGGTTATTAGGGGAATAAAAATCTGGGAATCAAAGGGGAAAATCGTTCAAGATTTCTGCTGAAGCTGATGTTCATTTGTTCATCTTACTCGATTTAGTTCAGGTATGCCTCGATTTTACCCTTTTGAAAGTTTATCTTTGATACAAAGTAGAATCTTTTTGTCACAATGAGTGATTTTCTTACAGCTTTATACATATGGGTCATATTATAGCTATTTTTCACCATGGAAGTCACTTTTATAAAGGCCAATATGTGTCGAAATTGGAAAACATCGTATTTAGCATAGATAAGGACCACTTCTCTTTGATCGAATTGAAATCGTATGCAAAAGACATTGGGTATGATGAAGTTGATGCCCTTTTTACTGAAGACCCTATTACCCATAATTTTGTCAAGTTAGAAAGTGACAACCAACTATATAACTTTGTTAAAGATTTGTGGAGTGGGTCATCTTTTAAGTTGTTTTTGAAGCATGTGACTGTTAAAGAAAAGAGGTCCACTGCTACAACTACTTTAGGACCATTTTCTATTGAAAAAAATAATTTAGAATTGAGAAATTGCTCTAGGGTTTCACACACTGAGCATAGTATAAATGGGGTAGGTAAAGTTGAACAACCATTAGAGGAAGAAAATGGTGATTCTCTTGACTTTGAAAAAGATGACTTAGATGATGTTCCAGATCATGATGATAGTAAAGTTGATGAAGAATTGAGAGCTTTTAGAGAAAAACTTAGGGAAGACAAAAAAAATGAAGCTGCAAACAAAAAAAAGAGAACTAAAAAACCCTCAAAGGATCAAGGTGTTGAGCTTGGGGAAATTGGCATAGATAAGGGATTTGGGAATATCTTCACCAATAAGACAACCAAATATAATGGGAAATTGGGATGTGATGAAGTGTTTATTGATTCATCAGATGAACCAAGTGAATATAGTGATGAGGAGCTAGATGTTTTAGCACAACCAGGTGTTGATTTACCTTCAAGAAGAAAAAGAAACAAACTGAGGTATGATTCTTCTTCTTCCATTTCTTTTTTTGAGTTGTGTATGATATTTGAGAGTGCAACTCAATTTAGAAAGGATGTTGCTTATTATGTTGTTCAACATAAGGTTCAATTAAGGCTTAAACCCAATGAACCTCATAGAGTTAGGGTAAAATGTGAAGGAAAGTGTAAATGAGAAATCTTTGCAAGCTTGGATAAAGATTTTGGAATTTTTTTTGTAAAGAAATACTATCCTGCTCATAGATGTATTTCAAAGAATAGGAGCAGGTTGTGCACAGCCAAATAGGTGGAAATGAAGATGAGGGATAGAATAATATCTTACCCTGACATGAGAGTTCATAAGCTTCAAGAGACACTAAGAAAAGAATGTGGCTTAAAAGTGGGAAGATCAATATGTTACAGGGCAAAAATGAATGTTATTGCCAAGTTCTTGGGTGATTGAAAGCTTGAGTTTTCAAGGTTGTTAGACTATGCTGATATGATTAAGAGTACAAATCCTGGGAATTCTTGTTGGGTTAGAACTGATAAAGAAACAATCCCTGGCTTACACTTGTTCAAATATTTCTATGTTTGCTTTGCTGCATTGAAAAATGGATGGCTGGAAGGTTGTAGGAAGATTATAGGATTGGATGGATGCTTTCTGAAGGGTGTTTGTAGAGGAGAATTATTAGTGGCTGTTGGAAAAAATGGAAATAATCAAATGTATCCAATAGCTTGGGCAGTGGTTGATCAAGAAACTAAATACTCTTGGAGTTGGTTCTTAAGCTATCTCATTGAAGACTTGCAACTTGGTGATGAAAATGGCATAACAATCATATCTGACATGCAAAAGGTATTTATTCTTCCTTTGTTTATTTATGTTAGTTACTGCCTTGTGTTACTATCTTTTTGGTATTTACGGTTGTTGAAATTTGTGGATATTGTTAGTTTGTGAAGTAACAACAAGACCCTAAGAAATATTAAATCATTTATACTTGTGTTAAAGATTTCTTTGTTTATTTCTGTTAGTTATTGTCACTGCCTGTTGTTAGTGTGTGAAGTAACTGTCAAGTTTCATTTAGTGTGTGAAGTAATTGTCAAGTTTCATTTAGTGTGTGAAGTAAGTGAAGGGTGCTAATAAATGCCTTAAAATTGTTTATTTTTATTAGTTATTGCCACTGTTTGTGGATGTTGTTAGTGTGTGAAGTGAGTGATGTTGTTAGTGTGTGAAGTAAGTGAAGTTAGTTACTGTCTTTGTTTATTTCTCTTAGTTACTGCCAATGCATGTGGATGCTGTTAATATGTGAAGTAAGTGATGTTGTTAGTGTGTCTTAAAGTTATTGATTTAATATTTCTTAAGGTAGCAGTTGAAGTCTTACTTCCTAATGCTGAAAGAAGAATGTGTGCAAGGCATATTTGGGCAAACTGGCAAAAAAGATGAAGAGGTGAGGACAAGAGAAAAACATTTTGGAGGTGTGCTAAAGCTAGTTTTGAGGTTAAATTGAGAGATGAGTTTGAATATATGGGAAAATTGGGTGATAGAATATGTGAGGCATTGCTTGGATATAACAAAGAATATTGGTGTAGAGCTTTATTTAGTGAAAGATCAAAGTGTGATGTGGTGGAAAATAATATGTGTGAAACATTGAATTCATGGATTGTTGGTCCTAGACATAAATCTGTGATTAGTATGTTTGAAGATATTAGACATAAAATGATGGATATGCATGGAGATATGATTAAGTTTGCAGATACTTGGATCAATGATATTTCATCTATGGCAAGACTGATTTTAGAAGAAAACAAAGAGATTGGCAGGACACTAAGGGTGAATTGGAATCATGATATTGGATTTGAAATCCAAGAAGGAGAGTATAGACACATAATTGACATGACTAGAAAGACATGTAGCCGTAGGCTGTGGTAGTTGAGGGGCATACCTTGCCAACATGCAGTTTGTGCCTTGTATCACATTGGGCAAGAACCAGAAGATTATGTGGAACATTGGTACATAAAAGATACATTCCTAAGTGCTTATAAGTACTTTTTACAACCCCTCTCCAATATGGTAATGTGGCCTGACACCAATAACCCACTAGTTGAGCCTCCTGAAGTGAAGTGAAGCCAATGCCCGGAAGACCAGGTAGATATAGAAGAAAAGATAAAGATGAACCAAGAAAAAAAAAGTGGGGGAAAGCATCAAAGAATGGAGTGAAGATGTCATGTTCCAAATGCCATCAAGTTGGGCATAACAAAAGAACTTGTAAATCAGTAGTAAGCATTTTTGTCTTTCTTTTAAGTTTTACTCAGTTTTATACTTCTAATTTTTTGTCTTTACAATCCTCTCAACAGCCCACACAACAACCTGCAAGGCCCTTTCAACAACCACCAGTGAGGCAGCCTAGCACTGGAAATGCCTCTATTTTATGTGCAGCTACTTCAAATATTAAATGAAGGAAAAAGAAGCACCAACTGCAAGGACAACATTTTCTTCAACTGCATGGACATCATCTTCGTCGGTTGGAATGCCACCACCTTCTTCAGTTGGAAGGCCACCAGCCTTTTCAGTTTAAAGAAAAAGAACAAAAGATGTGGGATTTGATGTTTACACAGATATACAAGCTGGAAGACAAGTGATTAACGTATGTATATTGCCTTCTTTAATTGATTTTCTTACATCTTTATTTAGGTATACAAAATAATGCCCTATGGATTATGTAGCCAGAAAGATCAAGTAAAACGGTTATCTCAAGTGGGTCTGGGGTAGCATTTAAAGATTCATCACAAACAAATGTTGATCTTGGATTCAAGCCACCTGGTTTGAAATGGAAAGAAAAAGATGCAATGATTGGAAATCAACTTTAACAATTGTTAAAGAAAAAGGTGCAAAGTAAATCCAAGGGCAAGTGGGTTCCATAAGAGTTTAAAGTGTTAGTGATGTGGATAAATGTTGATCTAAGAGGTCTTTTTTTTTTGTTTATTTTGATAACTGTTTGTAAAGGCATACTCCACTTATTGATCATTTTGATGTATTTTGGGTTACTTTGATGTATGTTTGCATAGACAAATCTTTGGAGGTTATTTAGTTGTCCTAGTTTAATGGATGTTAAGTTATGTTTTGTGAGGTCTTTTGGTGTTTGTTATGATTGATGTTAGGCTGCCTTGGTGTTAGGTGTTTACTATGTATGAAAGTGTGTGAATCATGCTAGTATATTGAAGTAATGTCCTTGTAAGTTGTAAAAGTGATGAATATTGAAACCAATGTTGAGAGACAAATTGTTGCCAACTCTAAAATAGTGCATTTCAATCCATTACTTTGATTGCTTACAATAGATATTGGCAGCCACTAACCCATAAAGAAAACTACATTACGAACAAAACGATTTTGGCATAACTTTTTCAACCAATCTACATTAAATTTACTACATAAAGAACTCTCTATAAATCCAAGATAGTATCACAATGATCAACAAAACTCGATATTTCCTCATAATCTTTTCCTATTCTTCATCATGTTTTTTAATCCACTTTTGTAATCCCGAAATAACAATTCTAGCGTGTTCAGTATAATCAAGTTCACACCACCTAAAAAACTTGCTTGCACCCTATTTAAGAAGAACAAATTCACTATCAAAATTGAATCTTGAGAACTAAAATTTAAACAAAAAAAAGATGTTTTAAATGGAACCATACCCGACCATCTTCACATCCAAGAAACCAACGACCTGGATTGTTTACAGACCAAGAAATCTTCATTATAGCTCTTTTTCCACAATGACAAATAAAATTAGAAGCCATTTGCACTAAATATGAGCACAAATCATTTTAAAGAGAGGAAAAATTCTTGGTTTGAAAGAAGAGGAAAGAGAAATGAGATTTTGATTTGGAAATATAAAGATATATATAAAAGGGATTCATTAAGGGTAGAGTTGTCATTTCAACATTTTTTACCGTTGTGGGCCTCGAAAATTACTCCTAACTCACGCAGAATACATGCATATCACGGGTTTTTCCAGGTAGGACTCGCGTGTTTATTTATTAAAAGGTTGGATAGTTAAAGTGCCTATTTGTGCACTATTAAAGTTGGAGGTCAAACTTAAACTTTGAAGCCAAGTTTAGGGTCCAATATATGTATTATGCTTTTCATAAAAATCATAACTTTTCATAACAATCACAACTTTTTATAAAAGTCGCAACTTTTCATAAAGGTCACAACTCTTCATAAAAATCGCAACTCTTCATTTTTGATTCACACCTTTTAATACCCAACAATCCCCTGTTGGGGAATGACTCCAAGACAAAGAAACGGACAAGTATGTGTACTTTACAAGCAAGAATTAATTGCATCTAGATAAGTAGGTTTCCCATTGGACTTTTCGTAGTGAACATATGTCGGATATACTTGGTCAATCGGTGGATGCAATATCTTTGAACCGTGGAGCTTTGGTGTATACCTAGACAACCATATGTCACACAATTAACCCTTTACCGTTTATGGTTCTTACGGTTGTGTTCGTTTTAGCCATGAACACCTCTTGATTTCATAAGTGTATAGAGAATAGGCTTTTGACAATAATTATCTTTGAAGCGGCTTGCACTTCACACTCACATATGTGATTTCTAACAGTGTCATCACGTAGATACACTATTTGGTCAAGTCTGCCAAACTTAGCAATTCATTAAAAACTTTAAGCTTTATTAACTCATTAACAAGCCTTAATGTTTTGACCTCGTTCCTGAACATTGTCTTCATCATGAGAATGGATTGAGTTGATTGACAATGTCGAACCGTCAGTCACAACTTTGTTTTTTCCTTGAATGTAGCTCTTGGGATCTCCAGTCTGCTAGATAGAATTACCGCCATGATGACTTGTCCTAAGCTGTAAACCCATTCCCTTAAATGATCTTTCAACTTTCTCTTTAGTTAGGCCTTTTTTGTAAGTTGATCCGACACATTATCCTTTGACTTTACATAGTCCATTGTGATAATTCCACTAGAGAGTAGTTGTTTTCTAACGGTATTATGTCTATCTAGTATATGACGAGCCTTAATGTTATACATCATGCTCCATGCCCTACCTATTGGATCTTGACTATCAAAGTGTATGCATACTGACGCCAAAGGTTTGGACCAAAAAAGAATATTTATCAAGAAATTCCGAAGTCTTTCAACTTATTCACCGGCCTTATCTAGAGCACCTAGCTCAGACATCATTGTAGAGCTAGCGATACATGTATTTTTGGAAGATTTCCAAGAGACTACTCTTCCACCTAGAGTAAATACACATCCATTCGTGGATTTTACTTTATTTTATTCCGGTGATCCAATTTGCATCACTATATCCTTTCAATACTGTAGGATATTTGTATAATGCAAGATATAGTTTTGAGTATGTTTTAAATATCCCAAAACTCTTTTCATTGTCATCCAATGAGTTTGATTGGGATTATGCGTGAACCAACTTAGTTTATTAATAGCACATGCTATATCTGATCGCGTACACTTTCTGATATACATCATACTTCCCAATACTGAAGCATAATCGAATTATGAGTCACTTTCACCTTCATTCTTTTGAAGTGCAAAGCTCACATTTATTGGAGTCTTGACAATATTAAAATTCAAATGTTTGAGCTAGTCAAGTACCTTTTCAATGTAATGAAACCGTGACAATGCTAAACATCTTGGATTTCTAAGGATTCTTATACCTAAGATCACATCAACAACTCCACGATCTTTCATATCAAAGTTGCTTTCTAGCATATGTTTAGTAGCATTTATGTCATTAGTGTCTCTAATGATAATCAACATATCACCAATATACAAACAAACAATGACCTTGTGATTTTAATGTAAACACATTTATCACTTTCATCATTCTTAAATCCATTTACCAACATAGTTTGGTCAAATTTCTTATGTCATTGTTTGAGTGCTTGTTTTAGTTCATAAAGTGACTTAACAAGTTCACACACTTTTTTTTCTTTACCAGGAACCATAACACCCTTAGGTTGTTCCATGTAAATTTCTTCCTCCAATTCTCTATTTATGAAAATTGTTTTCACATTCATTTGATGAATTTAGAGGTCATATACTGCATCTAATGCAATTAACATCCGAATTAATGTAATTCTAGTTACTGGAGAGTATATGTCGACAAAATCAAAACCTTATTTTTGTCTACAACCTTTGACAAAAAGTCTTGCTTTGTATTTGTCAATAGTTCCATCGACTTTCATTTTCCTTCTGAAGATTCACTTTGAACCCAAATATTTATTTTCTGGAAGAAAATCAATTAGCTTCCAATATGGTTGCTCAATATTGAATCAATCTCACTATTGACACCATCTTTCCAAAAGGATGAGTCTACAGAAGACACAAGAAATGTTACAAAATCATATTCGAAGGAAGTAGATGTCTTTTGACATTTACTACGCATCTGAATCTCTTTATTAAGTATATTCTCCTTTTTTCTTTCCAAGGTCTTTTAGACCATTCACTAGACTACTCAAGTCTAATTTTACAGTCCACAGTCATAGGTCATATTTTAATCCTTTTAGGAATAGGAACTTGGACTTTGGCTAGACACCCCACAATTTGAAATATTTCAAGTTGGATTTCCTTCCTTTCCATTTCTCATATGGAATAGATTGTGTCCTGAACAAACACAATTTTTTATTGCTTTCTTTCTGAAAAGACAATTTTTTGTTGTTCCCTTTTGCTGTAAGGATAGCTTCTCCACACAAGTTTTGTGGTAAACCTGGACTTATAAGTAATGCAGCCATTATTTCCTCCAAAGTTTGATTTCTTTTCCATTCTGGAATTCCATTAGATTGAGGTGAATAAGGCAGTAGTTTGATGGATAAATCCGCTTTCAAACATATTTCCGCAAAAAGAAATTTATATTCTCCATCCATATCACTTCTTATCTTTTTCCCAACTGATTTTCAATTTCAATATTATATTGTCTAGACATTTATGTTGTTTCATTCTTACCATTCAGCAAATAGACATAGTCATTTCTAATGCAATTGTCAATGAAAGTTATGAGATACATTTTCCCACCATGAGATAGTGTTGACTTCATATCACAATTATCAGAGTAAATCAACTCTAAGAGATTAGAATTCTTTTCAACAGATTTATAAGAATGCTCAGCATACTTAGATTCCACACAAAGTTGACATTTTTATTTATTGCACTCAAAGTTAGACAAAACTTCTAAGTTGATCAGTTTTCCTTACAAGATTTTGTAATTGACATTCCCCAAGTGTTCATGTCACAAACAGTTTGACTCAAGCAAGTAAGTACAAATAAAAATATTGATTTTGAAAAGCTCTCCGCCAAGTAGCTTTTTCTCACAAATAATTTGTTCCTTTTTCTTACAATTTTGTGTGATAAAACACTGTTTAGAGTCATCACCTTATCAAATGTCCTTTTTGGAAGGACCTTTCCATGACTTTTAATTTGATTGTTATAGGACTACCCATGAACAAAGTTTCATCGGGTCCAATAAAGGCAATATAGTCCAAATGCTTTTTTTACAAAACATGACAAATGACTATTCACCAATATTCATGTCTATACAAATAGTTATATTTAATAGACATATCTTTTCATGGAAAATCACAACATTTTAAGTGATACTTTTTTCATAAAAGAACTCAATAATTTTGAACAAGTATACATATAATTTGGTAGTTTCATATTAATCATACCATATACTAGTAAACGAGAAACTCAAAGACCACAATATCAAATATACTCCAAGAATTTTGTGGTCTAACATAATACAAAAGTATCATCGAATTTCATATCTTGTGCTCCAAATTTAAACTAGACACCAAGTCTAATTTTATCTTTGTCATAAGTAAAGAACCCCCCACATTTTAAATATGATCTCAAAAATATTTTTCAATTATTTGAAAATAGTTTTTCCACATATTTTTTTCTCATGCTATCAAAGTGTCATTGGCAACATGAAACCACTTTTGAAAATATTGTTCTACAAAAGAATTATAGTGCTTCAATTCCATTTGACAATTTTTACACAATGTCAAAGTTCATTCCATAGAGGCACAAAATCACAAACTCTAAGTCACTGGTATTTTTCCTCTATCACAAATAGACATACCACTTAGTATTTAAAATACTAACAATAAAGACAATTTTTTTTGTACAATTTGTTTCTATATAACAGTGAAGTTTATAGAAAATCAAAAGTACAACATTGACTTGTTAAGTGAAGTTTTCATATTCTTCAAACCAATTGCATAGTCTAATTTATCTAGAGTAGAAAACTACAAAAAATTTTAGTCTACAAAAATCATACACAATCAAATTTCACATGGAGTACAAAACTACAAAAGTTTTTTTCCGTCTCCAAACAAAATTGAACATATTCATAGATTATCACATAAATATGTTTTTCTTTTCAAATAGCCTTCCAACTATAACGTTTTGACATACTATTTAATCAAACAAAAATGTGCATCTCTCATTCTGCAAACTAAAATTTTTTAAAGGCAACACTTTTTGCCAAGGAAAATTCATTCAAAAAACCATATGGTTTGCAGATCTTTTTCCAAAGACATACATTATAAATATCAAAACTGTTGACTTTTAGAAACTACTTTCCTCCTTAGATAAATAATAAGAAGGTTACCTGGTGTAATCTTTAACCAAAATACCACCAATTTTTCTAGTACATTCTCACTTCGACCTTGCTAAACAAAGCACCGAATTCTGGAGAAGTAATTCATTAATCTTCTACTTCCATGATTTGTTTCTCTCAATCAGTATAATACAAGAAATACCAACAGTATAGTAATTTCCTTAAGATTGTTGTTCATCTTGTATTCCTAAGATACTTAAAACAAAACTTTGAAGAACTTGGTAAGAAACAACAAAATTTAAAGAGTATTTTCAAACTAGAAAATTAAAACTAGTAGAGAAAACAGAATCAGAAACAATATAAAAATATTTTTCTCAAAGAAAGAAAATCGAGCCCACTGAATGCACAGTGTCTCCTTAAGGAAATTATTCCCCTCAAGTACCCGAGGTTAATGGAATATATCCTCCTTGGATAGAACGATCTTACTCACCGGTGTATCGGTACCTAAAACGACGGTGTCAGTGAACCTCTCAACGACAGTAAAGTACACTTAGAATACTAGATTTAGTAGTAGTAGAAGAAGTCCAGAAAAATTAGTTCAACTAAAATGAGAGGAAATCCCTCAATTTATAGAAAACAAATGGTAGGGTGAAAAAGTTCTTATTGTGCCTTATCGGAAAGGTCACAAACCTTTGGAAAAGTCACAATCTTTCATAAAAGTCACAAATTTTCATAAAAGTGACAACTTTTCATAAAGGTCACAACTCTTCGTAAAAGTCACAACTCTTCATTTTCCATTCACATCTTTTAATACCCAAGAAACTTTTCTACGGAATGAAAGATCATTCATACATAACAAAGGTAATACCCCACAGTAGATTAAACAAATGAAGTGAATTCTGACACTCTCCAAAATTACAAGACAAAAAGTAAGAACAAAGATTCTGCCGAGAAATTTCCAACAACGCGAAGCTTCATAATCTCAAGACCTTCTCATATCCCAACAACGCTTGGGAGCATGAGAGTCATTAGCAGATTTAAGCATATTATGAATGTCCACCATTACTATCCTTCTCTTGGCCTCCCTTTGCTCTGCTAATCTTTTCTTCAAATTTGCTCTTGCTTGATTCAATTTTCTTTGTATTACTGATGCTTTGTGTATCTTTTCGCATTGGTCTTGTAATTAAACTGAAATTGCTCTGTTTCTGAGGTGAACAATCAGAAAGTTGTTTTTAATGAGCAACTTCTACAGGCTTAGTGGCCACAATCATCTTCATCAATGGCAGAGGCGGCGGCCTGTTCTTTGCATTAACACTACTCCGTTCGGTAGGGGTCTGTTGTGATTCTCCTCATCTCTTATTTTCTGTATTAACACTCTGTTTCTGGATTTTCTTGAAAGAAGAGAGTTGTTTTTGACGAGGAGGAGCAACTTGTACTAGTTTGGTGGAAATGTTCGACATCCTCTTTCTTGATGGCATAGTAGTAGTATTATGGGACTGTGGTATTCCTTGTTTATCAGCATCATCCAATTGTTGTTGAACCAGGTCAGTCGTCTCCGATCTTTTCTTCGATTCCATCAGGCTTTCCGCAATTGCATTGCAATTGTCCTTTGTTTTCGGCGGAGCAACTTGTACCGTCTTATTGATTGCCACTTCAATCTTCTTCATCAAGCTTTGGGCATGAATCTCTTCTTCTTTTTCTTCATCACCAACACTACTCACTTCTTCTACTTCATCATCATCAAGAATGCAGTCGGCTAATGCTACCGCGGGATCCATTAGAAACTTGATTATCCCATTTTTGCGTTGTGCGGGATACTTTGATGCACCAACTTGGAGAGCAGCTTCTATCAAAGTGAATATATCATCAGGTTTCTTCTCAATGGAGAAACTGTTAGAATATGCACAACGGAAGCTATATTCAGGATCACAAATCATACATATAGACTAAACAATATAACATAAACGAATTTAGAAGAACACTAACCTATTGAAACTTCTACAAAAGTCGTTCAGATACTAAGGATCCAGAGCTATGATCTTCCCCTATTTTCTGATTGACTGTTACTACCAAGTTACTTGTGTGGGCAAGTATTACTTGTTTTTCAAAGATAATTTCTTTCATGCCACATCCAGCCTATTTATCTAGTTTTCCAACTCAAGAATGAATAGGAAAAACGTCCAAATAAATTTCAGGCTTAATTAGCAATCAAGAGGATCATGAGAATAAATTGAGATAAAAACGTTTTCATCCATTAAAGGCCAAACGTTTTTGTAATAAGAACAAAAACGTTTTCATCCATTTAAGGCCAAACGTTTTTGT
>NC_064282.1:21224447-21379055 GCF_019186545.1 Solanum stenotomum
GCTAGTAAAGCCTATTTTTTCAACAAAAAAATATGATAATTAATTTTCGATTGCAACCTAATTTTCTAAAATAAATAACTTGCAATATCAATATTAAAAAAATGCAATATTATTACGAAAAATCATCAAAATTACTTCTCGATTCAAATCTCCTACTATATAATGCATCATTGTACATTTTATACATTTACATATGACATAAAAATAAAACATACAATGTCTTCAAACTCCTACTTAATCGATATCATTTTTTGTTTTTTAAAAATAATGAAGAAAAAAACACAAAATTAGAATTTAATGTTAAAAACTTTTAGTGACGATTTTCTGGGCTTTTGTGGCGATTGTTGTTGCCGCTAAAGGTCTAGTTCTTTTGTAGTGAATCCTAGTTGGCAACGCTAGGGGGAAGGATTAGTCCCATGTGGCTTGCCACGTCAATAAAAATTTGGGGTGTTAACTCTTGAGGGTATTTGTGGTCTCTTAGGATAACAAAAGGTGCATTTTTTATCCCAAAATGTAATGAAGGGTATAAGTGGTCTATTTCACATAGTTCAGGGGTAATTTTGACCCTTTTTCGTATAAATAATAATACAAAAGACGAACAAATGAATTCTTTTTGAATCTGCATCTTCACTGACATAATAGGAGAGAAAAATTCAACCCCTAAGGAATGATTAAAACTATTTCTCTTTCTAAATTTTTTTCGAGCTTTAATGGACGGAATAGTTATTGGAATTTTACTACGAATGTTGAGCCAAACTTTGATCACAATCGAGGTATGCGACTCACCAGTGGCGAAGCCAGAAATTTCACAAAGGATGTCCAGAAATAACACAATATAATCTATTTTCAAAAAGTAGAACTAGTGAGATTCAAACATACAAGCACTACCTCATTCCAAGAAGGTAAAATTAGGGGTGTCAAAAATGAACCCAAACATAGGTAACCCGCCCTAAATTTTAAGGGTTGGGCTCAAGATAATTTGAATTTGGTTCAATCTCAACCAATTCAGGCCTAACCCATTTTAAGAGAATCATCAATTGAAGCCAATTCAATCTCCAATTTCAACCCGTTTTAAAAGTCTTTATTAAGATATGTTCCTATATTGAAGGTATGAATTATTATCTATTTAATATCTTTTAGAATTTATCTATCCATTTGTTACTTTTTTTAAAAAAAAAAATTGAGTTGAAATTCAAATTGTGATTATAAAAGTTAAATATCACTATGTTAAAATTATTGAGATTAAGTGGGTCAAATTGGGCGAGTCAAGACCCAACCCGTTTTTAGCCCATTTGAGCCCAAAGTAAACTGGGCGGGTCAAGACACAACCCGATTTCTATTTCAACCCATTTGAATATCTTCAATTTCAACCCAACCCGCCCATTTGACACCCCTAGGTAAAACCATTGGGCCACAATAGCTTGTTGTGTGAAGGGTGTGTAAAATATGTTATTTACTTGTATATACGGTATTTTTTTTCCAATGAAAGGTGTCCAATTGGACACCCTGACCACCATGTGGCTACGCCACTGCGACTCACCACTTGGAGACAAAGACTTATTGGTTTGTAGATAACTGGCAGATCACCACCGAGAGTTGAGCTTCTTTATGTATTTCTTTTTTTTTCTTCCTTCAGTTGTATAAAGACTCTTTTATATTGGCACGAGCTAGGGCTTGAGCGTACTTGGATCTTCAAGTAATTCAAGTGGATCTTTTGGGCTTGAAGAGCATGGATTGAGCTCGTCTTGTCAACATAACAGATTGCCGCAAATGTAATTGGACTTCATTTAAGTCATACTGTCTAACTATGTACAGATGAAAAAGTGCACCAATACAAACAGAGAGGTTGCAAAATGCAACTCTGAGAATCCACAAAACTCTTTCTAAACAAATTACTGAAAGTTGCACTATATTACAGTAAGTTCACTTTTGCAATGTTAAAAAAGCATAACAAATTTATATACACTGCTTATTACAACAGGAAAAGTAAAGTGCTTTCAAGTCTGATGAAGGATCAGAGAAAGATTATTTACACAGAAATTGGAAGGAGACTGAAGCTCTACGTCCTTCAAGTGACTAGAGTGAATTTCGCCTTCCATAGGTCCTAGTGACAGCTCCAGACTGATCAGAAATCTGATTGTTTTCCTTTTCCTTTAGTGAATGTACCATCCAACAACCGTCCCTCCAATAGGTATAGAATACTTCAGGGATATGTGAAACTTTCCAAGCATCAGCACCTAGTTTTTCTGGACGCAATGTCATGATAAATTCATCAGGCATGTCAAAGAATTCAAGAACCTTCAGATTTAGGAGGTACTCGATTCCAGTTGGCACAGTTTCAAGCAAAGCACATCTCTGGATAACCAGCTTCTCAAGATGAGGTACTGCACCTTCGCCGATTGTCACCTGGCTTAGTCCTTCCAGCTTGTCCAAATTTAAAAGCTTAAGCCTTTGAAATTTCCCTTGCTCAAAGTAGAGTTCCTTTCCTGTGTATCCTACAAGAAATTCAAGATGGACAAGATTGGGCAAATCTTGGAGATATTTCAGTGGATCTTCTGTTAAATGAGTCCACCTGAAGTAAATTTTGACCAAGGAATTAAGATCTTGAATCCACGCAGGCAACTTAACAATGTGTCCTGTCAAATACAGGCGCTGAAGAAGAGGCGGAGGAGACGACAGATAAGAAAGATCAAGGATCTCATGCTCTTCCACTGATTTAAGATTTAAAGACTCAAGCTTGCGGAGCTTTTGAATTGATGAGCACACAGTCCAACCATCTTCTTTTCTCAACTTCAGAATACAAAGTCGTCTCAGTTCACCCAACATTCCTACTTCTCTAAGTATGCCACTGCCAGGGGTTGCCTCAATATACACAAGTTTCTGCAAGGCTCTCAAAGCTCCAATTCCTCGGAAAGCCTTAAAACCTGGTGAACAATTGTAAGGAAGATACGAATAGGATACGTGGCTATAGACTAAAAGGTGACGGAGATTTTCAAGTTTTAAAATCTCCACAGGCAACTCAGTGACATATGTCTGCTTCAGATCTAATATTTCTAGCTGTTTGAGTCTTCCAATGGATCTTGGAAGCACTTTCACATTGGTATTCCTCAAGCTTAAATACCTTAAGTGAAACAATTGGAAGACCGTCTCTGGAATCATATTTAGAGGAGCTCCTCTCAAATCTAAAACTCTTAGCATCCGGGAGCTACCAAGCACTTGACTTATGCAAGACAAGGACTGTGGATCTGCTACACCAAATGTAAGCAAAGAGCGAAGTTTAGTGACTGACCTTTTCACTTGTAGGTTGCCCAACATGCCATGCATTGACAGCCGTCGAGTTTTTTCAGGCCACAATTTATTATGCTCATCCACTGTTGCAGTAAAGTTATCATCTCTTGATTTTGATAGAATAAGCTCGCGGTATAAATCATGAATCCTACCCAATTTCATGCTACCGTCATCATTGTACTGCACTGGATGGATCAAGCTTCTGTTGATGAGCTCATTGAGATAGCTGTCTGCAACGTCTTCAACTGTCCTCCGTTCTTTTTGTTTAACAAATCCTTCCGTTATCCACCGGTAGATCAGTGTATTGCGCTCAATTAGATGATCCTCAGGATAAATGCTCAAATACAGGAAACATGGCTTAAGATAGTAGGGGAGATCATTGAAACTGAGTAACAAAATTATTCTCATACTCTCAAATTTGTCATTGCTATCCAGTTCAGGGCCAAGGCTGTGATTAAGCATTCCCCATTCCCTAATGTTGTTCCTGTTCTTTGTAGCCAAAACCCCACCAACGGCCACAACAGCCAGCGGCAGTCCACCACA
Organism: Solanum stenotomum; assembly: GCF_019186545.1. Lineage (NCBI taxonomy): Eukaryota > Viridiplantae > Streptophyta > Magnoliopsida > Solanales > Solanaceae > Solanum > Solanum stenotomum. The sequence continues at coordinate 21,228,279 of NC_064282.1, forward strand.
TTTTTTCAAGATGTTCCTTGAAATGCTCTCCAAGTGTGAAGGGCATGAATAACCATGAAATGCCTTTTGGCAGAAAAGAATCCATGACTCTTCAGTAGACAAGGGTTTCACCTCATAAACATAGCCATTGGTCTCTATGCTACAGAAGGAAGCCAAATCCAAAAGACGTGTTGTGAGGATAACACGACTTCCATTATTTATATCAGGCAATGCATGTCTGATAGCTTCCCAAGCATGAATGGTCCAGACATCATCAAAAACTAGCACATACGTTCTCGATTGGAGGAATACTTTTGCTATTGTTTTTAGCCTGTTACTACTCATGGTGTTTAGACCTTCAGGTGCTGGCTGCTTCACTTCATCATAGAGCTGTTGAATCATATCTTTCAAAACTTCCTCAACCTTGAAGGACTTGGAAACTGTTATCCAAGCAAGGCTATTGAAGTTTTTCTTGACTGCTGCATCCTCGTACACTTTCTTAACCAGGGTGGTCTTTCCTGAACCTCCCATCCCCACCACCGAAACCACTTTAAGTCTAGGATCATCCTCCACGAGCCAACCGATTAGCTGCTGTGTGGGATTTTCAATGCCCACAAGCTCAGCTTCTTCTAACAATAATGCATCACCTCTGCGATCATTTGCAGCATCGTAGGCATGGTTAGAATTTGAGCCTTGCTCCGGGACATAAAATTTGTAACGGTACCTATGATGTCCCATTGCAATATTGTCAACTCTTGATTTGATGGCTTGGATTTCAATGACAAGTTTATGGCGGAATTTGATGTTTCTGATTGAGAAAACCAATTTAGCAATGAAACAACAAGATCCACGGTAGTGATGATCATACGATAAGAGCATGGACTCATCAAGAACATCCTCAATGTCATTAGCGACATCTCTCACTTGCCTAACCCAGACTTTGACCTCAGCATCTCCCTCTTCGAAAGCATCAGCCACACNGCGATGATCATACGACAAGAGCATGGACTCATCAAGAACATCCTCAATGTCATTAGCGACATCTCTCACTTGCCTAACCCAGACTTTGACCTCAGCATCTCCCTCTTCGAAAGCATCAGCCACACCAAGAAAGGCTATCATTCTCTCCAATTCATCTTTGATATACTGGATTTCATGCTTGACTCCCTGAAGCAATATTGCTTCTTCCGCTAATAAGTTTGTGAGTTTGTCAAGTAAGAAAACGACAGCACAGTCTGCCATCTCTACCTGATCTTCACAAGTGTCTATGTTCATCTCTTTTTGTAATGAAAATAAGAACAGCCCCATCTTCCTGGTAAATTCTTATGAAGAGGCAAAACTCAAAACAAAAACAAGTCAATCTGGGAATATTTCTATATTGTGGTCCCCTGATTAGGCATCCTGTTAGTCACTGAAGCTGCACTCCTTATCCATTAAGAAGACCTTGGACAGACTAGACTAGAAATTTCAGAACAATTACTCAGAAAGTTTTAGCAAACACAAGTAATTAGGTCAAATTACAAGGAACTTCTCTGGAAATTTTGGGAACTCCTTATTAAACTAATAACTAAACTTACTTTGGCGCTGTCTTCTGCCAGAGTTTGACTCAACAAAACGATATATTATTTTTGTTCGGTAAAGTCCCACGTTGGAATAAAATACTCTCTAACAAAGGCGACTTCGTATCCAAGAGCTTAAACTCACGACCTTTTGATTAAAAATGAGGGAGTACTTACCTCTGCACCACAACTCTAATCGGTAACAAAAGGATATAGATAGAAGCTTAAGATGAAAACTTATTTAATCTGATGGAACAGCTCTTCTTCTAGGTTACCACAAACTAGCAGAGGGAGAAGAGATAGCAGACAAGATGATAAGTATGTGGCTCCAAATGTTACCTTAAGTCAATACAGTTTCAAGTGATGAAGAACATTGAATATTCTCAATTGTTGAGTGGGAAAATGACTCATCACCAATTCTATGTTTTTTTTACAAATAGTAAGTATAGAAGTTGACAGACACTTTTAGTGGCATTTGCAAATAATGTGTATGTACATGTAAATGATTTGACATCTCACTATTTAGTCAATCAAGTGACCAGTAAAGTACTGAGTTGGTTAGAAAGTAAAGTACAATATCAAAATGAGCTTAAGTGAGAGCAAATGAACTGAGTTGGTTAGAAAGAGCTATACAATTTTCCAAAAGCGAATTGAGATTTAGTCCGTCCTAATATAGAAAATGCAAAAAGAGAAGAAGGGGATTTTACCATAAAAACAAAAGAAAATTATTATTTTTAGAATTTTTAAAGTTGAAATTAGAGTTGTGTTTAATCATTTTTTAAAAAAATAAAATAATATGGTTTATACATAAGTTGGAAAATTTTGAAGTTAGAGTTGAAAATAAAGTTGCGTTTGATTATAGTTTGCAAATAATATTTGGTTATTGGAATGTACTTTTTCTTAAACAAACATGAAATATAATTCAAATATGGTTACTTTTTCTTATTTTATAAAAACAACAAATTTGGAAAAGAAAAATATAGTGAAAGTGAAAAAAATGAATTTTCAAATACAACTAAAATTGTATTTATAATTTTCATCGCCAGCCGTTGATTTTCAAGTAAAGTGAAAAAAATAAAAAAAAATCATAGGCAAACAGATTAATAATATTAGACGTCTCAAATATATCATCTCTCTTGGTATAAACTACAATAGTTGTAGCACCACAACTTATTTTGCTAGAGGCTAAATTGAAGAAGAAAATCATTATAAACGGTTATCACTGTGCATGGGTCCTACCCCGAACCACAATACTTTATTATACGCAATTTTATTTTACGAAAGACGATTTTCACATCTTAAACTTGAGAGCTCCTAATCATACGACACCAACTTTACTCTTATCCAAAATTCCCCTCCTTTGGATGCATTTATTCCTTCCTAGAGTTACATGGCAACAACGAGGAGTCATAAACAAGCGCGAAGGCTTGGAATTCACCCACTCATTCGAATTGAGCTACTAATTTGGAGTACAAGCGCGAAGGCATGAAGCGGGAATATCTTCACCATTTGATATTGCATTATAAAGAGCTTCTATTGCATCAATAGTGGAAATGAGATTTACTTTCTCTTTTGCACCTTTTTTCTTAATTATGGAATAAAGTTATATAAAAAATGAACTGACAAAGTGTTTGTCACAAAAATTGTTATAGTTTCTATAGTTCAGTTGTGCCTCTCATGGTTGAATGTGAAAAAAATATCTATTCAATCTTTTCTCTACAAAATTTATGACAAAGTGATAATTATATTATGAGAAACGTATAAACTAAAAAGAGTACTTACCAATCTACTCCATCAATTTGTATTAAGAAGAAGAGATACCAGACATGATAATATTATTCTTCTATTTTGTGTTTGAAATCCTAGCATAGGTTGGTGGTTGGTAATGTGTCACAAAGTCAGTGCAGGTCAAGTGATCAAGAACATTGAACATAGAAGTTTACATGCACTTTAAGTGGCATTTGCAAATATTGTTTGTCTATATATGTGAATGATTTGACATCTCATTATTTAGTCAATCAAGTGATCTAAAAACTAATTTAGAACTAGTACAATATCAAAATGAGCTTAGAAGCAAATGGACTGAATTTGTTTTTTAGAAAGAGTTTTACTCCTAATGTGTTAGGAGGCTTTCCGGTGCAATATGAATAGATAGTCACATAATGTTATAGATAAAAACTCACATACGAGCTATTCCATATTATTATTTCTTATAATAATATACATCATATATATTATTTTTTATGAATAATTTTAAACATCTTATAAATATTTTCATCAAGATTTGTTTATAATATTTATTTATGAAGCAAAAAAGCTCTAAGCAAAAAGTATTCTGAACAAAAAATATTTTGAACATGAACGTTATTTTATTCTCCTTCCCCACCTTGTCTTTTGATTTTGTTTTCATGTATGTTTAATAATCAAACCAAATAGATAAATGTATATTAAATCAGATTTGATTTTAATAATTTAAAAACAAATTAAATTGATTTGATTTTAATTTTGGGTTAATAACCGACCCAAATGTCAATTTTCTTGACGATAATTTCCTAGTTGTCTATCAAGATTTTAAAAAATCTCACAAGCTTTCAATTGACTTGAAATGCTATTGATATCTTTTGAATAACTAGTATATCTAAAATGGAGTAGAGTAACTTTGTGGCTATTCAGGCAATAATAAAATTTTGAATTGTATATAACATAACTTTAAAGCATGAATATAACATTATTTAGGGAAATTGCAACTATATTAAATTATAATTTAATCATTGAGATAACTTGCATATAGAAAACCATGATCAAATTAAAAATAGTAGTCATGCTACTACTGTGCATAATTTATTAGACGAAAAAAGAAGAAGATTCTGATGTAAAATTTACAATAAATTTAATTATGAGATAATCAAAATCTCTTTTTATTTCAACAGTGTCTTCTGAGATTTCGGGCATAGGCTGAGGGTATTTATGCATTTTTCCAAAAGGAAAAAATAATTTAGTAAATTTGTGGGCAAGTCCTAAACAATATTGGAAAAAGAGAAAATTTCTAAAAATCGTACAATTCAAAAATGGAAATTATTGAAAAGGTTAATTTTGTAGCTCTCCTAGTCCTAAAAGATATGAAAAAAAGTTTCCAAAAAAATCTTATAAGAGGGGTTTGATGAGTTAAAGTTTCTTATTACACTTTTAACAAATTACTTTTTTTCCTTTCATAATTGTTGTTGTTGTTCGAGTGAGTGTGAGAAGAATGGATATTGAAAGAGTTTTCATGAGTTGTTACAAGATCGAGGAGCAGCCTGATGATATTTTCAATTTGATCGAATTAGCTCTGCGTGTTGGCGCATTCAAGTATCAGCCACAGTTTGAAAAGCGCAAAGCCAGGATAATCAAGTTCCTCATGAATCCCTCCATAACATCAACTGATGATGATGATGAAGAAGAAGAAGAAGAGGTTATCGAGGACAATGCTGGTGATCAAGATGACATGACCAGCGTTGAAGAGCCTGAGAAAGAAGAAGAGGATGGGTTAGGAACACAACAAATAACTGCAGAAAGCAACAAACCCTTGGTGACGAAGATTAGAATAGTCATAGGCAAGTCTTTACAAGTTGCTCCTGCGGAGAAACAGAACAATTGCAGTGCAATAACAGAAAGCAGCACAGAGTTGAAGAAAACTGACTTGGTTCAACAATTGGATAAACAAGGAACACCACAGTCCCATAATAGTACAACTATGCCATCAAAAAAGAGGATGAACGAGTCCACCAAACGAGTACATGTTGCTCCTCCTCGTGTAAGACTTCTTTCTGATTTATCTTTCGAGAAGCACNTATCTCATATAAATGTGAATCACGCTTGAATACAACATATTTGGAATAAATTACACCTAATTTTACTCGCATATTCCGGAGATACATATACCCAAGATAATTATTTTGGCAAATAAAGTAAAATTGTTATTTCAACATGTAATTAGCATAAATAATAGTGTGCTTTGCGTTGTTTCATCTCAATAAAATTCAAAATTATTGGAGTCAAATAATTAATTAACTTATATTCATTCCCTATATTTATTTGGATAGTATATTTTGATTATCTTTTACTTTTATATAATTTTAATTTCTTATGGATTTAAATGTCATCCACAATTGAAATTCGAAGAACAAATTGAAAATGTGTACACTTATATTTTATTTGTATGTAGTTAATATTCATAGGAGCGGAGCTACGGTTGTTCATTGAAAAACTACCCTATACATAAAAGTCAGATTTTACTTCATATTGATATGTTTAGAATTTTGGACACCCTCTCTTCGTGTTTAGACTCTAAACTTTAGGTGTCAAAAGAGATAAAGAGGTAGAGTATTCGATAACAAGACGATTTAGATATTTGCAGTATTTTTGTCCATTCTATTGTAGTTTACTTTGATTTTTTGGTTCGATTTTATCAAACTTCAATTCGATATTTCGATGTGCATATGCTAATTTTAATTTATACAGTAACAATAAATGCACAATTTTTTTTAATATCCTATTTAGGGTACTTTGATCCTTCCAAGTGTGCTATTACTTCAGCAGATCTGAATTTGGGGGGTTTGGGCTTTAGAGTGAGCCGCCCTTGTTCCTAAAAACATATAGGAAAAGGAAAAAAAAACAAGTACCCCCTAGACTATTACCCAAATCTCAGAGACACATTTTAACTAAACTAAGGTTCTATTACCCCTGAACCCATTTTTTTTGTAATTTTGTACACTTTTTTGGCTTACGTGGCATCCAAATATCTCCCGCGCTTGAACTGCGCGGAGTCACGGAATGTGCCACATAAACCAAAAGGTGTACAAAATTATATAAAAAATGAGTTCAGGGAAAATAGGACCTTAGTTTATTTAAAGTATGTCTCTGAGATTTCGGTCATAGTCTAAAGGGGTACTTATGCCATATCCTAAAAAAAATAAACTAAATTTGTGGGCAGTCCTAAACAATATAGGAAAAGGAAAGGGAAAATGCATAAGTACCCCCAATCTATGCCCAAAATCATTTAGACACACCTAACCTTTACTAAAGTCCTATTACCCCCAAACTTATTTTATATATAATTTTCTACCCTTTTTGGCCTACATGGCACTATCTTGTGGATCCATCGCGTGTTGACAATTTTTTCAAGGATAGTGCCATGTAGGCCGAAAAGGGGTAGAAAATTAATTAAAAATAAGTTCGGGAGGGTAATAGGATCTTAGTAAAGGTTAGGTGTGTCTTAGGAATTTCGGGCATAGGCTGGGGCTACTTATGCATTTTTCCAAAAGGAAAAAATAATTTAGTAAATTTGTGGGCAAGTCCTAAACAATATTGGAAAAAGAGAAAATTTCTAAATATCGTACAATTCAAAAATGGAAATTATTGAAAAGGTTAATTTTGTAGCACTCCTAGTCCTAAAACATATGAAAAAAAGTTTCCAAAAAAATCTTTATAAGAGGGGTTTGATGAGTTAAAGTTTCTTATTACACTTTTAACAAATTACTTTTTTTCCTTTCATAATTGTTGTTCTTGTTCGAGTGAGTGTGAGAAGAATGGATATTGAAAGAGTTTTCATGAGTTGTTACAAGATCGAGGAGCAGCCTGACGATATTTTCAACTTGATCGAATTAGCTCTGCGTGTTGGCGCATTCAAGTATCAGCCACAGTTTGAAAAGCGCAAAGCCAGGATAATCAAGTTCCTCATGAATCCCTCCATAACATCAACTGATGATGATGAAGAAGAAGAAGAAGAGGTTATGGAGGACAATGCTGGTGATCAAGATGACATGACCAGCGTTGAAGAGCCTGAGAAAGAAGAAGAGGATGGGTTAAGAACACAACAAATAACTGCAGAAGCAACAAACCCTTGGTGACGAAGATTAGAATAGTCATCCGCAAGTCTGTACAAGTTGCTCCTGCGGAGAAACAGAACAATTGCAGTGAAATAACAGAAAGCAGCACAGAGTTGAAGAAAACTGACTTGGTTCAACAATTGGATAAACAAGGAACACCACAGTCCCATAATAGTACTACTATGCCATCAAGAAAGAGGATGAATGAGTCCACCAAACGAGTACAAGTTGCTCCTCCTCGTGTAAGACTTCTTTCTGATTTATCTTTCGAGAAGCACCTTGACAGAGACAAGCAGAGCCACAAAGGTTTCAAGAAGATGGAGAGTGATCATCACACAGAAAAGAAGAGAGAAGGAGCACAAAAGACCCCTACCCAATGCAGGAGAAAAGAGTGCACCACTGGTTCAACAACGAGCATGCTGCCGCCGTTGATGAAGATGAATGTACAAGTTTCTCCTCCTCTTCATCCAAAACAAAGCAACTGCAGCTCAAGTACAAGACCAATGCAGAAAACATCACAAAGCTCTTCAGTTGCAAGACCAATGCAAAAAGAAACACAAAGCGACAGTGATATGAAGAAGAAATTTGAATCAAGCAAGAGGAAGTTTGAACAAAGGTTAGCAGATCAAAGGGAAGCCAAGAGACGGATTGTAGTGGTAGACTTTCATCAAATGCCTAAATCTGCTAATGACCCTCCTGCTCCCAAGCGCTGTTGGAATAGGAAAAGGTTTTGAGAATATGATGATTCGAGTTGTTGTAAATTTCTCACCAGAATTTTTGTTCTTACTTTTTTTTGTCTTGTAATTTTGGAGAGTATCAACATTCACTTCATTTTTTGTATGTATGAATGATCTTTTACTTTGAAATAGAGAAGTTACATTCATAAAAGCAGCTCGAAGGACATGATTAGTTATGTCCTGGCTCTACGTTTTCTCTTGGCTAGTCGAGCCACATGATTACTTAAAACATCAGGAGACAACAAACTGATTACAGGTTTCTCTCCAGAAATTCGATTACCTATTTAAGCAAGAAATAATTATTAAGTAAAGGGGCTCTCTAATCTGTAAGACTGTAACTAGTAACTAACACATCCCCTTTTCATAGTCATACATTCACAAACTTAATCAGCTCTAAGTTCAAATTTAATATAGAAAGACTTGCTGGAGACAAGACATCTGAAAGTAGAATGGTTCATCTCAAAGTAGTAATGAGAGAAGTAATAAACAAGACTTATTTGCAAGACAACAAAACTAAAATTACCTTACGAGGAATAAGTAAATGCAAAGGTTGTACACTTCTCATTCAACATAGCAAGGATTTTTACTGTCAATGTTGAATTAATAAGAGTAGAGATTCTTAAGAGCACCTTAGCCTCATTTTCCTATAGTTTGGTTTGTTTCCAGATCTGCAATGAATTAGAATGCTTCCACTGTTCTTCTTATAGCAGTATTCATGCCTGAATTCTTACTCTCTCTCTGGCACAAAAAGTCATCAACCATTGGAATCGAGTGAAATACTGACCTGAGGATGATCTCGTGAGCTTCTAAAAAGATAGTTGTCTCAAGGTTAAGTTCAGCATCCCATTCTAACAAAGTGAAGATGCACCAACTCTAGATATCATAGGTATACTAATAAAAAAGATATTTCTTATTTGTGCCAAACAACTGTTAATGTTCAAGATGTGCGAAAGAAATATTGAATGATTATAAGAAGAAACTGAAGTCATAGAAAAAAAAAATGATCTTTTGTTTTGTATTTTAGTTATTTGGCAGCAGTAGTAAAGTAGCAAAATCAGAATGAGATTTCTAATAAATGAAAGTAAATTTTGGAACTCTGTACCGCTATTTGTTGCAGGTAAACCCAGTCAAATTACTTTGATGAGCTAGATATTAGATTCCTCAAAGTAGACCATCTCGCTCCATTTAAAACACAACCAGTTGCCCTGCCACAGCTCATTTTGGCTGAAGCTAAAGTGAAACAGAAAATCCTTTACGATTGCTACCACTTCAATTGCATCCAAGCTCCACCTGTAATGCTATTGGTAAAAGAATAAACATCAACCCACTCCCTGCAACTAATAGTATACACTATCACTTAAAACCTATACAGTTGCATTTGGATAACAAACCCAAATCAACTCAGTTTCGGACAACTGATAAAGGGAACAAATAGCTTGTAACATGGTGATGCCACGAGTGACTTTCTAAGCCAATGGTATTTGAGTCTCTGGTCTCACCATCTGCTAACCTGCCTGAGTTTTAAAAGTTCCCATCTTGAATAAACAGAAAGCTACTCAATTTACAAATCTTGTAAATGCATACATATAGATGTTCAGGTCTGGCGAATTTTAAAGATTTATAGCAAGTATATTACTGTAACACTACTTATCCTGATAGATTAAGTTAACTGGTTCCATCACTTCTTTTCTTTTGGCATAATATCAATCTCATTCAGCATAGTCAAAAAATTTGTAGGTTGCACTCTTTTCTATCTCTTCAGAAAATTGATGACGTATTTAAGCAACAAACAATTAGAAAGGGATTTCTGATCTTAAGACTGTAACTAGTAACCAACGCATCCCTCTTTATAGTCACATATTCACAAACTCAGTCAGCTCTAAGTTCAAATTCAATTTAGAAAGACTTTCAGGAGACAAGATATCTTTTTTTTTTTTTTTTATAATCGAGAAATCCGTCTGTGACCCGCCCTTTGGACCAATCACAGCCTTCTAAACTCGGTGAATAATGGGCCCACCCCTCTACCCTTCTCCACTTAAATACCGGGCTTCGCTTTGCATGGTGTGGGGCTTGAACCTGCGACCTAAGCCACAAATCCTCCACATTTTGCCACTTGAGCTAGGCCTTGGGGGCCAGGAGACAAGATATCTGAAAGTAGATTAGTTCATCCCAAGTTAGAATGAGAGAAGTAATAAACAAGGCTAATTACCTTCTGAGAAGTAAGTAAATGCATAGGTTGAACGTTTCTCATTCAACATAGCAAGGATATTTACTGTCAACTTTGTGGTCTAAATTTGTCATCTCTGTGTTCGCTGGAGATGAAATCTGAGAAAGAATACCTCAGTCTTAGTTTAAATGTAACATCTGCAGCATCATATTTCATGAAGATAAAATCAAACGTAAACTTCGTCAAAACAGCTACCACTTCAACCTCATAACTTTAGAAAGAAAACTCAACATCGACCCAGCCCCTACAACTAACTGTATCTGTAAACAATCAAATTTGATTAACAAAACAAAATCAAATTCAATTTCAAAAAGGTATAAAGGATCTGCAGAGTTTCTACCGTTACAATGCTAATAAATGAGGACTAATAATAAGTCGTTGATGATACATATACTTCTCCCCTCAATAGCAGCATACAAGGCAACAAATAATTTAACAAATGAACTTTGTGCAGAAGAGGAACATTTATGAAAAGCGTACACTCTACACTACCAAAAGGCGAAATCAATAAAGAAGGAAATGTAAAATATAATCCAGACCATAGTATGCACAGAAGCTTTAATTGAAAAAAAATGAACTACATATTTCATTAATCAGATTTCAGAATAGTACTAAACCAGAAGTTTACATATACTATGATTGAAAAAAGTCATTTGATTTACATAGCCAATCCTAACATTCAACAAAGATTCCTAAGCCCTTTCTCCACGAATCCTCCTAGCAAGCTGAATATCCTTGGGCATAATAGTGACCCTCTTGGCATGGATTGCACAGAGATTGGTATCTTCAAAAAGCCCAACTAGGTAGGCCTCAGCAGCCTCTTGTAGAGCAGCCGCAGCACTGCTCTGAAACCTCAGATCTGTTTTAAAATCCTGAGTAATTTCCCTCACTAGCCTCTGAAATGGGAGCTTCCTGATCAATTACTCAGTAGACTTTTGGTACTTCCTGATTTCTCTAAGAGCCACAGTTCCTGGCCTGAAACAGCTAGGCTTCTTCACTCCTCCGGTGGCCGGAGCTGACTTTCTTTGCAGCCTTTGTGGCTAGCTGCTTCCTTGGAGCCTTTCCTCCAGTGGATTTGCGGGCAGTTTGCTTGGTACAAGCCATTTCAATTGAATGCTAAAAGGAAGAAAAAAATTGGTCGATTGAGAAAAGCTTTAATCGTCCATTAGTGGTGAATTTGAGAGATATTGTATATGAGTGAAGTAGGCAGTGAAATTGGAAGTGAATAACAGCTGTTGGATTATATAGATTTGGTGTTAACGGTAGACATCTCACAAACAAATGTTTGCTAGGATACCTAAGTTTGCCTAAACCTGGTATGCAATCAGGATTGTATTTGAGTGGCCTCACCATCTGCTGACATACCTAAGTTTAGAAGTTCCAATCTTGAAAATACAGAAAAACATCTCAATTTACAACTCTTTTAGGGCATACCAGCTGTTCAGAAGACATTGATATCCACAAATAGAGTTTCAGGTCAATTTCAAAAATCTCTAGTAATCTGGTTAGCCAAGTATACTTAAGCATACTTCCACATCATAATAGGATTATAAGGCCACAAAAGTGTTAAACTTGTGTGCATCAAATATAATGACTTTTGGTCAACAAAATATACAACTCGGAAGCTTGTACACGCTAGATCTAGCATAGTATTTTGGGATCTAGATGCATTTATTCGTCCCCAAAGTACATGGCAACAGCAAGCAGTGAACAAGACCAGATATGCACCTTCATAACAAAAATCACAAGGTAAAACAAGAAAGATTTACTTCAAATCAGAAAGAAAGATATCCAAATTCCCCTTCCAAATAGAGTAGCTTTCTGTATGTGTACCCAAGCCTCATCACAAAATATCCTTCAGTCGTCAATTGTTGGGAAATTTATCATACTAATATGTACAGTCAAGATCTTCGATTTTGAGCAAAAAATTAGTGGATACACTAATTAGATCTCAAATGCTAACAAGCCAGTAGTTTATGCATACTTTCATTTAAATGAATCATCAGATTTACACTAGCAACCCAAAAACTAATTAAGTGTTCATTCCTGAGCCCTTCCTCCACAGATAAATTTGAATTGGCATTCTGAGAAATCAGATAACAGTGTTTAAAGGCAAACTTCAGTTCAAGCACAAATTTAGGCCAGGAATCACTTCTCTAGCAGAAGTTGGAATATTGATCCAATAACCAAACTTTATTTTACAAAGTTCATTCAACAAAGTTGTAACTGTAATTGCTATGAAGTATCAGCACCAAAAAGCAATTCAATCTCCAGACCCAACACCTCTCCCCTACCCACAAAAAGGGATAAAGATAATTAATAGATTCAACTACACATACACAAATTAAGTTAGCAAAGCAAAAACTTACCTGAAAGTTGCAGGAGTTGAGATGCCTAGAAACAAACCAATCTCAGTTTAAATACAACAGCAGCTGCACCACAACTCATTTTGTCTGAACCTAAAGTCAAAGAGAAACTTCATTAAGTGGCTACCATGTCAAATGTAGCCAAATTTAAGCTATGATGACAAAAATGTAAGAATATATGAACCCACCTATTGCATTAGTAATAAACACACTAGCACTTTGATAACAAATACATACACCAAAGACAAAAGAGAAGATTGTTAACTTAAAGTTCTCATAATATCAAAATTACTCAAAACTCAAAAAGGTAGTAATTAATTGTCATAAGGAAAAGATAAATTGCTGAAAGCTCAAAGAATATGGCACCAAAAAGCCATAGCTGAGATTAGTGCAGCTGCAATATTGGTGTGCTGTTGCAATTTAATATTTCCATTTAATCACCTTTTAATATAAGCCAAGTCATCAAATACTATGTATTACTTAAATCATTAATCATTGGAAATTTGGAATCATCAGTACAGAAGTAAGGGAAAGATCTTAGATTTTTAAAAAAAGTACAAATTTTCATTAATCAGATCCAGAAACTGGTAAACAAACAGTTTACACCTAGTTCAACTAAAACTATCTATTAGGATTTACATCACTGAACCTAGCAGATAAACCCTAATTCACTTTAACCATTAAAAGTTTCTTCTTAAGCCCTTTCTCCGCGGATCCTCCTAGCAAGCTGAATATCCTTGGGCATGATAGTGACCCTCTTGGCGTGGATTGCACAGAGATTGGTATCTTCAAAGAGACCAACGAGGTAAGCCTCAGCAGCCTCTTGTAGAGCAGCCACAGCACTGCTCTGGAACCTCAGATCTGTTTTGAAATCCTGAGCAATTTCCCTCACGAGCCTCTGAAATGGAAGCTTCCTGATCAACAACTCAGTAGACTTCTGGTACTTCCTGATTTCCCTTAAAGCCACAGTTCCTGGCCTGAAACGGTGAGGCTTCTTCACTCCTCCGGTAGCCGGAGCTGACTTTCTTGCAGCCTTAGTGGCTAGTTGCTTCCTTGGAGCCTTTCCACCAGTGGATTTGCGGGCAGTTTGCTTGGTACGGGCCATTTTGATTTTTACTGAAGAAAACTCGAGTTCTGTTTCAATGGTGAACATAGATGAATGGGTAATGGAGGATTTATACAGAGAGAAAGGCGGGAAGGTTGAAAATTTGGAGAAGTTTTTAAATTTTTTTGGCATTGAGAGTCAATCTAGACCGTTGATTTTGATTTTGTGTTAACGATGGAGATTGGAGAAGAGATGATTACCCGGATGTCGATCTAAGTGATACTAAAGTAACAAATGCGTAGTCGCCACGTGGATATCAAATTTAATTAGTCCGTAATGTTTTCTTTTTTCTTTTGTTTTGTTACCACACAAGATTAGGTGGGTTATTTAACTTGATAAACATGGTGTTATTTTGTGAATAATTTGTTGAAACCGTTAAACAATAATTTCCAAAAAGAGTTAAATAATGGGCTTTTTTACCTTTATTTTACATCTAAATCATGAACCTTACTGTAATGGACCTTTTAATTTTCATAAATTAAAATTAATAATTTCTTGAATCCATGACTATATATGTAAGAGACTATTTATTGGCATAAACTCAGTAAATTTATGTTATTTTGACTATGGTTAAATCGGAAGTAGGATTGAAAGATGAATTAAATTTGTGATTGATGGTATTAACACGTTTAGTATATTTTAATTTTTGGATTTTATTATGTATAAGTTGAACTCCAAGGAGTCATTTGGAATAGACCAAGATATCTCATGAGATTATTTTATTCCATATTAAGATAGTGAAATAAGATAATATCGAGACTAAATAATACTCATTGCCAGACTAAATAATCCTGCCATTCTAGTTAGTCTTGACCATACTAATTAGTTTTCTGATGAACTTATAATTCTTATTTTCCAACTTAATTAACTATTTACAAAGCACTAATAACACTTATCATAACCAGTTCAAATGAGGAAGGTGAGTCATGAGAATTGAATTTTAACTACTTATTCACAAGCATAAAAATCATGATCATATTAGTAAAAGAGTTAGTTAGCTCATCAATTAAATTAACCCAACTAACTCCCTATATATACAATTCAAGTGTCACTCCATTTTCCACAAACTACTCCAAATTGTGTCGTAGTCCAAAATTTTAAAAATATGAGCAAAAACATGATGACTAGTCGTACTTTAGTAATGTTGATATTAGTAATAACGTACAGTATTGCGGTGAAAGGAAGCAATGGTCATCCTTGTAGCAGCACATTCTTTTCAGCGTTGATTCAGCTGATACCTTGTAGGGCATCGGTGGTTCCGTTCAGTTCGGTACCACCGAGCGAAGCGTGCTGCGCTTCGATCAAGGCTTTAGGGCAGCCGTGTCTGTGTGTTCTTATCAATGGCCCTCCTATTTCTGGTGTTGATCGAAGCATGGCCGTACAGCTTCCTGATAAGTGCACTGCTAACTTTGAACAATGTAAAAATCGACCTCTATTTTAATCATCTCATTTCTTCCCTCTCTAATAACTGTTGTGGAAAATGTTTTTTGATACTAATTGATTGGGCAAGTGATGAAATAGTAGTTTTCGATAGAAAATAACTAGTATAACGATTAATTTAAAAAAAATAGTGTAATTTTGATCGATGAAATTTTTGAACATTTAATTTTGACGATTAATGAATGTCTATTTTGAACAATTTTAAAAGTTTGTAAAAGAAAATGATTTGTGTTCGTGAAGGAAGTTATTCTTCCCCTTTTGATAAAAGAATATATTCTCTAGTGACCAAATACAAGAAATAATTGTCTTTATGATGGAAAATATTTTTTAAATGACTTTCGTTGTACCATCTCAATGAAGTTTTTGTTATGAAAAATCTTAGAAGTACAAGTTAATTGACTATCAGAACTTTCACTTTATTGGTGAGGGTTCGATTCTACACCTTGTAATCTTCTTCTCATTTCTCCTTCTCACGCTCGTAAATTGTTTTTGTTTTTATTAAAAAATTATCTGTTGTCTTTCTCTTTTACAGGTGAATTTGGAAAGTAGGAATGCTAGATTGATTCTAGTAGGTGTGGTGAAGGAAGAAGTCTAGATCAATAAATATGTGCAGGGGAGCTTAGCAACTCTGAACAATTAGAAATATGTACTAAATCAAATTAAGTGTTTACTTAATTGTTATAATAATTTATTTAGCTCGTCTTAATATCCTTGTTATGGTAATAATGGCCGACATTAGTATTATGTAATGCAAAATGGTCGCTTTGAAACGGTAATTAAACATTACTCATAAGGAATTAGTGAATATTTATCATTTCGGTGTCATTACATTTATTCAAATTTATGCGCTTATCAAGCATTACAAAAACAAAAATAAGTATCAATCGATATATCTATGATATAATTGGCTAATAGTGGTGTTGTGAGTGGTAGCTAGCAATGATAGTACGTAGTTGCTAGTAAGTGGTTGATGGTGATAGTTGGTGGCATAGACTGATAGTTTTGATGAATGATAGTGATAGCTAATAATGGTGGTAACTGATGATGGTGGTTGACGATATATAATGGTGAATGATAATAATGATTCTCTGTTGTAATTAATGATGGTGGTTGAACTCAAAATGCTTATATATATATCATATGAACATGTGAAGAAGAACAACTAGATTTTATTTTTATTTATATTAATTTTAATTATATAAGATACAAACATATCATAAAGTTATATATCAACGTGTAGCTAATATCATCAAACTGTATTGTTGAGGTAAGTTCTTAATTGATAAATATAGTATTTATATATCATGCGTGTATCAAATTTTATATATATTACATAATACATATTAAATAAGAGAAAAGTCATTAATTTGCTCTCTATAACAACACCACAAAAATAAACTTAATTATTGAATTTCTAGTTATTACACTCTAAAAAATTGACATGATTACTTTATTAAAAATAATTGATACATGATGGGAAAAAATTTATTGAGAAATTTTTCTAATTTTTTCGTATGAAAATAGTACTATTTTTTCCTTATAAATTCAATCAAAATATATGTGAGACAATAGTCAGTAAAAATAACCATGAACATTTCATTTTTCTCTATATTCATAAAAGCACACCAAAATATTTTTTAACTTTATCAGCAATTGATGCATAATCGAGTGATCCTGTGATGTTGAAAAAGCTGTATTTGAAAGCATCGAAATATTTCCACATGACCACATTCAAAAAAAAACGAAGCGAATTTAAAAAGGAAAACTTATCTAAATATATCATATTTAAAAGATATATATCATTTATAGCTATATATTTTTTTACCAAAATAAGTCTAATATATTTTAAGACACTTATAATTTATATGTAATTTACTTTTAACACATAATACAATGATTATAAATGCTAAACATTTTTTAAATATGGTATATTAAAGTACTCTATAAATAAAAGAATATGTTTGAAAGTAGTAAATATTTTATAAAAAGCCCTCAAAAAGGTAATTATCCCTTTAAATAAAATAAAAAAGAAAAGACTAGAAAATGTAAAGGCTAATTAATGTGTTTGTGATAACTTTCTCAATTAATTACTTACTCTGGTCTATATTAAGTGAATTGAAATATGACATATCTTTTTTAAAAAAACATTTAAGTGAATTGATATATGACATATCTTTTAAGAAAAATATATAAGGAAATAAATTTTAAAAAATATTTTTTACTCTCTTCTTTTTAATTATCTCTAAATCATTCTCCTAAAAAAATGTAATATAATTAATAACCTCATTTAAGAAAAAAGATCCCAACAATTCAATTGATCTTTTAAGAAATTCAATCATTTTTAACTATAAAAAGAAATTGTAACAATACACTTGATATAAATTAATTGGTGAAAATAAAATCAACCATTCATTTCATTTACGTAGACAAAATCAATCACATTATATTTCTTCTACTTTTGCATGATTTTACCAAAAAAAAATAAAAAATTCTATCTAGGCAAGTGAAGTTAATCTTCTTTTCAAATTCATTTATATATACAACTTCTAAGTTCAATTTATCTCTCAAGTTTATATATACACCATCAATTTCAACATCCAAATATCTTCAACTCAAAATAGTTAATAATCATCAATATGGAATCACATTTCCATCTGGTTCTCATCCTTCAACTTCTCTTTTTCATCGGTGAGTAGAGTCGTTAGATCTCTCTACAACTGTCATCATCAGTCATATTTCATATGAAATCGATTTTCATGTTATGCTATATTATATGTGGTCTATAATAACAATATTATTCTATTATATACAGGTGGAGATTGTGCAGTTTTCACATTGAAAAACAATTGTAATGTGACAATATGGCCAGGAAGTTTATCAGGAGCAGGTCATCCCCTGCTAATTAATGGAGGTTTGGAATTGCAACCATATGAGACTACAGAAATCAATGCACCTACTGGTTGGTCAGGTCGCTTCTGGGCACGAACCCACTGCCAATTTGACACCTCAGGTAATTAAACACGAGTACGTCAATTGTGTCAGGACCTGGTACTTTTACTGGTCACTTTTAGCATATCAAAAGAAAAAAAACATTTTTTTCATGCTTTATACTCTCAACATTTTTGTTAGTTTTTTCTCAAATTATTTTTCAAGACCTAAGACTAAACGTGGGTTTGTGGCTAAATACTCATATATATTGTTGTTTCTTGACTTGTATTAACTTTGTGTGGCTAGTAGGGGAACTTTAATGTAATTGTGGATCAAGATCTATTAGAAAAAAAAACTTGGGGGTTGGCCCAACATAATCCTCCTAAGAGGTCGTCAAAGATGGTGAGGATCATATAGTTAGCTAACGAAGTTGATGTTGAAATAGAAAGAAGGCTAATAAACTAAGGGCATGCAAAGTTTAAATTGGACATGTAGAAGTGGTTGGAGGGAGTAGTATATTGTACATAATTCTTTTTTTACCCATAATATCCTTACTATGTGACGTTTTCGTCTTTTCATTAAAAAAACCTTCTTTCGTGTCCTAAAAGTTGAATTGTAACAATAGACTGATGTTATCTAATTACTCTAAATTCTGCATACGCCACTGCAGGTAAAGGGACATGTGCCACAGCAGACTGCGGCGGAGTACTCCAATGCAATGGTGCTGGTGGCACTCCACCAGCCTCACTAGCAGAGTTCACACTTGATAGTCCAATGGATTTCTATGATGTTAGCTTTGTTGATGGTTTCAATATTCCAATATCAGTTTACCCTTCAGGTGGATCTGGAAATTGTTCAAATATACAATGTTCTTCAGACATAAACTTACAATGTCCTCAAGAATTACAAGTGAAAACATATGATGGTACAACTGTTGCATGTAAAAGTGCATGCTTTGCTTTTAATAAACCAGAGTATTGTTGCACTGGGGAATTCAACAATCCCAGCACATGTAAGCCTACAGAGTACTCACAATATTTCAAGAATAGTTGTAGAGATGCTTATAGTTATGCTTATGATGATGCAACTAGTATTTTTACATGTAAGGGGGCAAATTATTTGATCTCATTTTGTTGAAATATACAAATGTCAAGTTAGGGGGCTATTTTGTTTATGTATTTATTGCACAAGTTTAATGAAAAGTTTGTGAATTCAAGAAATACCTTATTGAATAGGGCAATATGTGTGGATGAATATTGATACATACATGAAAATCATGTGGGCTCATAGGTGGAATGAGAAAATAATTGTACCATATACTTTTGAAGGAATGAAGGATAATACTTGTTTTCATTCAACCAGAGGCAGAACTACATGTTCAATCGAATTTAGTAGCTTCGACTCAAACATTATATATGTATGTCGGAAACATGCTAAACATGTATAAATAATATGTCAGAAAATCAAATAAGCTATGAGTTCAAGATTTTCTATGCTAAAGGGGCAATCCATTGCACTAAAGCTTTCGTGCTATGCGCAGCAGCGCAGGGGTCCGGGGAAGGGCCCAACCACAAGGGCCAATTGTATACCATGTTAAGAAATCATCACCAACTAAATTAATATCCAAGACATTTCAAAGAATCATCTAGAATATTCAAGAGTTATAATGAAATAAAGGAAGATCTCTAGGATAAGTATTCTAGCTCTAGGGTGAGTATTAGAAAGTCTAGAGATGTTCTAGAAATAGGTAGTTAGAAGAACATTCTAGAATATAGTATAGCAAAACCCTTAGCTAGATTCTTCCATCACCACCTATAAATAAAGGTGGTTCTGTAAAAATTGTAATAAAAATTGTAAGACCGAAACGGGTTCTTACTTTGCAATAGTAATATTCAATTTGTGAGAAATCGATTGTGTCCATCTCCACAAACAATATTCAACAGTTGTTTCTAAAACTTGAACTCATGACCTCCTCGTCACATGACAACAACTTTACCGGTTACTCCAAGGCACCCCTTCTAGAATTTTCTTAACT
Source organism: Solanum stenotomum (assembly GCF_019186545.1). Lineage (NCBI taxonomy): Eukaryota > Viridiplantae > Streptophyta > Magnoliopsida > Solanales > Solanaceae > Solanum > Solanum stenotomum. The sequence continues at coordinate 21,248,522 of NC_064282.1, forward strand.
CATAAAATTAAAATTTTGAAAACTCCTCTGCATTCAAGAACTGAGAAACTAAATATTGGATAATTGGTGGTTGGCAAATGAAAAGGATGATACTAATTTGTACGTGTGGAAGAAAATTCAGTAGTCTAGTACTTTCTTCTATTCCAATAAATCAAAGTAGGGATTGATTCTTAACATATCAACAAAATGTGGTTCATTTGGGTATCTATCAAACAGATTATGATACATTAACAGACAATAAGTGTGAAGTGGATATCTTCCTATTACTCTTAATTCATTGTGTTACATTAACGACCAGGAAATCATGTCAGGAGTTCCAAACCGAGAGCTCCCATTTAAGGTGTCACCTGCTCAATCAACTCGGATACCCTTGCAGGTTAGATTTTTGTTCTTATAAGAAGAAAAACTTAATAACATCAAAAAAAAAAAATAGTCTAGCATATAAAGATTTGTTGCAAAATGTTCATCATAAAAGTTTCAGTCACGAAGGATGATTAGTCAGACTCCTTTTTTGGGATGGTCAAATACACATTTAGCATAAGACCAAGATTGAAATTTAATGGTTTTGTACTGTAATTCTTTTTACACTTATGACGAAAGTGCAAATTAGAGAGAGGAAAGTGGATGAATACCAATGTAGCATCATGTAGTTGTAGCACTCAAATTTGCATTTGATAGACGTGCATGGAATTGAAATCTGATACAGGTAAAAACATATACAACTTTGAGAACCACTTTGACCGACTCCTATGATGATCTGCAACAGCTGTATGAGCTCCCACTTGGTACAGGTCCTTGGCCAGGAACAACAATTTCCTTTCCCCTGAGGAGAGCTGAACTCCCAGCGGCGGATTCTGCCTCGTTGGCAACAAGGGATTTCTTGCTGACAACCCTATATATCTCCGTCAAGACATTAACAAAAGCTGTATCCACATTTGTTGCTTCTAGGGCCGATGTTTCAATAAAGAACAGGTTCTCCTTCTCAGCAAATTCTTTCGCATCCTCAGTAGGTACAGCACGAAGACTACCCAAGTCAGTCTTGTTGCCTACAAGCATGATGACAATGTTCTTATCAGCATGGCCCCGTAGTTCCTCCAACCACCTGGCAATATGATCAAAAGATTGACGTTTGGTGATGTCATAGACCAGCATTGCTCCAACAGCACCTCGGTAGTATGCACTTGTCACTGCCCTATATCTGGAGCCACACACCATATATAAGTTTTTAGTCCCAAAAGGCCATAGGGAGTATCAGGAAGGAAGCAGACGTTTTTTGAGCAAGCACAGGTATAATCACACATGATCATGGTAACGCCACATATAGCCATATTGAACCAAAACAGCTAAGACGTCCAGAATGGTCTGGCACATTTAGAACAACATAACTGCATGATAATAGACGAGCATAATTATGCATGATAAAGCACATTTATTTGATTCTACATCTGATTTAGACTAACAAAATTACTTGAGCCAATATGACTCAACCGGTGTGTTCCACTGGATCAATAATTACTGGACTAGGTCAAATTTGTCAACTATCTTTTAGAGGAAATCACCGTTCTTTCTTTTGTAACTCTTTCTACCTTCCTGTGAGGGGCCATACCAGAAACGGGAAAAAACACCACAAGGCATATGTAGTAATCCAGATTAAGTAAGTGCAGCAACCATAACTATTAAATACATTCAGTTCAGCTCTCTATTTTCATGATTCAAATTAGATTGAAATTATATTGAACTTTTATATCTTCACTGCATATTGAAATTCAATTTACTTTCTTTTGTTTCTTGAGAGGGTACTCATTCCCCACATGTAAAATATAAACCTTCACACAAGACTAAACTTCTTAAGCATTTTGGTGTTCATTGCACGTGATTAGTCTCGTGGAGATAATAACTTCCACATATTTGCTCATGATAATATTTCATTGGTTTTACTATTCCGAAAAAAACATTGATTGATGTTAGACAGTCTACACCAGATGCCATGATTCACAGTCCCTCCTCAAGGCACATAAAAGACGAAATGGTCTGATGAACTCTTATACTTGTATGAGTTTGTATTCTGGGCCCTTTTACTTAACTATTTGTCAACTGAACCCCTAAACCTATTGAAACTTGGTATTTTGAACCCCTTTTTTGACCTGTCATCTTATGTGGCATTTTTATCTAAAGTGCGTGTGATACACATATTTTACGCGCATGAGGCCTTCGAAAAAGACAAGAAATGACAATTTTTGACCTAAGCAAGAGTCGTCATCTTCTCCATTTATGCATTCACCATTGTTGAACAAAAAGAAGCTTTTTTTTTTTGCTTTTCTACTCTTCAAATCTTTCTGTCATTTTTTTTCCCCATTTCGTTTTGGTTGCTGCGTGTTGTCTTCCATCTTCTTCAAAGAGCTCATCATTTCTTATGCAAATTTATTCTTTATCACTTCACGAAAGGGTCTTCACAAATACAAATTCCTCCAATTGTTCCACAAAAAAATGAATGAACTTATCGATCTTACTCTTCAAAAAGTAATAGCGTATCCTCCAGCCTACTCAACATCGGCAAAGCCAAACAATATCAATCATTCCAATTTCTGTAAAGCTTCACATGACAAGAACATATCCCTCATCTCAAGAACACAGTCTTCATCTTTGAGTGGTAGCTCCACCACCACATTGCGGAGGCGACAAATGTCTTACTGATGCTGCATTTTACTTGTGAGAGCGTTGGAATGAGAGAAGAGAAAGGAGAGAAATTGGGGAAAAAATTGGAAGAAAGAGAAAATGATTTCTCAAATAAAATTTAGGGAGTTTAATTTAATTTTTCCATTTTATTTCCTATGTGGCAATTAAAAATGACGTGGAATTTGAGGTGTAGTGGTTGTATTACACGCACCATTGACCTTATGAAAAAGGGGTTCAAAATACCAAGTTTCAATGAATTTAGGGGTTCAGTTGACAAAGGGTTAAGTAAAAGGACCCAGAATACAAACTCATACAAGTATAAGAGTCCATCAGACCATTTCGCCCGCATAAAATGATGCGCAATACATTCTCCCTTCGAGGTGACATAGAGTACTGATAATTATATCTGCAGGCTGCAGCTATCCAACACTCCTAAAACCAAAAAAGGAAATAGAAGTTGCAACTGTCATTCTATCCATAATCAAAGCCGGCCTAAGTCTGTTATTCATTTAATACAGAGTAATCATTCACCGCCAGCATGGATTTTATTTAGCTACAGTCCACCTACCTGACTTATAGTGGTTTTCTTTTTTGATAGGTGAACCAGACTTGCAAACCTAAACTTATAAATCAGGGAAAGGAGTTCCCCGGGAGTTCGTGAAAGGTTTAAGGTAGCTCAAGCGCCTGCCCACTCTGTGGTTGGAAAAGAAATTCACTAATAGCTATCTTTTAAAGAAACTTCTGAAGTCTAAATTGAAAACCAGGGCAGAAAAAAGAATAAGCGAAGGAAATGGTAAGAACTTGACAAAATACAAAATGAACAAGTTTAAAGAAAAATAAAATACATAGCCTAATTCTCCTATTGGGAAGCTAAAAAATCACATTTTTTTTTTCTTTTTGGAGATTTGAGGTGTTGGCCAAAACAGAAAAAGTGATTTTGAGCAGTAGCATAAACAGTTTGGAAGAAGCTATAAATTGTAGCCTTTTCCAATAAGCAGAAGCAGGAAACTATTTTTTCGGGACAAAAATATCCTCATCACTGTATCTTATTTACCAAACCTTCCCCTTATTGATTCGAAAAGGAAATCAACCAGAATGTTGTCCCTTTCTCCTTCTTCATCTTGTTTTTTCCCATTACCTCTTCAAACTCTTTCTTTCAAGAAATTTCACCAAAATTTCAAACAAAAGGCAAAACAGTTAATTTAATTGATACTTAATAAAAGTCTCGACTCTCGAGTAATAAAAATCATTTTTCTTCTTAAACAATGTCAAATGTAAAGTAAATTTGCATATTTCTATGTCCTATTTGGTGTTTCACGAGTAAGACTGTAAGAGGTCAGAAAATCTGTTATCCACCAAGTTCCGAACCATTCGCCACTGATGCTTGAGATTTCTCGGTTATCAAAAAAGAAAAGAAGTTGTAGAACAATGTGAATCACTTGCTACTACACTTTCAGGTTGTGCACTCTTGTGTAGCACAATTTGGACAGGTTTTTAGTTTTGAATAAGTAAGGCAGACAATTGTTAGAGATTCATTACTAAGTTGGGTATTCAGAAGGAAAAGGAGGATGAGCAGAGCAGGGGAATGGAACCTTTGGCACTTTTTGGAATTATGGTGTAAATTAAAAAATGTAGATGACACGAAAAATTTACTAGATTCTCTCAGTACCCTACATTTGGAAGATTTAAAGGCATTGTGCGTACTAGCTGTATATAGAAGCACCAGTTTGGTGCAGTTTAATCAATGAAACTATTTACTTACTAAAGTCAAAATGCTTACTTTGTCAAAAGAAAAAGGAACTCGGAAGGTAATTCAGACTATGGGTGATGAAACATGAGTAAGAAAAAGATAATAAACAATTAATAACGGTGAATATGAGGCAAATTAGATTAGTTTTAAGGCGACAACCCTTTACAATCTAAAAGGATGTTGCTTGTTGAGAGACCTAACCTATCACCGTCCAAGTACCCCCAAGTCCACATCGCAGGTTCACCAAAGAAATGAATTTTGTTTCCCTAGTCATATTTTGCTTCCAGGTTAATGTTAGCTAGAAAACATTGTCGCCAAAGGCTTGCCTAAGGTGCACTGCATTGCCCGATGTATAAGAGAAGCAAATGGGACAAAATGGGGTCCCAATTCCCAAGCTTGAGGCAGGCAAAAGAAAATTCCCCATTGAGATTTCTTGTATTTCTACTTTTTTAAGATACCCATACTCACCCTACTTCTTTAAGTCTCCAAACTACCTGGCCCTCTTGCATTTCATACAGCGACTCCCCAGACGACTTGTGCTTATTCAAACTAAAGATCTTGAGGTTAAGGCTCATCTAGTCAAATTCTATAAACTCTACAGTTAAGTCATAACATTTCCAAAGTTTCAGCTTTTTCTTGAAAAGGGCGTAACATTACCACTTCTAAGGAACCAAGGTGATGAAACACTCATTCACTCACAATTCAACTATCACGAATGCTAAGTGGTAACCCACCTCCATTGTTTACAATTAATACATATAAGGGCAGTCTTAAGAAACACGGGAAAACTATTACATACTACTGTTAGTGGCAGCTACCAACCTCAATCCTATAGACTATTGAGTAACTTGTGATCACCATTTGGTTGATTAACAACAACATACCCAATAAGAGACTATATTGAGTAAGTTGTGATCAATGTAAAATAAATCCATAAAACGCAATTAAGATCCATCACTTAAGAATAATCTCTTCTCATAGTGATAATTAAGCAATCACCTTTAGAAAATCTCTTATTAAAGCTGTTAGAAAAATAATAGTAGGAAATATAATTGAAGAAGAAGATGGCATTGAGGCGTGTAATCACTTTCTTTAAAGAGATATTGCCCATAGACATATTGGGGTAAATACAAACAATTCTCTTCAAGTATACAACAAAGCCCTTTGTTTATTCATGCAGATTTTTTATAGGCTACTTTTAGAGAGTCTTTATATTTATAGAACTTAAGAGATGACTCTTCATAAGAGTCACGTTCTTTCATGAACATATGACTCTTCATAAGAGTCATGTTCTTTGATATGCCTATGTGAAAGATTTGTTTATAATTTATATTAATCTTGTAAAATTTAGTTTCAAAAGATGCGGCATAATAAATGTGTGAATGAATAAGGCTAAAATATTTAAACTAAACACAAGTGATGGAAACCCAACTTCGAGTTAGTATACAACTATACACTCTAACAATACCAGTTCAATAGGTAATAACAAGTTACTTTGTATCGCTAAAGCACGAGTTTTCATTTTAGAGTCTTGATTCAAGTTTACTGCATACTGTTCTGTGAGAAGTTGAGGAGTTGTTAAATGCTTGACATAACAGGGGCATAGTGATAAACTCCATCGTATAGACTGTTACATGGAGGTTGAATTAATTCTTAATGAAATTAGTAAATGTCTACAGTAACAGGGACATAGGACCTAATTTCACCTATATGTATATTAAAGTGGTGCCGCTTCAAGCAAGATCTAGAGGATTGGTCTTGTAAATATTCATGAAATCGGGATGAGCACATGGCCATAAATGTGCTAAAGCAAATACTGGGGTTTCTAAACTACAAATAATATTATGTGTGTGATATTTTCGGTTTTGACACATGGAGTTGTGGTTCAAATCTTTTAAGATACCAATTACTTCGTCAGAACTTTAAAGTACTTGCACTAACGAAAAGTTCAAATCTATTAGTATAAGATACTCTTTGATATGCATGATATTATGAGAAATATTACAAACTAGTGGGGGGATTGTTGGATATTTTGTAATATATAGAGGTCTTAAATTGAATAGACGCATTTATTCGTGAAAGAACATGATTGTTATGAAAAGTCATTTGTTCATGAAAGAACGTGATCTTTATGAAAAGTCATATGTTCATTAAAGAGCATGACTCTTATGAAAAGACACATTTGTTCATGAAAGAAGAGCATCTCTTAAGTTCTATAAATATAAAGACTTTATAGAAGTAGCCTAAGAAAAATTTGCATGTATAAACAAAGGGTTTTGTTGTATCCTTGAAGAGAATTGTTTGTATTTACCCCAATATGTATATGGGCAATATCTCTTGAAAGAAAGTGATTACACGCCTCAAAGCCATCTTCTTCTTCAATTATATTTCCTACTATTATTTTTCTAACGAGTGTTAGTCGTTGTATAACAAATCAGATACCCATATGATCAAAAACACATATCAGCCAAAAAACTGCATCACCATATGTACCAAACACATAATTAACCAAGCAAACTCCACAACTAGGACTAAATCACAATCACCATGAGATATTACCAGATCTTACAGAATAAACACAGAAACACTGGATCATGATCACTATAAATAAATCTCGATAAACGAAAAGAAGAAACAAAATTCAGAAAAGGGGCTAAAGAAGAAGAAGTTCAAACTACCTCTCCTGACCAGCAGTATCCCAAATCTGAGCCTTAATAGTCTTATGATCGATTTCTAACGTCCTCGTCTGGAACTCAACACCGATGGTTGCCTTTGAATCCAGACTAAACTCATTCCTCGAAAACCGTGCCAATAACTGCGATTTTCCAACTGCAGAATCTCCGATCAGCACCGCCTTGAACACATAATCTATTTTCTGATTGAAATCTCCTCCATACAATTTTGACATCTTTCTAAACAAAAAACTATAACCCGATCGATCAAATTGGAGAAAGATAGGGTTTTTGAACTTCGTAGTGCTTAATTCATAAACTTGGGTTGATCTTTTTCCCCTTCAGAGAACAATCGGAGTAGAGAGTTAGGGTTTAATGAGGAAATGGGGAAGATAATGGAAAGGGTTTATATTGATTTTGACTGAGCAATCAATCAATTGTTGAAAAGGTGGACATAGAGATTCGAGTATTTGTTGGTTGTCAAGGTTGGAGGGAAGGAACCGCGTCCTACACAATGATTAACGGCTTTGCGCCTCCCCTCTAACTATTTTAAAATTTTCTTTTTTCCAACAACTTATTTTGAAGGCATTTTTATTTCCGCAATCCTCATTTGGTCACAAGAATTTTTAACTAGCCAACATTCCTTCGTGCAATATAGTTGGTCTAAACATCAATATGTAAAACATACCATTTTAAGTTTAAGTGGTATTTTCTCATTACACATGAAGCTTCGAAAACAAGTCTTCATTTCTTTCATCTCACACATATACATTGTGTGACGTCATCGTCTATCGCCTTATTCCTTGGATATTATGTATCGTGAGTCTCGTTAATCAATATTATGTCATTTGTAACATATGTTGTGATGCTTCACTTTGGATATGACGTGTCAATTCATCCATCGCCAGGACAATCATAAATGAACATAAAGTTTACACCTCATGCAACACCATTGTGACTGGAAAATATTTTGAGTCTCCTTTCACTATCCTCACTCGGGACTTGAATATCTTACATATCTTAAGCACCCTAGCGTGTGACATCAATACACCTCTAGCCTCCAAACATCTTCATGAAACCTTTCTTGAGACTTTCTCACATGCCTTTTTGAGTTAATAAGCACCACATATAAGTCATTTTTCTTCATGCTGCACTGCTTTACTAGTCTCTTAATCAAGAAAAATCACACCATATACATATTTAAGAGACAATTTACGGGTTTTAACCCTACTTTTAAAAAATTCTTGATTATAGCAGTTTAATTACGGGTTATAACATATCACCATTTATTTATAAATCAATTAAATTTTACTTTATTAAATAATTAATCTTTTTATAATTTTATATTATTATTAAATTATTTAAATAAATAATACACCATAATTATCTCTTACACAATTATAGAGATTTACATTGATTATTGTTCCTTTTTTACAATTACACGCCAATCCCACCCCCCACGTCAATCACACACCCCTAATCATCACGCCTCTGCTATACAACACGCTACCACCCCACCACCCCACGTTACCAGTTCATCTTTCTTCTCTTTCAACTATATTCCATTGAAATCGTTTTTCAACATGTAACTATTGATTAGGAGAAAATTTTCATCATACAATCAAAAGAAAGGGCGGATTCACAACTCTAAGAATCAAGATTTTAAGATCTTCGACAAAACATGTCGAAGAAATCTGAGCATACTTCTCGAAAGAGCCCTCGATTGGTAGAAGCGACTTCTACTATTGAAATAGATGCTCCAACCTTCAACATTTTGACTCAAACGCCGCAGCCAAACAAGAATGAAAGTCCAGTGAAAAAGGGTGGTACTTCTCAAAGGAAGAAACATGTTACAAAAAAGGGGAAGAAAAGTCAAGCAAAGAAAATTGAAAGTCCTGCAAATCAAAAGGTACAAAAGAGGAAGGGGAAAATGGTAGAACCTCTTTCTAATTCGGACTCAGATTTTGTAAGTGAGAAAAAGAAAAAAAATCAACAAATGTCGAGTTGGGTCAGTCTTCAAAACCATAAAAAAGAAGAGCAACAACGAAGGAAGACTCGGAAATCCCAATATCCAAAAAAGGCAAAAATGTGGTTAGGCTAAATATTGTATTTAATTTATTTTCCAATTTTCAATTTAGTAGATTTTTTGTTAAAACTGTTATATTATGCATATTATTGTTTGATATGAATTTTGTTTTAATGTTGGCATGAAATTGTTGTGGTATATGCATACACATGTATATTATCTGTTGTGGAATTGATATTAAGTTGGGTATTTTGTTTATCAAAAATGGCATGACATTAGGGTTTTAATTAGTTGCATTGATTGTATGAAATTGGTATAGAAAATGGTATGATGTATTACTAATATTGGGGTGAAACTTATTTAAATCTGATATGAAGTTGGTACACAGTTTAGTAGGAAAACTAGTTTTTCAAATTATTCTCATTATATCTATTAATCTGAAACATGAATAATATTGGTATGAAACTGACTTAATATATGATTTATGAAAACGACAGGGAGGACATGTTCATCGTCAAAATAAACAATATTGTACTACGTTTTGGGGTAAGGAATTTGCAGTAGTTATTGGTCTCAAATGTAGACCCCGCATAGCAAAAGAACATGCTTCAGATACCAGCAATTATCCTATACCAAGACCGCAGAGATCAAATTTGAGATAGTTGATTGCAGTGTAGACTTTTTAATACCACATATATTTTTTTAACTTTTGGACTATATATATTTGTTTTTGCTACAGTTTAAGTATTGGATGATATACAATATGCATTGTTTTCTTCCAGTTAGATACCCACTACATATAAATTACAAATTTGCTAATTTCAGGATACTAGTTATACACAAACTGCATACCAATTGGATACAAATTACTCATTGCCTATAATAATTTCTGGACACCAATTATATACAAACTGCATACCAATTGAATTCTTAAACAGTTTTAGTTTTGATATTAATTGGAAACCAAATGAACCCCAATTTAGAGATCATGAAATAATAATGTCATATAATTGGCATCCAAACTGTATATACTTAGCATCCAATTCATACATGATTGGTATTTTTTACTTCATAATCCAAGACAAAAACTAAAAAAATAAAAAATGTATGAAGTTGGTATCCAACGTGTATAAATATTGGAAGAAATGATAATGACAATGTAAAACAATGATCATTATATTTTGTACCAACCTAAATTAAATCATATTTTATATTTTTTTCAAGTTGATCTCCGGATGGATACCAAATTAATACTAATTGAAAAATTAATTGCCTTAATCAGTGTGGGTTCAGTTTAAAAAATGTATAAAGTTGGTATCCCACATGTATAAATATTGGAAGAAATGAATCTGACAATGTAAAACAGTTATCATTATTTTGGACTAACCTCAATTACATCCTGTTTTATATTTTTTTGAAGTTGGACACCCGATGGATACCAAATTAATACTCACTGTAAATTACATTACCCAATATCAGTATGGATTCAATTGCATACCAAATGCATACCATAATTACCTAATAAATTACTCAATAAACATTTTTGAAAAAAAAAATCACAATCAAAACAAAACATGAGTCTAAAAGACAAAATAAAATAAAAATTATTTTGTTACAAACAATAAACTATGAGTTTTTTGGCGGAGGGTAATTTGAATATGGCTTCCTGTTATGGCCCTCTCAACGACATGTACTGCAAGTGACTTTAGACCTTTTGAATTTCACATCAGCAAACTCCTTTCAGCGTTCAAGTTTTGGTCTTCCTACCATTCTTTTTTAACTAGACGACATCAACTTAGGCTCAAAAACATAACTTGGTATATCCCATGTACTCTCGCATGGGAGAGGTTCAACAGGGATCACATATACATCTTCAAAATTCTTCAAGCTATATTAAAAAATCACAGTCAGTCTTACATAACACAAAAGGAAAAATAAATTTGTTGTATTTATATTCAAATTTCATACCAACCCAATACTAATTTCATACAAAACATCATACTTCTCGTACACATTTTTACACAATAATCATTACTTATTCATACTAATATCATGCCAAATAGAATATCAAATTAATTCCAACCTATAAATATTAATTATAATTTCATACAAAAAAAAAAACAGTATACAAAATTATACTTTTAAACAGTATACCAAATTCATTTCATTATTATTATCAAATTACATTCAAATCAGTATTCAAACCTTAAAAAACACATTTCATACATATATTCTGGCACACATTTCATAAATTTATAGCGCTAACATTGTTACTATTTCATACACTATCATTTATCAAGAAAATAGTATACTCAAATCATTCAAATATAAATTCAAAATCACAAACATCCATGGTATAAACAAAATACAAATTACAAAAAACAATATACAAAAATTTCATACCAATGTTTATTTAAGTTTCACAAAAATTATTATGTCATATGAACAAAAGAATGCTCATATAAAAAACATTACAATTTAAATCTATTGTACACAAACAAAATCAGCAAAATTTACTTTACAGTTTCATTAATTTTTTTTTACGTTTCATTAATATAAAATAAATAAATAATAAATCGCAAAGAATACTAACCAGAATGATCCTATCAACCACCATGTTTTATTAATATCGATAAGAAATTGTCTATTACATTAAAATGAAGATTATTGAATCAAAAATATTTGTAACTAGTCATGAATGACGACAATTACAAAAAAAAAATCGTGGAGAGAGAATGTTTAAACAAAAGAAGAAAATCTGCTTTTTGAAATACTTTTAACTGATTTGAGTAAAAAAAGGAAAATAAATATTCTCATTTTGTTTTGAATCTCCTAAATATATGGCAATTAATAATTCTCATTAATGTATTCAAATTTATTATTACAATTATTCCCCTTTTTTACCATTTATTAATATTTTTAAAACTATTTTTACTATTATTTTAAAACAAAATCTGCTTTTTGAAATACTTTTAAATGATTTGAGTAAAAAAAGGAAAACAAATATTCCTATTTTGTTTTGAATCTCCTATATTTATGACAATTAATAATTATCATTAATGTATTCAAATTTATTATTACAACTATTTCCATTTTTTACTATTTATTATTTTTAATAAAACGATTTTTACTATTTTTTAATTTATTTATTTTTAATAAAATGTTATAACCTGAAATTTTTTATTGTTACAACTTGAAAGAATTATTATACTGTCATAATTTGAAATTATTAGTCTTACATATGTCATTTATAAAATTTTCACCTTAATCAAATAGATGGCTTATGTAGTAAATAAACATGGCATAAAACTGAATTGGTTCTAAACATAGACATTCTTTCATCATGTTTATCACTGTAAATATAAGAAATGAAAAATAATTATATCTTAGTGATTCACACCTAATATAAATATAAATCTCCATCGTTGAATATGACGAGTCCCATTTAAAAAATCTTGACAAAATTATGAAATAGCTAGACTCAAGTTAACATTTCACCAGAAAGACAAAGCGGTTCATATTCATAATTATGATGGTTAAACTGATAACTAAGTAATAATATTGAAAGAAGAAGGTGGCTGACGATATATAATGATTTGTTATTTTTTTTTGAGAAAAGACATAAAGTGACCACCGAAATTGTCTCAAATTTTCAAAAAGACACCTTAACTTTGCAACCGTCTTATTACCCCACTAAACAATTATGAACTGATATTATTATATTATTTTTCGATCAACCCTAGATTTTAAGAAGCAAGTGTGTTCATACACCAATTATAACATGACACGTGTTACATTAATTAAAAATATAAAAAAAATCATTTTAAGTTTTTTTTTCTCTCTCTCCCCCCCCCCCCTCCCCTCCCCCTCTCTCTCACTTTCACTCTTAATTTTGATTTCATCTTAAATTCCACTTTATCTGCCACCCCACTTTAAAGTTGATCCATACCTCCATTTTCTTTCTTTTTCTTCACCTCCCACCCTCACCCCACCCCCACATCAAGTTGAACCCCTCTCCCCTTTTTTTCTTTTATTTTTCTTCTTCTTCTTCTCCAATCCATTTCCTTCTTTCGATGATTTTTTTTATTTGAATTATTGATGACAAAACTAATTATTTTTCTAAGAAAATTTAAAATTTTGAAGGTATCATTAATTACTCATTTTCATATAACTTCAAAAAAATAAAAATGATAATTTTAAAAGAACAAATGAATTTCCCGACAATTAAAAGAACTTGATTGAAATCAGATAAAAAAAACTATATGATACCTCCTAATCATCTTGAAATCTAATGGATTTATCAAATTGTTCGAAATGTAAAAAAAAATATTTAGATAAAGTTTTAAAATTAAAGAGAGTAAAACTAATAGTAGTAAAAAAAGGAAGGTAAAGTTGTGGTAAAAGCGATGACATTGAAAGTGAGAAGCTTCAATGGAGATGACAATGAATTTTTGAAGAAGAAAGAAGAAAGAAAGAGAAACAATAATAAGGAAAAAAAGTTAAAATAACAAAAAATATATTTTATAATAAAATACTTGTAAAAATAAAATCATATTAGTTGTTTTAGGTTGCTCACTCTCTTTGAGAGAGTGCACACTCTCTATGTAAGGTGGACAAAAAATGATGTAATAATATAAGTTCAAAGATTGTTTAGTGGGGTAATAGGACGCCCTCATAGTTAAAGTGCTCTTTTGAAAATTCGGGACAAGTTCAGGTGTCAGTTTATGTCTTTTTTTCTTTCTTTTTAAAAAGATATATAATAATAATTGATGATTTTGAATGTGCATAGTTATTGATCTTTGTAATGATAGTTGATTGTAAATGACGTAATTAATAATTAAATAATTTACGATATAGACAATAGTAAGTGTAAATGGTGGTACTTTATGATGACCTTGTTGAACTATGAAAATAGATGAATAGTAATGAAGTGCCATTTTTCAAAAAGAAATTCTTAAATAACCATCTCAATGATGTTAAATTTTATTAAAAATAGTAAACATGAATCTATTTAGACATATCATTATTGTAAAATAAATAGAACAAATCTCATTCTAAAAAAGTGTGGGATTTTTCGGACGCCCGGGGGTATTTCGGTCAATCTCACTTTGGTTGTCTGGGGTATTTTAGGTATTTCATAGTCTTTTCCATTGAAAATCTCAAGTGTGTTCTGCATCTGCAATGCTCCTTTGCCGACTCTCTTCTTTTTCCCATGCTCAAGCTCTCTGGTCTCCTTCTCATATTCCATCTTCATCTCAGGTTGTAATCAGGTGTCCGTTTTTTCGTCTATTCTTTCGCGATAATTGTTTTCTCCTATTAATTTCTCTTATTGCACTTGTTTGTGGGTAAATTTTTACCTAAGTATGTTTATGTGACCTTCACATATATATATCTATACATAAATTGATACTCTAATTACTTATTTGGATGATTATTGTTTGGTGACTCTTCTGATGTATTTTGCTTTAGAAAATCGCTGATGGAAATACCCTAATGGTGTTTTCTTAGTATTATCTTTTGGTACAAACTAATTACAGAAGTAGTCCTGTGTTGGAGAAAATCTGAGGCAAAAATTCTTTGGCTAACTGTTGGTATGTGTCAACTTCTGGTATTTGGTGATTCCTCAAGCGTAAGTTTTTCCCAGGAAGAAATATCATTTTGCTTGAGATAATCGTTGCACCACCCTCTCTGGACTCCACTTGTGGAATTACACTTGATACGTGGTTGTTAGTTGAGGTAATCCTTGATTCTTCTGTAGGAAATTAAACTTATTAGCTCTATTATATCATAATCACCAACTTCGTTTCTAAGGGATTGTGGAACTTTGGTTATATTTAGAGAGGAAACCCTTCACTTATTTTCCAGTGCAAGTGTTCCTCCATTAGATCCATGTCAGGAATATCTAGCTTGAATCCGACCCCATTTTCCGTTATATGATGAGGTCCTGCTTTTACACCATTCTATATATTGTTTTCAGTTGGCTCGAGTCCATATAAGCATAACGTTAACTATTTTTGACATAGGATTGTTCTCAATTTCTTGACATGGGATTATCTTGGATGTTTACTGATTCTGTCTTGAGGAATCAAGAGTACTACATTATAGTATATATTTAACTTGACATTAGGATTTTTAGATTTGAGATACTTTCCAACACCAGTATTCCTATGATAAATATGTCAACATTACCTAGAGTTTCTTCCCATATTTCAGGGCCAATTGTGTCAAAATGAAGTTGTTTTCGATATGAAGCAATTGAGAATTCTGTAGTAAAATAGAGAATATATTAATTAAGTTAAGTTTCTTAAAATTACCCGAGTGTTTACATGGTTGGAAAATTGTTGAAGCATGAAAACATTAGGTGTAGATTCCAAAATTTCATAAGCCTTCTTAACAGTGCCTGCCATCCCTTTTGTTGGATCGGTGAGGATTAAATCTGCTCCAAATGCTATCCTCTCCATGCTCGTGTACGAAGACATTGTCAAAACCATTTTGTGGCCTTTCATTGCTGTCATAAATGCCATACTGATCCCCATATTTCCTGATGTTTGCTCAATCAACGTCCTCTAATTATAAATAATAATCAACAAATATGTTAGAGATCAAAATGAATGTGTGTTGAATCTGTTGCCATTGTTTTGTTTTAATTTTCAAATGTATTAGATTTTAAGACCAAGCCAATCAATTTTCAAACTACACACAAGTAATTACCTGTGAAAATTTCTCCTCCGTTTCAAACTGGTACAGTACCTTTTACTTTTTCGTTTTCTTTCATGTTATGAAGATTATACATTTTTATTCATGTATGAATAGACTTTTTATTGACTAAATATATAAGTTTATTCTGCATATTTTTTCTATTTACTCATAAGTAGATAGTTTACCTTTACTTGAGCTGTTTAGTTTACTTTATTGGCCAATTCACCTTCATCAGGTTATTTGTTTAGTAGCTTTTATATGTCTTTACTTTAGGACTCTGGCCGATGATTGATTCCTTTATATAATTGAGGTTTACAAGTGTTAAGTTAGGTAACAGTGCAATCTTTTAATGTTGTTGTTTTGTATAAGATGGCTGAGATTTGATTTTTCGGATAAGCTTAAGTTTAATTGGAATTTGGCCAAGAGGAATGGACAATTAATCATCTCCTGTCTCTTTAATATGAGTTTGAAGTATGAAGGATAAAACAAATTCTCCATGCCACGGATTGTTCTCCAGGCGATTATCAGCAATGTACTGCAGATACAAAGAAGGGTCTAAGACCTCAAGATCTTGGGTTAAAATCTTTCTAGAAGATTGATAGTCAGTATGAACATTTTGGAACGTGGAGGTCTTGGATAGTACATCCGGAATGCTGTCAAATACAAATCTAGAACCCTTTTTTGCAAAAATTTTGGTTTGGAGCTACATTATGAAGTGTTGCTCCAGGAATGCCATTTAAAGAGGGATATGCTTTCCTGTCAAGTGAAAACACCTTGCTGCTTGCCTAGAAAAAGAAATATTGTAGAAGCAATTTTGTACTAAATGAACTGGAAATGGTAAAGTTATAAGACACTTAGATTTAATTTTATACGTTTACTTCTCTGTGTCTCAAACTCTTAATTATGTTGTAAAGTGTCCGTGTTTGCTTCTTAGTTAGATGCATTATGTCAACTCATATGCATGGTTATTTGATTTGTTACTTTGTTTTCTATGTGATTTTTATTGAAGAAAATCTTGAGAAATTCTAACGGCTAAACAAACAATGATGTAGGATACGGACCCGTGCCTTGCATGGGCACACATCATCTAGTATACTTAATAATTAAGAGCTATATAATAAATATTTAGACTGAGAAATTAAATTTAATAACTGAAATTAGAAAATCTAATTTAAGACATTCATTAAGTACGTAGAAATATGCTGATCTAAATACAATATTAAGGTGTTATATTAATATCTGAATTTTAAACAATTAAGTTCATCGTTTTTTTTTTGTTGAAACTCATAGAAAAATATAGCCGATCGACAGTGGCTCCAAGGCAGAAATCCAACCCCCCAAAAAGGTCGTCGGTGGCTTCCCTTGCCACTCTCCGACTGTTTGCCGGTGGAATCTTGCTATTTAGGGTTTTACATTACAGGTAATTTACAGTTCTCTTTGTTCTGTAATGTTTGTTTCTTCCCTGTGTGAATTCAATTTTGACTAATTTTTGGTTGTCTCTTTACATTCTTCTAGATTTTTACTTTGAAGCTTATCAATTGCTAGCCATCTGTGTACCTTCTTCAAAGATTTCCTTAACAGATTTCAAAATTTTAGCTTGTCCTTTCAAGTCAGGTTATGAGCTTGTTTACCCTAATGGGTATTTCATGATTTTTGGTTATTTGTGTGCTTTGGCTATTGTTTGCTGTGATTTCAGCTGATTTTATTAAAATTTTTTATCATTTTCATCATTATTGGATAATTGGTGTTTGATTATGACTGGGAATTGGGCGTTTGTGTGTTGAGGCTGTGGGTCTGGGCATTTGTGTGCTGAGGCAGATGCTCAAAATCAAAAGGAGGAGGGAGAGTTGCCTTTTGTTCTTTGTCATTTTGATTTTCCCTTTTTGGTTTGTCTGGTTATAGCTAATCTGTATATAGGGGAAAACATCAAGCTTTGAGGGATGTTGCTATGAATCTACTTGTTTGTTAATGTAAATAATTTGAAGGTGGTGCATGTGGGTGTTGTTGCTTTTCGAAAATAAGGTTTTATGTCATTTAGCTTTATCCATGTTCATCTAGTTTATTGTCTATCATGCCATTGGTCTTAGCCTTTAGCTTAGGAGGATTTGAAGAGAATATAGGATTGTGGATAAGCCTATTCCTTCTTCTTTTGTGTTGTACTCTTTGCCTTCTTTTACTTTGTTCACTACACTTCAAAGTCAAGTTGCATCTTGTTCATTTAGATGCTACAACCTTGGTAAATTGAAATAATTTAGTACTCCCTCTATTTATTTGATGCGTCATATTTTTTTTAGCATTTTTAAAGAAGAATGTTATTCATATGTATTTATAGAACAGATTTATCTGCTTATGCATCCAGTTTGTCACTTGCTTACTTCTACTCTGCTTGTTCTCATTCACTTGTTTCCCCCTTTCTAATGTTTAGATCAATGGGAAATACTTTTATTTTTTCTAGAATAAAAATAGGAAGATTGACTACTTTGGTCAAAAGAAAGAGGAAGAGTCATTCCAGAGCCGAACCTGACTTATTGATGATGAATTTAAGACCATGGGAATTGGAAATAAAATATGCTCTTCGTGTTGATTCCACCGATCTATTGATAACCTTTGGATTATTTACGCTGATACCCCATGCCTAACAGTCTGAGGGCCTGGTTGCTGGACAATGGGTTTACCATACTGCATTTTCTGGTTTTATAGTTTACACTCCTTATTTGACTTGAGGTTCAAGAACCGAGGAGAATGAGGAAAAATTCAAAGAAGAAATAGATAGTGACTAATGTTTAATAAAATATGCTATTGTATCTTCATTGTATACTGTTTGTAGTAGTCCTTGTCATAATATTAACATTTTCGTAGTTTCTTCTTTTCAATTTAGGATGATTAAAATCAAAGACAAGCTAGCATAGTTATCATTTCTTTGTCATAATATTATCATTTCCTTAGTTTCTGCTTTTCAGCAGATTCATTGCCTCTGATGTCTATTCATGACAATAGTTAAAATTGGTTGCACTAATGCCCATCTTGAAGTAAATTCCCTTTAATTATTATCCTTTTGGTTCTCTTCAGAACATAGAGAGGAGTATTGTTCTTTGTGCCTTTTATTGGTTTCTTCTAGTTGTAGTTTTCTTAATTTCTATCTTAACTGATTTTAGACAGATGGAAACTACAATGCTAAGCCAGGAGATGCTGATTTATGTAGCAGCAGTTAATATCATATAACTTTGTTATAGACCTTAATCATTCAGATCTATTTAGACCTATTAAGTGATTGTAAAATAAAAAGTACACATAATGTTTAAGATCTAAATGAATTTTATTGGAGAGAGAAGCAACATTAGATATGAATATTAATCATTTAGATCTTAAACATTATGTGTGTTTTCTAATGCTCCTATCTAATGTTCCTTCTCTCTCCTGGGAACAGTGGGTGATTATTGGAGTTTTTCAAGTTTCCACTCACAAAACGTGAATTTTGTTCTCATGTAAATTTCCCTTTTTATCTTAACTTCAAGTATTTCTTTCTTTTTTTCCTTTCAAATCTCAACTAAATTATGTTCAATCCTGTTTAAAATGGTTTATGGGGTTTGTGTGTGCGTGTGTGTTGAAGGGGGGGGGGGGGGGNGGGGGGGGGGGGGAGTTTACCTCAATCATCCATATTCTCTAAACACAGCTATCAAAATTTCTAACAGTGATTCAGCTTCAGCCGGAAATTGATCTTCAATGTCAGGAGAAGTTCAGATGAGTTCAGAAAAGCAACCACGAAGAGGAGTGTCATGCACCACTTACTTCGATGCACTCTGGTTCTGCTACTGTAAGTTGAATTTCTTTAGCTTTATTCATTTGTTGACTGTAATTTTGAAAAGGATTTATATGCTCTAATCCATCAAATCTCCTGGTCATTTAGACCCTCTTAAGGATGCCTAAAGTTTGATGGTTTGTTGTATGTGGAATCTTGCATCTTCTTCCTAGGGTTGAAACTGAATGTGTGTAGGCCGAAAAAATGAATGCAGTTAATTTCTATTTCCTCTTACTTCTATAGCTACTTCAGATTGAGTTTGTTTCTTTACCGAAAATGAGTGCAGATTATCATTATCGTTCGTCAAACACTGTGCAGGCTAGTTATTTCAATTGGGTTCTTTCTTGTGAATTGTGATAAGGATTGAATCTGACTTTTTTTGTGTGTGTACTACTGTACTTAATGATATTCTCTTATGCTATGCATCTTTATTTTGTGTAACCTGATTTGTATTCTTTCACATGTTTTATCTGCCAGTATGCCTAATCAAATCATCATTTTTTTCTCTTCATAGTCAAACTACGTTTAGGGTGCAGGGGTTTCTGCTTAAGGTATCAAAATTCATGTAATCACTATTTAATAATAGCAACCAAATGGCACGTTTGGAGAACGTAATTGTTAGGCATCAGTTTTATGCTTTTGGTATTTACTGTAGTCTGTAAGTGAGGATTCAATTTGTCATGAACATTGTTTCGAGATACCAATATCCAGTAATCCTTGTTTAGAAATACAATTGTCAGCTGACATATTTCTAATTTGTCACTACAAGAAACAAATTACTGTGTGAATGATATATAGACATATTGATTGTTGTGTGGATGATAGGCAGATCTTGCCAGTCCACCTGGTCATATGAAGCTGGTTGCATCATGGCTCTCAAGAATCTTTGACAGTGTACCAATAATTTTCTCCTACTTGCTCAAAAACCCACAGGAAAAGGGTTAGGCTCCTATCCATAGCATGAGTAATTAAAGCAAGTGAACAATTTAAAATCCGAGCTATATATTGTGCAAGAGGTCTTTGCTAGTTGTTGATTTTGAAAGAGAAAAAGATCTTCAGGTTCTTTGGGATAAAAATACGAAGTACTTCCACAGAATAGCCACAACACATAAAAGGTTTAATTCCATTGACAACTTGACAGTGGGTGACAATAATATCAGTGATTCAGTAGAAATTAAGGAGACCATACAAAGCTTTTATCAGAATCTTTACAAGGAATCTGAAGTGTGGAGACCAGAATTGCTGCTTGACAACCCTACATGTTTAACTGAAGAAGAACAAGAATGTTTACAGAGTGTGTAGAGACAGAAATACTGGACAGTATCAAGCTGTGTGCAATGGAAAAATCTCCTGGGCCGGATGGCTTCCCAATGTCTTTTTATCTTGCTTTTTGGGATCTGCTCAAAGAGGATATTAAGAATACTTTACATGACTTTCATGTTAATGAAAGGACTGAGAAAAATTTCAATGCAACTTATGTAGCTCTCATTCCTAAGAAAGCAGGGGCATCAGAACTGAAGGATTTTAGACCAATAAGTCTGATCACTGGCATATACAAGGTGATAGCAAAGCTATTGACTGAAAGGCTGAAAAAAGTGGTGGACAGGCTAGTCAACAAGCATCAAATGGCATTCATAAAAGGGAGGCAGATTATGGATGCTGCCCTCATTGCTAGTGAGTGTGTGAACTCTAGAATGAAAAGAGATAAACCTAGTGTCATGTGTAAGCTAGACATTGAAAAGGCATATGACCATGTTAATTGGAATTTCTTGATGAGTATACTCAGACAAATGGGATTTGGAGAAAAATGGTTGGGCTGGATCAATTTTTGCATAACTACAGTCAAATTTTCTGTTTTGATGAATGGAGAACCAGTTGGCTTTTTCCCATCCGGTAGGGGTCTTAGACAAGGAGATCCTCTATCCCCATTTCTTTTTGTGCTGGCAATGGAAGGATTTGATAGTATGATGAGGAGAGCAATTCAACACAAAAGATTCAATGGCTTTCAAATAGGAGGTGTTAAGAGGTCAATACAAGGAAATATGTCATCTACTTTTTGCAGATGATACAGTGATTTTTTGTGAACCTACTGAGGAACAGATAAGCCACATTAGATTGTTACTTCTGTTCTTTGAATCCACTTCTGGCCTGAAAGTAAATTGGCGAAAGAGTAATCTTTTTCCAATTAAGGAGGTGCTAAACATCCAGAGCTAGGCAGATATACTAGGATGCAAAGTGGAACATCTGCCTACAGTTGACTTGGGCATGCCTCTTGGTTACCAGCATGAAGAGATAACTATATGGGATGGCATAATAGAGAAGGCTGTAAAAAAATAGTCACGGTGGAAGACTCAATACTTATCACTAGGAGGAAGGCTCACTCTCATAAAATCAGTCCTTGATTCTCTACCTACTTATGTAATGTCCTTGTTCCCCCTTCCCAAGAAGGTTTTGAAGAAACTGGACAAACTTAGAAGGAATTTCCTTTGGCATGGTTGTAAGGAGAACAATGGGTACAACCTGGTGAAATGGGATACTACACTGAACAATAGGTACTTGGGAGGTTTGGGTATCTGAAACCTAAAGAAACAAAATGATAGCCTTTTGATGAAATGACTCTGGAGATATAATGATGGAAAACAGGCTTAATGGAAGGATGTAATTAAGTGCAAATATGGTGAGAACAACCCTTGGTGCAGTAATGAAAGCTCTTTACCTTATGGGGTTGGGGTATGGAGAACAATCAGAGATCTTCCAATGATAAAAGAGAACACAACAATTAAAGTGGGAGATGGGAGAAAAACAAAGTTTTGGGAAGATGCATGGAACAACCAGAGCCCTCTGAAAGATATTTTTTCGGCCCTGTTCACCATTTGCAACAACCCTGAAGCAACTGTCAAAGAGTGTTGGACTGAACAGGGATGGGATCTATCTTTTAGGAGATTCTTGAATGACTGGGAAGTGGACAGAGTGGCCAACCTACTCCATGAAATAGGGGACTTCACGGGAACCACTTCAGCCCCAGATTCTATGAGATGGAAGCACAAAAAGGATGGAAATTTCACTGTTAAAAGGGTCTATGAAACAGTTAATACACAACAAAACAGAAAACAACAAGGTTTATGGGAAAATGTCTGGAAAAACATCGCACCAACAAAAATAAAATGCTTCACATGGTTGGTTGTCAGAAAAGCTTGCTTGACACAAGAGGTTTTGAAGAAAAAAAAGGAGAATTGTAGTATCTACATGTCAACTTTTTGGGGAAATTGATGAGACAAATAGTCATCTTTTCTTGCGCTGTAAATTCACTGCTCAGTTGTGGAATTTATTTTTTACTCCCACAGACACAAAATGAACCATGCCTGAGCACACTGCAGATCTACTCAGCTGCTGGATTAGATGAGGTGGAAGCAAGAGCCAGAAATGGTGGAAAATCATTCCACATTGCATCTGGTGGACTGTGTGGAGAGAGAGAAATAGCAGACGTTTTGAAGATAAGTCCAATTCCATTCATAGAGTTAAATGGAATTGTATTGTATCTTTATTCTTTTGGTGTAAACAAAGAAATATGGAGGAATTAGAGCTTGTAGATCTGTTAGGCTCCCTGTAAGTAGTTTCTCCCTTTCTCTCGTTTTTTGTTTGTTTTGTTCCCCTTTTGAAGGTCTCCAGCATCATCCTTAATGCTGAGGAATACAACATTACCAGTTTCAAAAATAAAAAACATAGAAGGTTGAACGAGACTCTTTCTAAAGTATGAGTTTGAAGGAGGATCTCCCTTTTTGTTGGTGGAATGGAACTGGTGCCCTATCCCAGCTCAATAACGGAATTTATTTTCTATTCTGCCAAGCTGAAGTCTATGGCACAGGATAGCACTTGGATCAGCCTTTCAGATGTAGTAATAAGGGTCTTGAGGTGTGTCTGTGTGCATGCCAAACTTATGAAAGCAATAGGCTACAGGTTGCAATGAGCCAAAGGCTATTAAATCTAGTGCTACAACTGACATTAGTCTTTTTTGTTTTGTTTTTTTGATTAGGGATAAAGAAAAGAAAGGCGAAGCTCATATCATTTCAACTAGGAAGTACTTTCTGGCTGGTAGATTAAGGCAGATTCTAGATATTGCATCACAATCATTTCTTTTGCAGATTGAATGGGGTTTCACTTTAGAACCTATGAATTTATTGTGCAACAAGTAGGTTTTCTACTTTGGAACCTTTAGAGTGCAACAATCAACCTGATCTTGTGCCATGTCAGAACAAGAAATATCCAACTTTTTTATCCAATGAAACTCCGAACTGATTGGTTGGAGTTGTGATTCAAAGTAACCCACTTAGAGCCCGCTTGGCTTAACTTAAAAAAAGTAGTTTTTAAGAAGTCGAACTTTAGTAACTTTTAAAGTTAAAAAGTGAAAAGTAGGGGAGTACCTACTTTTAACTTTTAACTTTTTAAAAGTCATTTTAAGCTTATTTCAAGTTATTTTTAACTTTGCCAAACACTCCAAAAAGCTAAAAATGACTTCAAAGTAGTGACCAACTTTTAAGCCAATCCAAACATGTTGTTACTTTTGTTAGAAAAATGGGAAAATGAACCTGAATCAAAGGCTTTCCAACAAAAAGCTCACTTGTAATAAACTTGAAGTCAATATCTAATACACTATGTAATCCATTTATATATTTGACGATGGAGGGAGAAAGAGAGGATGGACAGATGACTAAACAATAGCAGAATTTCACTTGATCATCCTTTCAGTTGAAAACACTCTTGAATCCCATCTTTTGACACCTTGCGTTGAATAGTTGGGAAATTACTGTTTGTAATGATTGCCTTAAACAACGATTTCATAATTGATTAAACAAATGGTAGACCCAGGAGGCTAGTGAATTGCTTATGAAAATATGTTAGTAGTCTTGATACTAACAAATGTGAGACTGCTTGGGGTTGTCAGACGAGAGCTTTGCAAGCATAGATTCTTCAAGGATCTAGACTGCTGTTTAGCTAAGCCGGGGTCTTCAAAAGACAAGTGTTGCACTGATCCTTGCCTTTAGTAATCTTAGTTAATCCGCTACAACTGAGGGGAACTATTAAACACAATAGGGTTATACTGTACTAGTAACTTGCTGTATCTTAAGTGATGTGAGTCTTGCTCTTGATTTCTGATGACACTTGTTACATAGTTTGCTACTATTTTCACTCCTAACGACTTCTTTTCTATTTGTTCTTTTTCCGTCCTTGTTTAGGATTGAAATTCATTGAAGCTGATGATTTATTTGAGAGACATGCATTTAGACGTTTTCAATAACAAAATGATTCATTTACATGCTGAGAAAGAAACACAATTCTAAACTGAAAAAGAAGGCTCATCAGTCATCACCATACATTCTGTTATGTTGCTGTTGTTAATAAATAAGTTTTGGTTGCAATGTCTGTATGAATTTATGAACAAGTCCAAAGTTGATATCAGTGGGACTTATATGAGATCTGTTTGTCTTCTGTTCTTACATGCACTTTCTTCTGTGAGAATTAGTTTAGGCTGATGTGTAATTATATTGTGGCAGCTCCAGTCCATCAGATGCAGCAATACTATAGACTTGGTGCCCTTGATAATTGTAGTAAGAAATGGAGTGGTCTTGTTGATTGTCTGACTTTGAAAACCAAAAGGTCTTCTGAAGTGGAGGTACAGTGTTCTCTTGCATCATACTCTGGACTGTTCATGATGTTCTTTTTTCGCCCAAGTCATTCAAATATGCGAATAAAAATATATTTTACAAGTTAATAAACCCTGTGTTGCTTGTAAGATTACTTAAAGTCATAGATTTGTGAGGATGAGGAATATAATTTTATTGTTTAGACATTCTAGCAATTGAATCTGAGTCTCTCCAAATTATCAACTCTTTGATTAGAATAATTGTTGCTATAATATCAGAAGGAGGAGGTATACTAACACGAAACTTCTCAACTGGGGGAGGTCTTGGATGCAAGTTTTGCTGATGTGCAGCTTTCCTTTTTTGCTTTTTATGTTGTCAAAAACAGTTTTAATTTGTTGATAGTTCCATTTAACTGCTCAAATTCTGGGGATTGACAGTAAAGGAGGTCTTTTAATGAGATTAAACTAGAGGGTACATTTTAGGTATTTCACAAACTAGGAGAAGGTTCATTTAATTTTGCCAAACCAGAGGTAATGCCTCACCTAGTCACCCCTCACCTACAATTGTTGTGCCTCAACCCATCCAAATTTTTGAGTATGACTGATAAATTAATTGCGATTTCATTTGTCAACCACATTCTTGAGTTGCTGACTAAGGCAGTTATGCTATGGTATTTGCTTCAAATGAGGTTGCTGAGCTAGCAATTTCTCTTTTTGGATGGACGCTTCTCTGGAGATGTTATTACAGATGCAGAGGCTTTTTTTCTTAATCAATAAATACGAAATTTATCATGTGGTAATTTTGTTAGTTTTAAGTTTTATACAGTCAGTGCATGCAATTTTTTACACCATTAGGTCATCTAATGGATATTTATAGGTAAGCATGTGGGACTTGAAATTTTAATAATGAGATATATTACCTGCTACAACAAGTAAAGATGATCTGATAGTGTAACAAATACTCACACTGACGGTTTTCTTCCCTATATATGCTCGTGAAGTCACTTCTGCTTTCTGTATTATTTTGTTGATTTTGTTTTTCATACTCACCATTAGATCATGTGAAGCAGGAAATTTTAGAAGCACGTGAGAAAGAGAAGCCTCAGCTGTGGTCAACACGAACCCCTGAAGAAGCCGTGGCTTATTGGAACGGACTCTTTGACCATCTAAATGAAGAGTAAAATTCTAAGACCTTTTCATCAGACATTTGCGCAATCAATACGGGAAAGTTTATCATATCATTTGAAATAATCTTCTCCCCAATGATGCTTGTTTTAAACATGTTATAGAGCGCATGGTTATCAAAGTGTGGGTTTCTGAAGAGGCACCAGTTTAGGAATGTTTAGAATAGGAACACTGTGTTGGAAAATTCTCTTTTTCTTTGAGTGATAGAAGCAGCATGAACAAATTCTAATGTTGTGTTAAACGTCGGAGAAAGCCGACCTTCTGATTCAGACTCAGATGAATATGGAGCTTATCATTGCAATATAAAGAGATGGAACAAAACATTATTCATCTTTCTTTAATGTTGGCTTAGTGCCTGTACATGGTGATTCTGCTAAGGTACATGTCTTGCATGGTTTTCATATGGTCTCGATGGTCAACTTCGTTGGATCATGTGGTGCTCACATTAGCCGATGACCTAGATCACCCGACGATGCAAGAAAAACAGGTTAGTCATGGATAGTAACTTTGACGACAGACACTGTTTGCTTGAGTGTGAAAGGACTAGAAAATGTGCTTCCAGTGTTGCTGTGAATGGTTATAGCAATGGAAGGTCCTTTAAATATAATAGTCCCCATTTCAACAATGAGGATTTTTGCTATATTATATCCTTGTTTAGACTTGAAACCCGGTGTCCAGTAAACGATACAACAATGGAAGATCTTAAGATGATGAGTCCAGAACCTAAATGATGTGGGAAAAAAGCTGTAACGAAACTACCTATATAGCTCTCGAATTTTATGCACTATATATGAATTGCTTGACATCAAAAGTTAAAAGTTCGTTTACATATTTTTTTTAATAGTAGATGACACAGAAAATTCATGTGTTATGCATCAATCTCATTTACATAGAGCATCTTTAATTTTTGCTAGCTATAGTCTCTTTAATTAACACCTTTGAGAGTACAAAACTACTTACATGTTATGTTTGACAAAGCATCACACATAGCTTCTAGGGAGGACCACTATTTATGACATAGTAGAACATTACAAAATATTTAATGTCTAGCTGTTTGACAATTAGCTTAAGAATTCTGGATTAAAGTTTTAAAAAAACATGTTTGATCTTTGTTTCTAAAATTTTCCTTGGATGAGTTCACTCTTGTACGAGCAGCATATATACCTGATGTGATCTCGCAAAAGTGAGGTCTGAGAAGGATGGTGCATACACAAACATATTTCTTCTACCTTATGAAGATAGATAGATTGTTTCTGATTAATACGAGCAACATATTCTTTAAATTTAATACTATAGAGTAAAGACATACTGTTGAATGATTCTTTCAACCCTGTGCCAATCTTGAAAAATGATCTTTCTCATAGTTGAAATGGACCATTGAAAAAGTCAAGCATTATCACATTTAAATTTGAAGTGAAGTGAGTAAAATATGAATGCTTTTATCTGACATAATTGAAGGGCCTAACAATTTTGAAAATCCTTACTATTAAATTTAGCAGCAAAGGCAATCAATAGAAAAGAAAAAAAAATGTATTTTCTCATTGCAAAAGTAGCCCCATGGCAAAGTCAAGAAGTTCTAGTCTTACCATTTGCCTTACAATTTATTAGGTGTAAATTAATGGTAGTGGGTGAGTTGACTAAATTTTAAATATTTTTTTCTTGTCGTAAATTCTTCTTTTATTATTCTGTCTAAAATTATTCATCATGATTTTTAAAAATAGTCATAGTACATGTCTTAATTCATTTCATTTTTTGTTCTTTCTATTTTCAAAATAGATGCAATGCCTACTTAGCGGTAAGCCGGTAACCTTATCACCCCCTGTGATTCCTAATTTTAAGTAAAATAAAAATAAAATAAAATAAATGTTTGAATTCATGATAGTTGATACAATCAAATTTTACAAGGGTTATTTATTATGACAATATTTTACTATAACAATTTGATTTTCTTCATAATCAAATTTTTATGTTATATTTCTACAACAACATTCTACTTATAACAGAAATGTCATTTATTATATAAAATTGTTCCATTTTAAAAATCACACTTAAATATTATGTAATAATAATTTATAAAAATTTGATATAAAAAAAATTCACAAATATATACTTTGCCTTGCGTAAATTGCTTAATAGCCGACATATTAAAGACTTCCATGGTGAAAGTATAACCCCATTTTTTTTAATGACAAGAAAAATCCACAACCGCTATCCTTTGGGTGCGCATAGGGTAAAACCCCTGCTCCTATGCAATAGCTCGCAAACCACATCGGAGAGGTAGCCCTCACTAGGCAAGTCCGGTTGCGATGAGCTCGATCCAGAAGGCATATTCCTTGATTTTGCTGGCAAGGGATTTCGAATTTGAGACCTCCAACATGAAAGTCCCAAGCTCAAATCACTGGGCCACCCCATGTTTTCATTTGACCATAAAAACAATTATTATTATTTTTGGCGTCTTATGACCAACTTTTTGGAATTATTGATGCTATTCCATTCATTTTAATTTATATAATATAATTTAATTCGACGGCAAAATTTTCAAAAACAAAAAATTTGTTAGAAATAATCAAAAGTATAATTGATAAAAAATAATTTCTAATTTATATTCTTAATTATTTTTTAAAGAGTGAGTTATACTTCAATAATTCATGAAATAGAGAAACTATAAAGATAATACCAATCATTGCAAAAAAAAAATTATTTTATTTTAAATTAAATTAAATTACACAAACAAATAAATAGTACTAATCACTTTGAAAAAGTTGGTCATAAAACAACAAAAAAAAAAAACTTAGAAAAACTAATTTGATGGTCAAATAAAAACGTGAGGTTACATTTAAACCATGAAAGTCTTTTAACATGTCGGCTATTAAGCCAATTCATGTAAGGCGACTGTTAGGATTGAGTCTAAATCGCACGTAGTCAGATTATTCAAAAGATATTTATAAATATTTTTTTTAAAATATAAAATTATGAAATCTTAAAAATGAAACATGTTACAATTTGCTGTAATAAATAAAAGTGATTTGGAGATAAAATAAAATTAAAAAAATCTTTATATTGACGATATATAATTAAAAATAAATTATAATGTTAAGAGAAAAGTAGATTTGTTTGTATTAGTGCTGAGTCACCAGTAACATATGCGTGTAAATGGGTTGTGTCCTGAATAGTGTGGACATGGCTTCACCAAACTATTTAATTAATAATTAAAGTCATTTTTTATTTGGAAAGTTTTCCTTGACAAAAAGAAGAAAAAAAGAATTAGTCAACTGAAAAAATCTTGAATTAATCTATGTCAATAATAATGTCAAACTATCTGCAAAGTATTTCAGAAAAAAAAATTCATAAATTTGGTTGTGCAAATCAAATATTGAGCCATGAGTTTAATATATATTAAAGAAGGCAATTAATAAATTAAATTATTGCCATTTGATTCATGAAATAAGATGAGATATTTTAGGATTAAGTTTTAAAATAAATCTACACTTTATTTGGTTGAAGACTTAAATTTATCTCGTAATTCTTTTAAATATATTTAACTAAATAAAATATATATTTAATCTTAAACGTAGTTCTATAATATTTCATCATATAATCCCATCAAACTAGAGTTATTATTTTCCACCTTTTAGATATGATAAATTAATTAAAAAACAATCGGTACAAAGCTATTGAATTCGATTTGCTTATGCTAAGTGTTATTTTAGACCAACATTAAAATCTATCCCTATTTTAAATGTTGTGTAAATATAACTTTTGGAAAATTATTCTTCAACACAATGGTAGACACAAATATAATATTTATTCACATATTGCTCAATCTTACGAACAAATAGTAGATTGTAATCTAATATTTATAATAGTTCATAAAATTATAAATTATGATATGATATAAATGTATTCTTTTTCAAAAGAAAAATATGTTAACTTTATAATTTAATTTAAGAATCAGTTGGAGTGATTAGAAGCAAGACTAAAGAATCTTTTCTTTTCATTTAAAGGAAAATAGGAAATTGCTAATTGAGGAAATTAAAATTGTTTTTACTCTTATCTTATTACTTTCCTTTTCTTTCTCTCTGCAAATCTTATCCACTATATATATATATATATATATATATATGGATAAGGATGTGAAATAAACTAGAAGTTTTCCTTGAACCCTACATATTATATAGTAATAAAATTATATTATATATCTTTTTCAATTGGACCCTCATATACTCTCAAACACGTTGTCTCTTTGGTCAATTTTGTCATCAATGTCGATTGTTTTTTTTTTTCTTTAAATGATCAATAGTATATTTCGCCTTTTAAAGTAAGTGTTGTTTTAATTAATAAAATAAATATTATTTTAAGATTTAAGACAAAAATTGACGATTATTTTTTTGATAGTGCTCAATTTTTAAAAATATCTAATAAATAAATAGAGGTAAGTAACTAAGCAAATGATATCTTATATTTATAATTATGTTTTAATGGATTTGAAAAAAGCTAAAATATACTTAATTAAGTAGTTCATGTATATATATAGTAGCCTCCAAGACATCAATGTGATTGTGAAAGGTCGACATGAAAGGAAACTACTAAAGATAATTATTGTTGCTATAAGTCAATCCATGAGCTAACTATCATTAACTAATTAGTTAATTTGCTATTATTGAGAATCTAGCTCTTCCCGCTTTTTGTTTTCTTATATGAAATTTGAAATTTATGAATTTTGAATTTTACTTTTTTTGGATTTTAAATTAATGTTTTGCAACATATTTTTAAGCCAAAATAAGATAAGAACCAAAGCTATTAAATTTTGTCAATCGAACTCGTAACTGACATTCTAACTTTGCTCAGAATCTCATGACTGCTAAAGTAAACTAAGTTTCGCCATGAAAATTGATGAAATGACGGTTTAGACTCCGGAGCCAAAAGGGCAATAAAATTGAACAAAAATTTCAAAAGGGCAAAAAAAATAAGGTTGAAACCAAAAGGACAACAATTAGACGGAAGAGTGACGCCGTGAATTTTTGTGGAGGAAGACGCAGGTTTCCATGTGCCTTACAAGGCCCAAACAAACCTGCGACTTACAGTACAAGTACTGTGTCGCCTTGCACCATGTAAGGCACATGGGAACTGCGCCATCCTCCACAAAAATTCATGGTGTCCCCCTTCCGTCTAAATGTTACCCTTTTGATTTCAACCTTAATTTTTGTTGTCCAATTTGAAATTTTTGCTCAATTTTGTTGCCCTTTTGACTCCAAACTCCAAATTTATGGTTTGGATGTAAAGATCTGTGTAATGTGGGGAGGGATGGTTGATAGCCTCATTTGGCTGCTTATTTTGAACTTTGAATAACTTTATTCTTGCTTGCAAGTACAAAAAATGGCTCAATTGAATCAAATTCAATTTTATTACTTCAACTAATTTTATTTTTTATTTTATGAATTTTACTATCTTGATCAATTGATAAGTTCCATAAGATTACTTCCACATGAATGTAGAAACAGCAGAAAGGTGTTTACTAATGTGAAGTCTCATCTATAATAGGAGTGTACTACGATTTGGTTTGGGTTTTTATCAAAATCAAACCAAATTAATATATGGGTTTTTTTCGATTTTTTTGGTCACATGAATACTATATTAATCTTACTTTTTTGAAATTATAGATCAATTTTTTTAATAAATACTAAATGCTTAGTAGTAGTATATAACAAGAATAATTTTTCAACTATATGTGTGTTCAGATTAAAACAAATTTTAATAATTAAACACAAAAATAAACATAAAATCAGAAAAATGATAGTTTTTGTTGAATTTTGTAAATTACCGCCAATACTTCATCTCAAATTCAAAGAATTATATAAATTATTGATAATACACCATAACACTAAATAATAAATTAAGTATTATTAAAATTATATGTAAAAATGAATGAATTATATAATTCTGTTAAACATCTAATAACAAAATCTCAAATATTTCTTGACATATGTTTTTAAAGAAAATGATTTAAAATATTTACCAAATTAAGCCTAATTAATATTTTTAGTTAGTTTGACTTTTCGATTGGATGGTATACCCTGTCTATAATTCTTCTTTACTCACATCATTGAGTGCCCTATTAAATAAGGGGATAAGTTACTCCTTTCCCTCTCTAAGGGAAAGAATAGTCCACAATTTTTTTCAAATTGATAGAGATATTATCAAAATATCATACCAACCAAGTCATCTAATCATATCAATAACTTCCACTCCAACCATATACCACCAAGCAACCCACCCACCCCCACCCTGTTCCCACTTAAACAGTGGAAATACATTACTTATTTGCATAGTGCATAACCCTGCTGTTTTGTTTCTATATATAGAAAAAGAGGTGGAATTATAGGACCCATGTACATAGTGCACAAATGTGATTAGGGTTTGCTTTGCTCAAATAAAAAGAAAAGAGAACGACAACACGATGCACTAAGTACTTGTTATAAGTAAGATATAGAAAGTTTTATCTTGCATTTCGACAAATAGTTGTTTGCACGATTTGAACTTGTGATTTCGGAGTCACTCTTAACAGAGTAATTGCCAATTATGTACCTTTTCAATCGATATTATCTGTCTTTTAAAGTTTCATATCAACTAACAACATAGTTAAATTCCAATAAACAACAGCATAATACAATAATCATGTGCTCCTATACATCTAGATTGTACCCACTAGACTGTTATTAGATCTACTCAAACTCAATAATACATTGAAAACTACACTTGTCTTATTGCTAAATAAAAACAAGTAAACCATATTTCCAGCATATTAGGGCAGAAAGAGAGTTCATTTACTCTCCTTTTCCATCTTCCCATCTAACTTCACCTATTACTATCTGTACAGACGAAAATTTCACGTTGTTCCATTTGAATATTGCAGCTGCTTACTTGTACACGAGCATTTCGCCTTTTTATCAGTCAGTGTCTGCATTAAATAAGTGCAAATTTGGTAATCAGATATAAATGTTGCTTGAGAGATTGATTCATGTGAGTCCTTGATGGAGAAAAAAACTTTTTTTGGTCATTACCTGGACTTGTTTCTGAAGGTCTTTAATGTAATCAACTGCCAAATCTAACATATCAGCTGTGTTTGTTTGCTGCCATTTCATTGAATAAGCAAACATGTGAGTTGAGTCCTTCCTACCTTCTTTTAGACAAAATTTGATTGATACAATAAATTACTACAAACATGACTAGAATTTACCTTGTCCATATTTGGGAAAAGATCTTGCAGTTTCTTCATTCTTTCACTAATCCGAGTACGTCTCATCTACACGAATTGTTAAACAAGAAAATGAGAACTTTACTTCAACTTAACACGAACAACAAGTTTCACCATAGTGTGCACTTCAAGTATAAACATGATTAATAAGAAAACTACGTAAACAAGACAGAATTTTTACCCTTTCTGCAATACTTCGTGGGTGTGTAGCGCAGCCTCGTTTAGCACGTATTTTGCAAGGCACTGAATCTTGTTGAAACTGTAGGTATTTTTCAATGGCAGCCATCTCAGACGATGTCTTAGGCAAGCTTAAATGATGAGTTAAACCAGAAGAAGTGTAGTTTCTTGATTCGTCATTCTAACAAACAAAACGAACGTTTATTAGTAACAGATACAACAACAACAACAACAACAAGATCAACAGAAAAACCAAACAGACAGAAACTAGAATAGCTACCTGATTAGTCATTCCACTAAAATTATTAGAGAACATTTTCAGATCACCATCTCTATTTCTCTTCAAAGAATTGAACGACGAGTCGTTCCAAGATTCATTCTCAGCAATGCTAGGCATGAAGTTTGAGGTAGATGATGGATTAGTTGAGTAACTTATATGATTGCTGAAACCATTAGTTGATGTAGTTGCTTCCTTGTTAGTCCCTACACTTGCTCCAAAATTCCCAACTTCTCTCATAAATCCTGTAAATAAACAACAAATTTCCCCATTCTTGATTACTACTATATCAAAGTACCAAGCAAATCCATCATTCAGAACATTTCTAATCTCTACACGCTATTTTCAAATTAACCAAAAGTTCAAACAAAGGCAAAAATTGCTTCATAGATACTAAAATCAACTAGAAGTCAACTCCCCGTATAAACATCACATAATCAATCTACTAATCAAAAGTTTAAGCCAGTGAATCTGATGATGTTTTCATGAATTTAACGAACCAAAAGTTAAAGAGTAAAGCAGCATACCATTGAAGAACCCAGCTGGTGAACTGCTTTGTCTGATGAGATTAGAGCCACCATTTCCATTACTCAAATTCGCTCTAGTTTGCATTTGCACCCCTACACCATATGAAACACCACCATTCTCATATCTATTTTGTACACCATTTTCATTCCCAAATTCAATCTCCTCACCAATCTCCTGCTTCAAAGAAGAACCAAACTGCAGCTGATTCTTCTGGTTTTGATCATTCAGATCTCGAGTACCATTGTTGTTGGTGGTGTCGTTATTGTTCAATAAGGCGGTGAACATGGAATCCGAATCAGAACTTGAAGACCCATCACCAGTAATGAAATTTTCACCGGAATTATTCCCGTCCCCGTCAAGAATTCCGGCGAAAAACGAACTTGGAGCTGACCTGTACCTCGTTAACCCACCGGAATTACTCTGATGAAACTGTGACTGTTGCTGAAAAATATCAGAACCCATCATCTCTTTGCTCCTAAAGAACTCAGGCTCCAATCCTTCACCATTTTTGAAGCTTGAACCACCACCACCACCGGAAAACAAGAAATTATTCAACTTATCCATTTCTCTAGAAATTGGCTCTGAGCTAAACATAATCAAGATTTTTATAATATTTTATGGAATTATAGCTTCAATTTTTTCGAATTTTAGCGAAGAAGAAGAAGAAGGAAAATGGCGTATGAGCTAGCAAGCAATTCTTTGGGTGCCTATTTGACAGAGCATTTTATCGAGCTGACTTGATGGGGACTTGTGCGTGATAATTAGTATAATGACCAAAATACCCTTGGTGGACAATTTTAGTTTTCCCATTTTTATCCTTTTTTGTCTTTTTGTGTCAAAGGGAATGGCTTTTGATTAGTTAACTAATTTATTTTTAACCTTGATTAATATTTAGTTAAGTGAAGATTATCTTAATACTACTTTTATTGAAGCTTAGCTTAAGGATAAAGTGAGATTAGCTGTGTTTGTTTGTTGTCTTGTCTTTTAGTTCCAAACAAACGTAAAATTGAGATTTGGAGCGTTCTTTGAGCAAGAGAAGAGGCAACATGTGATTTAAAATTTGTAGTTAATTGTACTTAATTATTCTTAATTCTTTTACTTAACTTTAGTTTTAATCTAAGCTTACCAATAGTGAGACATGTAATAGTGTTTTTCGAGAAGTTAAAGTTACATAACAGTAATTTTTAGTTTATCTTTAATGAAATGAAATTATGAGGGGAAAGTTAGGAATTAGTCTCACTAGTTCTTTTTTTGTAGTATTATTATTTACCATATCAGTAGTGTTTAAAAACTTTGTTTTATAGTTATTTGTTGCTTTATTAATTGTGTCTAATCTTATTTCACTAGTTGTTTTTCTAATTAACTTCATATTATTATTTTGTTGTTACATTATTTTTGTAATTATATTTTGATACTTGTTTTTTTATTCAAAAGTTTATTAAAAATAATCTCTCCGTCTCAAAAATAACAATCAAAAGTAATCTTAAGGTATGTGGATATTATATATATATATTTTATTTTATTTTATAGACAGTTTTTACGTGTTTATTATACGATCCAATCTTCACGTTAGCAAACTAAAAGATTTTTTTAATAGAAAATTGAAAAGAAAAAGATGTCAAAAGCTAAAACTCTATGATGGTCCTTCTAATTTAATTTTTAATTTTATTATTTCAGCCAAACAATATTTAAATGTAGCCAAAGTTTGTTGTGAACAGAAAGTTTCTCTTTTTCTTGTTTTCCCATTTTATGGCTACAATACAAAAAAAAATAAAAAGTAGTAATAATAAAGAAAGTTGACTCAAAAACAGCTTATCAAACAAATCGGCAAGTACGTGGATTTGGCAAAACCAGTTAGAGAAATAAAGTATTTTTTAATTAAATCACATGTTTTCGATCATATTATTTAAAAATAATCCCTTCGGTCAAAATAAGGAAAAAATTCAATTTTTTGACTTCCCATAATTGATGACTTTTTTCTTAGGATTTATCTACGAACTTTCTTGGAATGTAAAAAGTTCATCTTTGTAACTTAAGAGAAAAAAAAACAAAAAGATTATATTATGTTGATAAAAAAAAGTTATTGACTAAAGGTAAAAGTTCTAAAAAGTGGGCAATTTATATGCTCTCTTTTTAGGATTTTTATAAAGCTAAACCTTTGTGTTAAAGATTATGTTGATTGAAAATATTTTTGAAAATTAAAAGATTGGTCGATAAATTATTATTTTATTTAAAATACTCTTCGAATTAATATTTCACCTAGTATAAATGAAATTAATCCATATTTGTAAGTGTATATAGCTAGATAGTGAAGTTCAATATTTAAAATTCTCTCTGGTAAATGGTGAGAGTTTGACTATTCAATAATTTTCTTTTCCATTTTTCTAGTCCTAATAAAAAAAAATTAAATTTTTTTTTACAACTTCAAATTACACAATCACATATTATGTAATATATAAGTTAAGTTAATTAAATTGTATATTTAGTCAAAACCGATTGAATTAAGGATCAATACATCGTGATCTTCTCATTGTTAATTGACTACTTGATGTTCATAAATACCTTCCTAGTTTAGCAATTAATGTTTAAAATAATCATTGCTTAGACTTGAGATAAACTATTTGTCTTTTCCATGTTTGGACAAATTACATGGTACTCTCTTCATTTTATATTACTTGACTCATATTGACTTAACACAATTCTCAAGAAAGTTTTCCTCTCTTTGTTCGTTTTTATCAACTATTTCAAAAATATTTTTTTACTTTTACTTGTCATTTTTATCATATAAAAAAACACAAAAAAATAATCTATTTTACTCTCTCAAAAAAAACTTTTACTTAAGCATGCAAAGTCTAAACTGGACAAGTAAAAGTTAAAAGAGAGTTTTAGAGGTGTATTTAACTAAACTAACATGAATAATGGTACGTTAATATTCTAAATTTGACTACTATCGTTTTATTTAGTTATTTGATACTGATTAGTGATTACTAAGAGTATAAAGAAAAAAATATGATAAAATTCTCTTGATTTTCTCAATTGAACAAGTGAAATATATATATATAGGAATCAAGTAATAGGAAACGACAGGAAATATACTTAGGGCATGTTTATGTTTAATTAACCATAAGTTCATTTTTTTTTAAAAGTCAACCTAGCTTATCTTTCAAAATTAGGATAGGATGTTTATTGTTTGGTTTTATAGTTGACTTTTAGCCTCATTGACCATCTCCTTCATAATTATTAGTACTATAAATATAAATATTAAGCATTGACAAAATCATTTAAAATCAGCTTTTTTTCCTCCTAAAAAAGGGGAGAAAAATAAATCATTAACACGACAGAGATAAAAACTTGTCAACACAAGTATTTGGATAAAATCAATTAATACAAGATATGTGTTTTACATATGAAATTTGCGGGTAGTTTAATTTAAAGATATTATTAATATTTAGGTATTAGGATTGGTGCTAGATAGATTAGCTATACAGTAATTAATAATGTAATTAGTAGGGGTATCTCAACTAAATTGGTAGCATAACTTTAATAAGAGACTTTAAATTTATCTAATAAGATTTTATAATGTATGGGAAGTAGGAGTAGGGGTAGAGATATGGGGTGGTGGGTGGTGGGAATTTTTACTTGATATTCCCTCTTCTCTTATTTCTCTGGTGTGTATCTATGCTCTAAAAATTCTATAAGACTTGTTTTTTAATTAAACGAACATGAAAAAAAATTAAAATTACTTTACACACCCTAATGTGTATGTGCCTCATTGACTATATGTTTAGCTGTTACCATATATACTAGTCCTTAGAAGGTGATTGGTTCAAAACTACAT
The DNA here is from genome assembly GCF_019186545.1 of Solanum stenotomum. Classification (NCBI taxonomy): domain Eukaryota; kingdom Viridiplantae; phylum Streptophyta; class Magnoliopsida; order Solanales; family Solanaceae; genus Solanum; species Solanum stenotomum. The sequence goes on from NC_064282.1 coordinate 21,287,045, forward strand.
TATTATAAGAAGGTATTAATGTCAAGTTGCCTAGTTATTAATTGAGATTATATTGCTTAATAAAAATATGAATCGAGTAGCATAAGTGGCTTAACACTACTAAACCACATGTACTTAAAATTATAAAGAAATAACAACTTGACAGAAATTGTCACTACTCACTATAATAATATTACCCCTCTCTATATGTAGAACATGAGGTAGTGTATTAATGGTGTAAACCATTTAGCACCAAAAGCCACATACAATATTTCTAAACCAAAAGAGATATATACCTACTAATTGGGGTGGAATTAGAGGGTTCCAATAAATTGCTCGATCGAATTTAATTAATAATTTTAATTACTGTAAGATGAATGATAATAATAATATTTGAATTATGTTAAATAAATTGATTAGAGAAATCAAAATATATGAATGATAATTTTAATGTTTGGGTTAAATTGATCTATTTATTTTTCAATTTAAGATTAAAATAAAAGGCTTGAATCATTCATCTTCGTATCACTTATTTTCAAATTCAACAAATATATTTATAATTCTATGATTCAAAATATCTTTTTCTATATGATCTCTTTGAAGATCATTCATTCAAAATTCGTCTCTGTCCATTTGGTGACACCATTTTCAGCTAGTTTGAAATTAAAAGGATAAAAAAAATTGAGCAATGTTTTTAAAAGGGCAACAAAACTGAGTATAAGATCAAAATGACAATTTTTGAATGAAGTTGTTGACGGAGTTAAAATCTATATATAAGACTCATTTTGATATGAACCTTTCCTTTTTTAAAAAAAAATTTAAAAAAAATGGCACTGAATTTATTTTATTTTTAAATATTTCTTCTTCATTATTTATTTAACCGTTTTGTTGTTATCTTTTCATGTTTATTTATTTTCTCTATTTTTACTATTTGTATGTAAATGAAAATGTAGGTGATGCGGTCAAATTTAATAGTTTTTTTTTAATATAATTTGATAATTTAAGTTTATATAATTTAAGTTTATCAATAATAGGATGATGTTTTTTATTAATTAAGATTTCAAAAGTAATCATGAAAATAAATTACACTTTCACTATAATTCAAAAATACTTTCATTTTTTTTAATAAAAACTTGATCAAATACCTTAACTTAAAAATAAAAATATCATTTTAATAAAAACACTCATAATTTTTCTAAAATTTAACCAAACGAGCTATTATATTTACGGAAAAGGGTCAAAATTGCCCTTGAACTATGTGAAATAGACCACTTATACCCTTCGTTATATTTTGGGATAAAAAATGCCCTTGCTGTTATCCTAAGAGACCACAAATACCCTCAAGAGTTAACACCCCAAATTTTTATTGACGTGGCAAGCCACGTGGGACTAATCATTCCACCTAGCATTGCCAACTAGGATTCACTACAAAAGAACTAGACCTTTAGCGGCAACAACAATCGCCACAAAAACCCAAAAAATTGTCACTAAAAGTTTTTAACATTAAATTCTAATTTTGTGTTTTTTCTTCATTGTTTTTAAAAAATAAAAAATGATATCGATTAAGTAGGAATTTGAAGACACTTATGTTTTATTTTTATGTCATATTAAAATGTATAAAATGTACAATGATGCATTATATTGTAGGAGATTTGAATCGAGAAGTAATTTTGATGATTTTTCGTAATAATATTGCATTTTTTTAATATTGATATTGCAAGTTATTTATTTTAGAAAATTAGGTTGCAATAGAAAATTAATTATCATATTTTTTTGTTGAAAAAATAGGTTTTACTAGTGAATGGTTGTTGGAGCCTTAGTCGCCACTAAAAATCACTCATAACCTTTAGTGGCAATATTTTGGGAATTTGTGGCGACTTAGTCGCCACTAAAAGTCAAATTCTTTTGTAGTGAATCTTAGTTGGCAACGCTTAGGTGGAGGGATTAGTCCCATGTGGCTTGCCACGTCACTAAAAATTTGGGGTGTTAACTCTTGAGGGTAATTGTGGTCTCCTGGGATAACGGCGGGGGTATTTTTGATCCCAAAATGTAATGGAGGGTAGAAGTGGTCTATTTCGCATAGTTCAGGAGCAATTTTGACCCCTTTTCCGTTATATTTATTTGTTAGAACAAAATTTTCACATCAAACCTTTAATATGCTGGGCCCTACTTTTGAACCCCACGGCGGCTACCACCTGATCATACTGACATCCCAACCCCACCCAAAGAATATGTTTTTTTTAATAAAAAATAATACTTAAAAAAATTTAAAGAAATTGCAAATGTTGCAAAATTATCATAGAAAAATTTAATTACTCACCAAATTTATATGACATTATTAAAATTTTGAGAGTCAATCAAGTGTTTAATTTGATCGTAATTTATTTATATTTTTTATATATTAAGTTGTTAATTGCTATAATTTATAAAAAAATATAAAAACTTACAATATATATACTTAAATTCATGATAAAATTTTATTTTTTAAAATTATATTATATACATTGAGACAATAAAAATAAAATTTATTGCATTTAAAGTCGATGACAAAAAGACACTCCACTTCGAATAAAAAGAGATGAATATTTTACGGAAAGATTATTGTACATTTTATGTTATTCACCTTATCCGATAAGCAATTGTCGCAGGAATAGTATGTTTTAAAAAAGAAAAAAAGCACATTTCTTTTTTCCCTTTTTATTCCTATGGAATGGGACAAAAGGTTCTCCAAATTCTTATAATATAAATTGTACGCCATTATATTCACTTTACGTGGCCAAATTCACACTCTTAAAAAAGGATTTTGCTACAATTTTAAGATAACTTTTAAAAAAATATATATTGCAATTTACATATTGGCCTAACTTAAGGTGTTTGATAGATAAATTTATTGTGTACATGAATTAATTTGATTTTGGGATAGTTACAATCCCTCTATCTTTAATATTGAATATTTAAGAATGAAAAAAATAATTAATTGGAGCATTGTCCTAATAAATGGGTCTTAAAATATCAAACGCGATTTCCGTATAATATTTTTGATCCTTCAATTATTGATATTTTAATTCTGGTAATATATGATGTACTCAATATATTTGATGTATGTCTGATCATTTTAGGATGTTATATTTAATTATATTTAAAAATATATAATCATATGAAATAACAATATAACCTTAACATAACATGAATAACTAAACTATAATATATTTAATGATTCTTAAAATTTATGAATATTTACAAATAAAAAAGATAAAAAATATACATTTCAAAAAATTGAAATTTCATTTAAATATATTTAATCAAATATCACAAAAATTTAAATTTAAATTTATCAATAATTGAGAGGATAAAATTTCTTGAAAAGTCATACTTAAAAATGATATATTAAAAAAAAAGAGTCATCTAGAATAAATTAAATAAGATAGATACATTGCAATTTTCCACTATAACTATATAGCGAAGTGAATGACGAGTTCTTCAGTCATCATGTGTCAACCAAAACAGAGTGATGGTGGAATTGCGGCCTGTAATATTAAGTGAATTTAAATTTAACTGAATTCAATATGAATAATATCTTTTTTTTGTTAAAAATATTATTTTTAGAATCGAATCTTATAATATGTGAATTTATATTTAATCAAAATCTAATATAAATATCAAACACCACGGAATAAAAAAAATTCCACAATCAAGCCTTTACAGGCATATACATGAATTACCTTCATACATTGAACATTTGAACATTTTTATATACTTTGGATTTTAATACATAACTGTGAAAATGAAACATATAGCCGACAAAAATAATACATTACATTAAATATATAGAGGTGTGGGGTTTGGTTGAATCCTGAACAAAACATCAAATCAACTATATTTTTATATTATATTCTATTGAGTGAAAGCATATACTTTTTCGTCTCAATTTGTTTTTTTTTTTTAATTTAAGATTATAAAATTAAAAAATAATCTTAATATATTTTTATTTAAGATTATAAGATTTAAAACTAATTTTTTTATTTTTAAAATTTCGTACCAAATTAAAATCGAACAAAGAATGAAAAATGAGTGACTATTAACCTGGTATATATATGTTCATGTCAGAAGATAAAATCAGGGAACAAAATTTCTACTACTATATGATAAATACAAATCAAATTGTCTTGAATTTCTATGTCCTAAGAAACGACAAATAGTTTGTCTGTTATCACTAAATAATAGTTTCGCACGCTTATTAAGAAAATAATTATTGATATAGTGAATTTACTATTTTATACCTATTAATTATTAAGTTGATGAATTAAAAGCTTAAAATTTTCAAGAAATTCTACCTTTTTTTAAAGTAATTAATTGAGGGTACAATAGGTGAAAAAAGATGTTCTTTTTTATTTGTCAAAATGAACAAGTAATTAGGGACAACTAAAAAAAATGGACAAGTAATTAAGGACAGAGGAGATAAAAAACTACAGCTAAGTCTATTAATTGACAAATTATTAAAAAATCGTATTAGATATACCTGAGTTATTTAATGATAAATTTTCATAGCTATTTTTTTTTTTAGTGATAGGATATAAAAATTATATTTTAGATTATTTAAAAAAAATACGATAATTGTTATAATATGAATAAAAATAAGAGAAGCAACCTATTATACCAGTATAAATTACATTGATATAACAATTATCTATATTTTGAATTTAAGGATGTTTATAGAAGTGAAAACGATAGAAGGGAAGATGAATTTATTTTTTGTTGTTGGCAACTATGCAATTATTTATATGACTGTTGGAAAAGCGGCCCAACTAAAACTTGAGAATTTTTTTTTTTTTGATTTGTTTATCTTATTTTTAAAAAAATATATATATTAAAAATATTTATTTTATTTTATTCTTTCATGATATATTTAAAATCAAAGAATCAAAGTGTATTTTGATACGCCCTACTTATCTATAATTTAAGGCTTCCGATCAAATAACAAACTAAAATAAAGAGAGTATATATTTCCTATGAGTTCTATTTTAATTTTTACTTAAAAACTCCTTTCAACTCAGATTTCATTTTATTTTATTTTTTTTATAAAAAAAACTAAATGAAAAATTAAGGAACCTAAAATTTTACCTTTTGCTTTTATGGATTCGTGATGGATTTGGAATTAGATTTGGGGGAATCTTATGTCTGTGAATTATTGTTTCCATAATTGGAAACTTTTATTTATTTATTTTTATTTTTATTTTTTATCCATAATTGGAAACTGAAAAATTAATACAACAAAAAGACATTTCCTTTTGGTAAGAATTTTTTGCCATGTGTAAGGAGATGCTACAACATTGCAAGAATATCCTCTTAAATATTAATAGGGCAAATTACAGAAATCACATATTTTTAAGACAGAATTACAATTTATCCCTTAAAAGTTTATAATTACAGAAATTCCTCAAACGGATACAATAATATAAGCGCTGATACATTACTCTGATGCGCGAGATACATTAATCGTTAAGTAAGATACATTACATTTTATACATGATACACTAATCTAATGCGCGAGATACAATAATATAAGCGTTAATACATTAATCAGATGCGCGAGATACACTAATTTGATGCGCGAAAATGAGAAATTTTGGAGATTTATAAAACTTATAGGGGATAATGGTAATAAGTAAACTAAAAGGTGAGATTTCTATAATTTTTTCATATTAAAATGGTAATGCTAATATTATTATAACTAATCAACTGTTATGGACAAGTCATTCGTCAAGAAAGAGTTGATATTTGTGGAAATTCTTGCTTAGCGGAAGCAGGTCACCAATCGATGATATAATTTGAGTATGATGAGTATATGTTACTCTCGTTCCAATAATCAAACTGATAAAATGGAATAAGTAATCAAGATTTGATTTTATGTTCTCGTTTCCTATACATCCGATGCGGGTAAGTTTTTTCCTATTAAATTAGCATTAATAATAAATATAATATATAAATTATTTTCTTTACAGCCGACACTTGCTTTCCATTTCTTTTCTCACACACATGCCTTCTACGGCTCTATATGAAGCTACCCAAAAAAGACCAAGAAAAAGTTGTCTTTATCCTCTAATGCTTTTATTTCTTCAAAAAAAATCTTGTGAACCTTTCTTTTTCTCTTTTGCTTTTTTAAAAAAAAAAATATTTATAATTATTAATTTTATTCGTTTTACTTTTCTTCTCATCCCATTTTGCATCTTTTTTGTTCTCGACATACCATTATTATAATTCACCCAAAAACAAAAGTGTTACATATCAAGATGGACTCAGGATTTAAAGATGATGAAAATGTCATAAAAGGAGTATGAAATTTGGCGAAAGGAATCTAAAATTTGCACTATAGGATGCTTAGAAAAGTGATTTGGGGGACGGACTATATAACTAACGGATCCAACTTAACGTATATTTATGTACGTAACTATTACTAAAATTTTAATTTTGGATTTATAATTTAAAAATTTCAACACCCCTCCCACACGCACAAATTTCGTCCAATGCCAAAACTGTGGTCTGATCAAGAAGAACAAGAGGATATTGTACCTTTAATTTGTTAGATAAGAATTTGGAGCAGGATTGACCATCAATGACTAGCCTCAATTCAATAATTGAATAAGTAATACCACAAAGTATATTAGCTTTGTTAAGAAGAGAGTAAATAGCCAAATGACCCCAATCTATTGTCCGATTCTCAACTACACACTTATACTTTACGAGAATCTTATTACCCCCTTGAACTACTTTAAAATGATATAAATATCACCCCTAAAACTATACACCACATTCATAACCTGAAGTGGTAGACACGCACTACCAGCTGTCAGGCATATATAATAATTTTTTAAAAAACTTTTTATAGATTCTTCTTTCATCTTTATTCTATTTTACCTCTTTTCTTTTTCTTTTAAAATTTGTAATTCAAACTATAGATTTCTATAATATTTACCTTAAATCTTCAATTGTTTTTTTGGCTTTATTAATTTCTTAAAATTTGAAGAAAAAAACTATTGTTCTTCATTGTGTTCATCGAATTTGTGCAAATCTTGGAAGTTTGTGAATGTGACTGGGTTTGGTATATTGAATCTACACATTACTTGTTAATTGATTTCGAATTAGGTGTGAAGATTTAAGCCAAAAAACGGAAAATCACACTGACCTACAAAGCTGTCAAAATAAAAAAAATTGTGGGTTGTGTTTGAATCCAAATCTAAAAATTTTCATTTTCAATTACAAATTGTAGAGACTAAATTGAATCCTTTATGGGAATCCCATTGTTGAGTTCTTGAGTTTGAAAACATCTAGATCAATTGACTTGAGTTAAAGAAAAAATTTGACAAATAAGGAGGAAATACAAATCCATGGACAATCATTATTAAAGAGCTTTGAATCTCAAGAATAAATTTTCAAATTTGTCCGTGGGTTCATCTTTTTCGGTGATTATTTCTTCCTCATCGCTGACTCGTTCGATAAGTTTTTCTATCAAATATTAAGATTTATCATCTATCAGAGATGGAAATGTTGGGATTGCTATCTTCTTCTCCCACATAAGTGAAAGGGAAAGTCATTCCCTCCATTAAAAGGGGTAATTTTTCTTATGAAAATAAATACATAAAAAGAAAAAAAAACAATTTAATTATAATAAAAACATAATAAAAATGTGCTTTTTAATTGTTTTTTGCTTCTCACTCTCTTTGAGAGAGTGAAATTCACTCTCTAGTAGAGTTGGAAATCCACTCATAGCTTGAGGGGGCATTTGGATGTTTTCTCTTGTTAAGAATTTGGTGCCAGTATTCACAACTTCAAAAGTTCTTTTAAAAAAATTCATTTAGACAGCGATCTTTCAAACTACTCGGAAGTATTTTTATATAGTACAATAGCAATTTATGCAAATGCAAAATATTATTTCAACAAAATCAATGAATTCACACCTAAAAAGTAAGCAGGTTTACACTCATATTCAGCATCATCAACTTTCCAATAACAAAGCATATCATGACAATTACAACAGAATAGCACAAGGGTACTCAGAAAACAAAACTCGCATGGGTTTGGTGTATTGATGTAGATATGTTTGTTCAAGTGAAACTTTGAATAAACAAGAGACCAGGAAGTGAAAGATATATCGGAGTTCAATACATGTCATTTCAATGTCTTAGATACAACGAATTCAAACTTGTAGAAGTAGTATGTCGACCAGAATAACATCAACTTCTAAATATTGTCTTCCTGAAGAAAGCTATAACAAACACAAGTGACTCCAATACAGAGGTAGGCCGAGTAGACGACAAGCTTGCAGTTTGCCTCAGTAGTATGCTTTCCGCGGATTGTTCTGCAAAAAAAGATTATCAGCCTTGATTCCAATTATAATAAAAATTTAAACATTAATTTCCCTCTCCATCCTATCTAAACCGAAAAACAAATTCCCAAAATGAGAACGAACGAAAAGTCGTCACGACTGTGAGGCTAGAGTTTTTACACATACACTGAGTAAGCAGGATCCTCCCTCCTGTTAGGTGACAAATTATTTTTTGGTCATGTGGTCCAAGATAGAGTGGAGGTAAGGTCTTTTGATACATAAAAGTTTCTATTGTTTCACTTAGAAGGTGATGGCAAGATGGTTCCTTGAGTTCTGTTCTCATATCTGTTACAGTCTTTTTAATTTCCCTTTGATGCAAACCGTACTCAATGAAATTATAGAGTACTTTGCTGCATAAATAATAAACCTAAATAAAAAGAAGTTCCACACCATTAAAAAAAAATTCAATTATAAAGGAGATAAAGCACATACCAGTGGATTTGGCCTGTACTTGTAGCCTAGCATCATTCGTTTCTTATATTGATCATAGATATCATCTTCTGGAGTGACCTCCCCGGGTTGGTGAGCACCAACACCTAAGTTATTTGATTTTACACTGCCAGCTGTTATTGGATCTGCAATACCACTTTTAGAGCTCCCTAGTCCTTCACCTGCAGTTCCGCATTAAGATTAAGACTCCATAGGAATTTGCGGCATGTAACTCCTAAACATGAACTATTTGCATTTCAAAGACTAATACTTTTTGACTACAAGAACAACATACCCAGTGAAATCCCATTGGGTAATACTTTCTGACTTAGAACTCCTTAAAACTACCTACATAGATGTGTCACTTGCATACCTAGTTACCAAAACAACTTGCTACAAGTAGTGCATTTATACACTTGAATAAACAAGAATGCACTTGAAGAAACAAGATGAGGTAGGGATGCTCCCCGGACCAGAGGAGTAGCCTTATCAATCGCAGAAACAAACCCAACCCCTAACCTCATGCCCCCTTCAACCTCAACATAACTCTCTTAAAATTGAACAGCTCTGCCCCTAAGAAAAGGTCTATTAAAATGGGGAAATCTTCCTTTTCCTCTAAAAAATGTACCAGCACAAGTTATTTGCACCCAAACAGGTCCATGTTTTCCTAGAGGGAAATATACCTTCTCTCCAACCCATTTTCGACAGAAGTTTGTGGCCAATATTATCAGCTTGTATTTTCGATCTTTCTGCTGCCTCTATGGCTGCTTTCCGAGCAGCTACATCGTTGCAGGTAGACAAAAACTTAACAAGCTCTTCAGGTGGGATATAGTCCCCCATATGATGACCCTTCTTTCCTGGAACTGCAACGCAAAATAAGATATAAGAAGAGTTGCACATATTTTAATAAACAATGCATGCATCTACTTTGAGCTCAGATACCTAAGATTCTAAACTTAATAGGAAACCAGAACATAGATACAGCAGAATAAACAAAATTAGTGACCAACCTTGGAGAGAAGCAGGTGGAGGCATCTCATCTTTCGATGATCTCGGTGCCCTTAGCTTCTCTTCATCTGCAGCTTTCTTCATGTAATATTCCATCATCGCTATTGGATCTGACCCCGATGGACCGCCTGAATGACCTGCAAAGACAATACCCGTATAAGCCCAAGCATAACTGAAAACCTTTTCAGTGGAATTTCGTGAAGTCCATCATCCAATGAACTTATGGGAATATGACAATCTGATGCAGCGCAGAAGGTGCACAAATTATAGCCAGATGAAATCAAATTTCCAAGATAGGAAACCAGTTCTTCAAAATCGGTAGCTTTAGAGGCACAAAAAATATTGAGGGTTCTGTTATTTAAAAACTGTTGTATGCATCGGTCACCTAGTAAATGAGAACTACATATATCAGAAAGGTCACAAAAATTCAAATTCATTGGAACGGTCGTAACAACTTCCCCTCCCTCTTTAATCTGGATGTCTGGATTCTTTTGCATACATTCTACAACAGTATCCGCTTCTTGAAAGAAAAACTCTTACCTTTAACTTAAAGAGTTAAATATACTTAATTCATGACACGAACAAATACACACACATATATGTTCATGGCATGAAATTGGATGTCTGAATTCTTTTGCAGCCATTCTACAATAATATCTGCTTCTTGACAGAAAACTATTTATCTTATAGCTGAGTACTATCGTACTATACTTGGGGAGAATAGGCCTGCATGACTAGCACAACGATTACTACTTCCAATGCCTAAAAGGCTGGGAGAAGCTGGAAAAAATCACAAGACTTTCTTAGGGATGCAAACAGGGTCAAAGCATCTACAGGAAGTTGGTTTTAAAATTTTGCACTTGCATAACGAAGTCTGCTTTGAATGGCTACAGAGGTAAACAAGAGGAAGACGAATTATGTGAAAAGATATAACAAAAGTCACTCATATTAGAAGCATATGGAAATTCAGATGAATGTTAAACTTTAAGGTAGGTGATGGTAGCAAAATCTACTTTAGGTAGGATGCTTGACTGGGCCATTAACCACTAAAAGACAAAGTTCCAGAATTGTATTGATTTGCTCAAAATTCTGTAGTGACAGCAAAACAGTGCCGAAAACAGTGATGCTGGGCTTTTAGGAGGAGTTGTAATGATTTGGAAGTAGAAAGAACAGTTCCATTGTCATAAGAAGTAGAAACACATCAACTTTTATCTGAGAACCTGATTCACTAAAATGAATCAGAGTTGCAGCAGGAAGTTCTCTGTTCAATCAGAGCTTATGAAAACTTGAATGTCCCTGCAGATCAGCATAGTACATGGCCATGGAGAATACTCTGTAGAGCATGTGTTCCATTAAATTTGGCTTGTTGAGTTGGATTGCAACATCTGAGGCTATCTTAATTCAGGTAACTAACAAAAAAGGGCTATGAACATGTGTTTTAGGTGTTACATATGGAAAAGGGGGTGGAAGATACAAATATACAAAGCACAACCTTCTACATTGTCAATGACATTCCACGTTTGGAGTATGTCTTTTTATGAAGTCATTTGGAGTATGTTTCTCAGCATATTTGGAGTTAAATGAGCTAAACTAAGACAGACAAATAAGCTACTCTAGAACTGGAAAAGAAAAGAGCTTGGCAAGGAAAGAAGGAAGATTTGGGAGACTCGCCAGCTTACATCTGCCGAAACATTTGGCAAAAGAGAAATGAAAGATACTGTGAGGGTAAAATAGAGTCCTATCTGGACTAAAATGGAGACTGAATGTTGCTCCAGAAGCTTAGTGTTAACTGGATGATATCTCAGGAACAGATAAGCTGAGAGATTTCATTAGCTCCTTGCAGACTAAACAATGTTCATATTGTACTCCTTATGCAACCTACTACATCTTAGTGCAGTTCCAATTGTTCAATAAAATATAATCTCTTAGTTGCACAATATTTTACCATGCACCTTTTCAAGGACAACAGAAATAAGTATTGAAGAAGAGAATGATCCAATTTCAATAAACCCAAGCACCACTTTTCGGTTCTCACTACTCTTAACGTCACTAGAAAACTGATCTGCCTATATTAACTTGTGTATGGAAACCTGTATTGACAAATTCAGGTGCAAAAGCAGATTATCCATTATTGATCACATTACACCTAAATCCAGTAGGGTAAATAATCCAAACAAAATCAATGTTGTCAAAGTTGCACTTTAAAGCGTGTTTAAATCCTGAAGCAAGGAGCAAAACATGTTGAGCGCTTCGCCCCACCTAGTGAGCGCTTCAATGTCGTCATCAAGGCTCTAAAGCATACTTTTCTTTGCCAATGAGCATAATCCTAAAGAGGTGGCACTAAACAATTGATATATCACTTTATCATAATTCCTTTTCGACTTCTTTGTCCATCTATTTGTTCTTATTGATAATGTTGTCTGTCTATTTGTTATTCATGCTTATAGTTATTAGGTTTGGACTACACATACATATTTATATTTCTTTCTCCATTTGGGCCTTTCTTCCTTAAAACCTATACTTTATTTGCACTTTGCGCTTAAAGCCCAACGGATATTAAGAGTTCGTTTGTGCTTTTCGCCTTTGATAACACTGAACAAAATGCCAAGACAATATATACATATACAGACTCGTGTATAAACGACATTACCAGAATTTCCAGCCGGTTCTGAAGAACTTGTATTCTCTGTTGCTCCCCACAATGCTGATGCAGGAGTTTGGTAATTCAAATGCTGCTGATGTGACCTATGAGAACTGCTTGTTGAGTTGGGTGTAGCAGTACTAGTAACTCCTGCAGCACAAAAAACCAATCAAGTAAATAATATGGAAGAATCACCACAAAGAAATGTCATGTCGATCAAGCAAAGCCAGATGAACTAGACATTAGATGCGAAAAACATGAAGTTGGCAATTTAGTTGAATAACCTCAAGCTATTCAGCTAAATGCATGTGCTCACACTCGCACACATATACACACAGTACATAAAATGCATATTAAACATGGCCAACTGAACGCAGAAAGCTAGTAACATCCTGCACTACGTAACCAGAAAGCTAATTAGGCTTGTGCCAGCAATCTATGCATGTGGATAAATTTTACTCACTATGTGATGTTTGGGTTTCGCTGGTCTGTGATAGAGCCTTTTCCTCTTCACTAAGTTGATATTCATAGTATTTGTAATCAGGACAGCTTTCATCAAATAAGAACCTGCAAATATATCAAGTGTCATAAACAATATTCAAAAACAAATTTTCTTCTTCCTTAAGGAGAGAGAAATCAGATGATTGACCGCTAACCATTCATAATAGGCTGTAGCTAAAATCTCCAGGAAAGTAAACTCATTAGATAAAACTCTAAAGAGACCAATGATTTTGGCAAAGAAAGAGCTTCCAAACACCAAAACAAAGTAGAGAATTAAACGAGCAAGGGTAAGGGAAGAACAAGAAGTGATCACCAGTTCTTAAGGAAGTGAGGGAATAAAAAAAGAAGACAACAGATGCAACAGAACTCGTGGATATGAGGTCACGTGACCACAATTGCACATACGTGTGATTTGAGAAGACAGAACAACCCATGGCAATTTACGTCGTAAAAAAAATCAATGTTACAATAAATTATGTGACTACTCTACATGAAGAGACCAGAAAGATTCTGATTCATACTTAAATGGTGTGTCTCCTGGATTTTTTTGGCGAGTGATATTCTCAAACTGCCTTCCATGCTTAGCCACAAAACTTGCTAATTTGTCTGCAACTTTCTTCACTGCTGGATCACTTGGGGGATTTGGTGCTGCATGTCACTTAAAGCACTGATTAATACCAAGAGCATGAACAAGTGAATATAAATTACTCTTGTAGCCGCATTTTCCAAATCTTTCATTGAACATCTCTTTCCCCCAATGTTGGTAAGGACTTAAGATATAAGCTGCACGATCAGACAAGAGTAACTCAAGAATGTCTAGTTCTTATCCACAATGCCTAGAGAATATCCTCAAAGTACAAAACAAAATGGTAAAATCTTGACTAATGAAGGACTTTGAAAATTTGCAACATAAGGCTTCCATGACAGATTAGTAGTAAATGAGAACCCGTGCCACCAGTTGCACAAGACATTAGGTGAATTATGTGGTTCAACCAAAAGGAAATTACCTCATATGTGACCATCAAGAGAAAGCAAATTCACTAAATGGACAAGAACTAAGATCATTCCATGAATTCTCAAAATTCCTAGCCTATAATGACAAGTCCTTGAAAAGTGAGGGTGGACCCTAAATCAAGCTAGCAAACAGAAAATTAAAGAAAGGAAAATACATAGCTACTGAGAATGGAAATACATAGCTACTAAGAATGTTGTTCCAAGAACCAACATGTGATATCATGACTCATGAGCAAAACTATACTTTATTCAGCTAGAGAGAGAGAGAGAGAGAGAGAGAGGAGTTATCATCAACAAAATTCCAATGTTTGTAATAAGTATTTACCAACATCAATTTGTCTAAGAGGCTTGTGCAGAGCACGAGGTTCCTCCACCCTCTGCCGTTTAATTGGCCCATCTCCTGAAGAATTCCCAGCATCTTTTTCATCCTCATCATCCTCATCTTCACCTAGCTTAACAGAAGGTGCAGGTATTTTGGATTTCTGTTTCAGGCTGAATGCAAGTTTCCCACCTGAAGCAACTGTGGCAGTTTTCCGTGAAGAGTTAGCTTTAAATTCCAGGCTTGGCTTACTAATGACTGCCTTTGGAGTTGAAGCTCCCAATATACTGGAGGTTGTCTTAGACTCTTTTGAGGAGGCACCCTTCAATTTCTCCTTTTCCTTCTCCTGTTGGAGCTGTTTGAACCTCTCCATGAAAGAACCATCATTGACAAATAAGCTAGAATCTGTTGGCTTCTCCATTGGCAAAAAACCAACTTTTCTTTTCTGCCAGCTGTAACTGCTCAACAAGCACTCTTACAATAGATTCAGATATTGAATGGGTTTTTTTTTCTGTACACAAATATTCAGACACTAAATGGTTTTGTTATCACTTCTTTCTTTAATGTTCTGTAAGTGAACATCATATTTACATTCCAAGTTGCATTCTCAAATCCATCGTTGAAATTAGAAAAGAAAATGTTAAATTTAATATAAAGTAAAAGAAAGCAGGTTTTTCACTCCCCCAAGAATTTTTAGACTCAGCAACAAGACCGTGCAGGAGAGGGATTAGGGCGTGTTTGGTAGACTGGAAAAGTAAAACAGGACAGGAAAGGTGAATTTTCTTTCCACTCTGCTTATAGAAAGTCAAGGATCCCCACTCCTGAACTTCTTTACACGCTAGTAAAGTCGTAGGACTCGGAAGATATAGGCATATAGCTACCCATGTCCTTCTTAATTTTAGATTATTATACCCATTCAAGCAAAACATATGCTAGAATGTTTGTTTTTCCTTTGTGTACTTCACATATCCAGAAAACGGAAGGCTTATAACTTTCTAGACATTCATATGGGTGCAGATAGGAACTTAGACAAAGTACAAGTCTAATACTTATAATCCCTCAAGCATACACGATACACCTTACCTTCAAAAGCTGTAATAGAGAGTTTTAAATTTCAAATGATCTGACTGATGTCTCTTATAACTCCACATGCAGATCATATTAAAAATCAGATGTTGCTCATCTACAATTGCCTTGTAATCAATCATTTATTCAACACCATAGCAGCAAAAACAATCAGGTAATGATAGCGAGTAATGTTACTTCCAGCTCCTTCTTAAAGTGCTCATTTGGATCTGTCTGGAAAAGTTTTTGGTTTAAAAAGAAAAGAAGGCTAGTAGAAGTTGAAGACATGTTTAGCTCATTGTAGTTTTATAAGATTAGCTAGTGATTTGCTAGTGAATGGCGGTTTTTGGGTAAAAGAACCTCCTTAACAATT
Organism: Solanum stenotomum; assembly: GCF_019186545.1. Lineage (NCBI taxonomy): Eukaryota > Viridiplantae > Streptophyta > Magnoliopsida > Solanales > Solanaceae > Solanum > Solanum stenotomum. The sequence continues at coordinate 21,302,757 of NC_064282.1, forward strand.
CTTCAACTACAATAAAAAAGAACCAAATTTTGCATAAAATGATATTTTCAGTTTCTTCAATCAAACACCATCTTCCGAAAGTTGACTTCCACTTTTTACAACAAATTCCCAGGAAATCTCCACCCAAAATCCTTCCTATATGGTACCATCTCTTTTTACCTTACTCTTTATGCAACAGTTATTAATTTTTTGAGAAAGGTAACAATGTATTAATCACCAGCACGAAGGCTGTGCTGGCAGCCCATTTACAATTTCATATAGCAAAAGTATGTCCTTGTTCCTCTTTACTAGGACACTAGAAACTCTAGTAATGCTCCAGTTTTGTTTACATAGGTTTCTTTACACCAAAATAAATTACAACTCTGCAACAGATTATCTAATCAACACAAACCCAACCTAATCCCAACTGTATGAAACAATTGAGCGTCTAAATCACACCACAAAAAAAAAAAAAAAAAAAAAACTGCAAAAATCAACAGCAACAACCAAACTTCAACAGATTGAAATACTAACAATTGACCAAGGAAAACGCATTGTAACATCACATTAAAGCACAAACATCAATAAATTTATAATTCCGATCAAATTAATTGAAACCCTAAAGTCATCAACCCACAATCCAACAAACTAAGACTTCGACACACGCAATAAAATAAAAATCAAACACCTAGAGAATCGTACAAGAAATCCACACAAGTCAGAAAATCTAAACTGGTAGAATTAAAAAAAAAAAAACTAAGAAGCTCGAATGCGCAAACATCAGCCTCAATAAATCTACCTGCGGAATCGAGAATGAAAAGTGGATCCCGAAATCAGCAAGCGTAAACCGAATTGACTGAATAAAGCAATGAAATTGAAACCCTAAAGGAAGATCGAGAAGAGAAAAATAATTGGAGTATTTGGTAATGAATAGTTTGAGGGACAAAGCAACGTCCGTTAAACGAGCGGACGAGAAGGAGAGAACACGTGACTTTGAGGGCGCTATATGTTAAATGGGTTATTTTTCCTTCCCATAGGCAGCGTATCGGTCTATCCGGCCGGTTTTGATATTTATCGATTTAACTTGTAAACATGCAAAATCGTTAAGAACCACTAAGATATTGGCTTGTCGGTTATCAATTTATCACTTATTGATCGTTATTGATTTGGTATCGATTTAACCGTTAAAATTTTATATAAAAAAAAAATTATTGAAAGTCACTTAGAAGCATGGTGATAAACCAAATAAACCATGCACATGATTTGATTGATTGTATTTTGCCCAAAAGTAACACTAACATATTGTAGAATAACCGAAAATTTGAGATTGCCGAAAATAAAAATATGAAAATAAATCCGAAGTCAAGGACTTTTATATACCAAATGGTATAAAAAAATAATTTATTAATTTACTATCGAGTTATCGATTAACCCGTTTAGTAAAAAAGTCCAACCGTTAAGAACTAATAACAGAAAAAATCAAACTCGTTATCAAAACCATTAAATCAATAACCTATTACCGATAGACCAATAATTTTTTCGGTTCGATTTTGAACAACCCTAGCTCATATGGGTGTGGGAGAAGGGTACAAAACGGACAAGATAACAATATCATACTAGGATACGAGTGTTTGATTCGCACATTAAATTATTTTGAGATTATGATTTTTTTTAATTAACTTATCTTATTTTATTTGGAAGGTTTGATAAAATAATACCAAAGGCATATAGAATAAGGTGAGATATAGAATAAATGTGAGATGAAATTTATAATGTGTTTGATTGATTGTATAAATTATCCCAAAAAAATTATAACATTAATTAAATATAATATAAATCTAATCTCAAATTTAATTCTGAATATCTCCGAAAAAAAGTATCAAACAACTCCTAAGAAGGTATTATAAAAAAATAAAATACATATATTGGTTTTAATAATTAATTAGCCCTTGTGGTATGGTTTTACTATATATATATAACTAATACATATATGTATATATTCATACAATATATTCCTATACAAAGTAAATTATATTTCATCAGACAATATATTCTTATACGTAGTATGGTATATTTCATTAATATTATGGAGTACTATTTTTATTTTAATACACTATATTTAGTGTTTTATTTATTTTATGATCATGGTGTCAGTGCTAGCATAAATGGAAATAATCACTTTGTGTTTTTTTCTGTCTTCAATAGAATTTTGAATCTGAGACCCCAGGTTTCTCAACCACTGTATTGATCACTAGGCAATATCCTTGGGTGCCAACATAGTTAGAGCTTGTTGGCTTAAAAAAATAGTTTTTAATTCAAAAATAAAAAGTCAAACTAAAACAACTTTTAAGTCAAAAATAAAAAGTCAAATTGATTTTTGACTTATTTTAAGTCATTTTAAATTTTTTTAAAGTCATTTTTGACTTTGCCAGACACTTCCCAACTTATTTTAAGTTATTTTTTATAATTGTCAAACACTTTCAGAAATTAAAAATTTACTTAAAAGTTGGTTTGATCAACTTTTAAGCCAATCCAAACACCATCTTAGTATTATGTAACACAAATATTCATCCAATACAACAAATCAAACAATCAACAAAAAACAATGTCATCATCATAGCTAATGTTTTTTTTTTTTGGTCATCATAGCTAACGTTAACACTACTAATATAGTATTCAATACTATTTTCATATACACTACCAAACGACTCCTTGATGGATATTTACCTAAGATTTGATATTCAAATTTAAAGTTATAATTTGAAATCAACGTTTGTTTGTGAAATGTGAATGAAATTTCAATTTCAAATGATTTGAAGTCTCAAATTTTCTAAAAAGTAGGATTTTAAATTTCAATTTGTAATCTTATTTTCTTAATGTAAAATTAGCTATCCTTTCATATTTTTGCAAACAAAGACCTATTATTTAAAAAATTGCCAGAAAAAACTCATATTTGATGTGAAGAAATTCTTTGTATCATATGAGAGAGTTATATATAAGAATAACTAGTATTATTTTGTTAATGTAAATTTATTTGGACAGTAAATCTTTATAAATTATGTGTATTCGAAAATTTGTGATGATATGTAATCACGAACATTTATTTCTAAAAAATATGAAAATATGCAATTTATTAATGAAGTGCATTAGTATATTTTGATACATTATTTATGAACTATATTTTGATATTTGGTAAAATTGTATAAGAGTTAAAAAAATCTTGAAAATCTCATAAATGTGGCATTTTACTGTTCATGGGAAGCAATACAAGTAAAAAAAATTCAAACATCACACTCAAATAAAATTTCAACTTTAATTCAACATAATTTCAAATCAAAATTGAAATCGTGTCAAAAAAGGACATATTTTTGTGATTCAACTTGATTTAATTTTTGGTTGAACACAAAGTCAAACTAATTTAATCAATTTTCATAAATATAATATAATATTTATCGAATTGTTTGTTGTCAACTTATTCAATTTTTCGTTTTTTAAGAAAACCAATAGTATTCCTTCATTCTACTAGTTTTTTTTTTTCATTTTAAAAGTTCAATTCATAATTATTTTATTATCATCTTTTTATTGTTATGGCTATAACTGTTTTATTTGACCAAAAAAAAAATCTTGATATCTATAAGTCTCTACTAGATTATAATTAAGTAAAAAATTATAATTAAAAGAATCCAAGTATAAGTCTCACAATTAATTCTTTACAGAAATCTAGATTCATGGCTACTTTTAAAAATCCATTAGTCTACTAGAGATAAAATGAAAAAAAAATTCACATGAGATATTTAAATTTAAAATTATCTATAAGAATCAATATATTATTCATATTTATTAAAAAAAAAATTCAACTTATTTTTTCTAAAAACATTTTCCATCCTACTGAAAACACTCAAAAACGAAAAAGAGGAGAAAGAAAAATTTTGTGCTCTTTTGTTTGTTTTGAAAAAATAAAAGAAAAGACATTTTGCTTAATTGATAATGGTGTGATAGATAACATACACTGGCATTTGGAGTCCCCGGAGAGTGTTGCCGGAATGGAGCGAGCTGGGTTGAAAACCCTTAACACCGTAGTTTCACCTCTCCATTTCCGGGCAAAAGCTTCAATTTTCCGTCCATTTTTGTTACCCAAAGTGGTGCACAATCTCCATTTCCCTCTCTTATCTTCCTCTTCACGTTTGTCTCTAGTCCGCTCTCTATGTAAGTTTATTCCTCTTTTTTCTGATTTGGGTTAATCTTAAATTTTGATATTTTGAGCCCCAGCTTGTGTTCTTGAAGATTGATTTTCGTTCGCAGGTGTAAGAAGTGATGCTAACACTATGCCTAATGGAGCTGGGGGTGTAGCAGCTCAGAATAAACTCCTGCAAGTGGTGTTAGTTTCTCCTCAGGTAGTGAACAAATATAAATACATTTGTATTGTCTTTCTCCTTTAGCTTTGGACGTGCAATGAGATAGTTTTAGGATTGCATTGTGAAGATAACTAGAAAAAGAAGGAATGCATCATAGACAAAGTAAGAAACTATTAGTAGTAGGTATAAGTGGAATTAGGATCTTACACTCTCTTTTCGTAACCTATAAAAGGGTTAACGTTCTTGACAAGCAACTCTTAAGTAGTTGGATATACCCCTCATAGTTATATCTGAACTTATATGAATTGGAATTTGTGACCAGGGTATGTTCCTGTCTACAAGGGAAGTTCAATATAATTTTTCCAATCAAATTGCACTTTTGCAATGTGGATTAGGCATTTCTTGATTTTTGGATCGGCTGGAATTCCGCAAATCATTAGTGTATTGTTGGTACTAGAAGTAACGATAGTATTATCACAATCTAATACATACTTTTCGTGAGTGTCTCATTCCATTTTAGTGTCTCACTTCAAACACCACACACACCCAAACTGATGCCAAAGTTTTTTTCTTCTTTTTTTGAGGAACCAAGAGGCTAAAATATTCAGGTGCTGCAAGCTTAAGTATCATAGTTTAGTTCTCTTGAGCTGCTTAGTTGGTTTTGCAACTGTTAACATGTTATTGATGTAAGGGATTGTAACAGGTTATAGATTATTTATATCTTATAATTATGGGTTGATACTGATCTAGCTTGCTTTTTGGATTTAATCCAGCAAAAGATTATTGCTTGTACGTATCTTAGGATGCTTGCTCTACTCTACAGGGCTTTGGTAGTGCAGTACGTGATTACAATTGTTTTCTTTAAAGCTAGCACATATCTACTTTTTTTTTTTGATAACCGAGAAATCCGTCTGTGACCCGCCCTTTGGACCAATCAAAGCCTTCTAAACTCGGTGGATAATGGGCCCGCCCCTCTACCCTTCTCCACTTAAATACCAGGCTTCGCTTTGCGTGGTGTGGGGCTTGAACCTGCGACCTAAGCCACAAATCCTCCACCTTTTGCCACTCGAGCTAGGCCTTGGGGGAAAGCACATATCTACTTCATTTCCTCCCTTGTGTGTAGGTTTGGGCTCTTCTCCGATCTGTCAGATTCCTTTGCTTTTCTTTTTGCCTGAGGTGAAATATGTTGCTACCTTTAGCCTTAAAATGAAAAAAAAGTGTGGTAAGAGGCAAAACTTTAGAAGCATGCTAGGGTTCCGGTCCTCCTGGAACTGTAAATTGTGCCTCATAGAAAGAACTATGGTAGTGGTTCCATTTAGTTTTGTTTTTTCTTGCAAGATCAATCCTTGTACTTTAGGAAAGTAACATTATTTTCTCATTTACTTAATAATAAAAATGTTCAGCAAGGGCAGTATGCTGGCTAGTTTGGTTTGAGACTGGCTTCCACCTCTTTGGTGTAGTCTTGGGCTGGGTGGGTTTTGGTTCATCCTTGCAAGTGTTTTGTGTCTAAACTGGGTAGAAATGACGCTGTGACATCACTAGTTTTGATCATGTTACAGGGTTCGTACTTCCAATACAATATTTTGCAATCTTACCAATTAAAGGAAATTCTAGTCATGATTCCGAAAATGAGATGGTGAAGAATAAATTTGGATTGTCCATTTCCTTTTTTCTGTTCTTCTTGTATTGACCTAATCATAACTATTGATTGGTTCTGGTGTCTTGGCCTATTGACAACACATACATCATTAACTATAAACACATACTTTATTGTGAGTTGTAATCTATAGGCAGGGTTGGAAATTGACTTAAACCTCTCAGTACTCAACTATCAATCATTTGAATGAAAAGCTCACTTGCCAATTCATGGAGCAATGAATTCAAGAGTAACAAAGTCTATCAATATTTCACTTTTTGACTCTGTGCTTTTATAATACTGTTTTTTTCCTTATCATTTTTTAATTTCAGTCTTCCAATTTGATCATTGTCGGAGAGAAATAAATCCTGGTAAAGATAGTTCATATTTCTAATATACTCTGCTAAAATCATTATGGTCTAGATTCTAGAATGTTTTTAATCATTGTGGTCTAGACTCTAGAATGCTGTTAATCATTGTGATCTAGACTCTAGAATGCTGTTAATTTCGTCTAGAGGGTAAGGTCTCGATACACCCACCCTCCCCAGACCCCACTTGTGGGTCCGTATGTTATTGTTGTTGATTACTTTTCTAATGACATTCTGAATTGAATTTGGAAATTTGCTTTTGCTGGAAAATCTCAACTTGAATCAAGGGAACAATTTCTTTTATATATATAAATGACAAGAGATAAGTGGATTTCAGAGGTTCTACTCTCTGTAGTTGATGCTTGAATGCAAAATATAGATGCTATTACCATGGCTCCTGCTTAGTTTCAAGTGGCATGACTTCATATTGAAATGTCACCTGCAGGATGACCATATGCTCTTTTTACATGGGATTGTAGTCGTTCCTCTGGTGTATATCTAATTTGTAATCGGATAAAAAAACACCTGTTTCTATAAATGACATCTTGATGGTACTATAGATAAATTACTGTGTGGCATTCCTGATATGAATCATAGAGTAAAATAAATAATGCAAGCACATTTAATTTTGTAGAAAATTGAGTTGTCTAGACTGTTCAGCCGTGCCGCTTTCGTCTAATATGTATTGTATCAGTAAAGATTTGAGTAAAAGTCTTCCATATATGGATACTTTTCAACTTGGACCAACAGTGAAACCCCAATTCATTGGGACTGTTGATAAAATCAAATAGAAATCCCCAAGGGTGTCATATTCTAGAGCCCAAACTATGTGATTTAATAGATCCTCTTGTGGGTCAAGGTCTTCTTCTCTTTCCCTTTCTTCAAACTCCGATTCATATTTTTTATAGAGAAATCTCTAATCAAGGGTATCTCTTCTTGAGAACCAAATTGGCTATTTCCTTGCAGCATTGTGCACAATTCATACCGGGCTAATTTATTTTTTATTAAGATCTTGGCAAATGTCAAGATTTTAGAACGGGTTGGGTTTGTACCAGCTAAGTATACAGATTCATTTTTGATAGGATATCGCGTGACCTAGTTAACTTAGCTGGTTTGTCTTCCCCAAGTTTTCCCTCTATGTGGTATTTAACATGGAGAAGGTGGCAAAAACAGGTAGCATATGACTCCAGTGTCCAAGCATGTTGTCCTGACTTACCATCTTTTCAGTTTGTTTAATCCGTCTTGAGAAACTTTCGATTTCTTTCCTTGACCTTAACAAATTAAGGAAATTCTCTTTCTCTCCCTCACCCCTCTGGCCCATCTTCCTTAGTTAATGAAGTTATTTTTCTAACTTAAAGAGTTTTGTAAAGACAATTCTTTTAATTATAAGGTTTTGATAGCCAGTGCTTTGATACAGTTTGAGGTTTGACAGTTTCCATTAGCTTGGTTCAGCAGGAGATACATGTATTTTTGTCTGCAATTTGTTACGTAATGATGTTTCATAGGTGAATCATACAGTGTTAACATTCTATGCTATAGGATATTTATATTTCCTCTTTGATGGTGTGTTTATTACTTCATCTTCATAAGCAGGGAAACTATCACATAAACATTAGAACACATACTTTTGGATTGAAAAACGACTTAAATGGTTCTATCTCTTCTATTTCTCTGTATTGATAGATACCTGGAAACACTGGAAGCATAGCAAGAACTTGTGCAGCATCAGCTGTTGGACTGCACCTAGTTGAGGTATCAATACATATCTAAATATTACTAGTTTAAATATCTTAGTAACATTCTTGCATGGTGCTAGAATAGCTATTATTTTTCACTAGTAAAATCTATTTAGCTCCTATTACTGTGACATCAAGACTTGTATTCTTAATTTTCTTTGCTTCTGCAGCCATTAGGATTTCCAATTGATAATACAAAGTTGAAGCGCGCTGGACTTGATTATTGGCCGTATCCTTTTAGCAGTTCACTGTTGTGAATTTTTACAATCTTTGGTCTAGGAGCGTGTTCTTGTGCAATGTAGAGATATCTGAAACTCTTCATCATGTTTTCTTGTTTTTGTCGTACTAATTGTTATGAAACTGTAGAATATCAAAAAAATGAACCTTGGGCCTAACTCAACCTCAAAAGCTTGCTCATTCCGGGAGGATTGTCCAAGACTATATATGGAGTCCATGTTCCCCTCCCACAAACGATGTAGGACTCCAACAATCCCTGCACTCCCTGGACATCTGGATCGTGCGCAATACCCAACATCAGGAATAATGAATAGGGATGAGCTTGACTCTGATACCATGATAAATGAATTTGGGCCTAACTCAACCCCAAGAGCTAGAGTTAGGCCCAAGGTCCATTTTACATGGTATCAGAGCAAGACCCATCTCAATTCTTGTTTTCCGATGTTGGGCTCCTATATTAAATTGTTCACGCTCTGGATTTCCATCCATGGGCACGAGGGGTGTGTGAAGAGTCCCACATCGGTTGCTTAGGGGATGAATGGTCTCTTTAATATGACTTTGACAATCCTCACCTCTTGAGCTAGTTTTTGGGTTTGGGTTAAATTCGAAGTGCATTTTAACAATATTTTTGGGGTATAACAATTCTCAGCACTCATTGTTTGTCAGTTTTGCTGCATTCATCATTTTTTCGGTGTTCTCTATAGTGCTCATATCTATGGATCTCTATATTGTAAGTTGTCAATTTTCAACTGTTAACTCTTCCCAACAGATATGTTGTTGTCAAAGTGCATCGGTCCTGGGATGAATTCCGGGAGTACTTCATGGAACAGGTCTCTTAATACCTCATTCATATAGCTCCAAAACATTTAGATAGCATAGACTAAATTCCTTCTTCTTCCTTTTCTTCAGGCGGGGGAAAAGAGGCTGTTGGCATTTACAAAGAGAGGAACAGCTACACATTCAGTAAGTTTAGATGCTTTTTCTACTCATATAGTTCTCTCGGCTTGTAACCTTGGGAAGTTTTTTGGCCAAATGAGACCAATTTATTCCGTCTTGAATTGGAAGAAAACGTAGAAATCCATATTTTTCTTCTTTTTTTTGGTTGATAAAGAGAAATGTTCTTTTGCTGTCACTGTAAAATCTATAATGTTGGAACAAGATAGACGTAAAATCATTCAAAGGAAGTTGTCTCGAAGGACCAACAGTTTCTTGAATCTGTGCAGACTTAGTGAAGGATAGGGCACAATGGAAGGAAAAGATTTATTCAGGAGATATCTAGTTGCTGAGGATATATTTCAGTTATGTTAGCACCTTTACATCCTATGCTTTCAAGGAGTTGAGCTTTTTCAGAGGTTTACACATCAGTAGAAAATATGAAGAATTTCTAGTGCCTTTTATTTTATATGATATTAGTATAAGATGAGTTTAAATAGAGTAATATGGTAAGTGAGGATATAGCTGTCCCACCTGACATGTAGTAGTAGCTGTAAAATCTGTAATGTTACGCTAAATGCTGATGCTGCAGATTTTCTCTAGTTTATCTGAGATAGTCCGTAAAGTACTTGGATGCAAGACTTATTGAAACTAAATTAGTTTAGGCCAATTCTAAATTCTTTTTGGTGAGACCCTACAGATTTGATCAACCACCTCTTGCTGTCTTCAATACTTTCCATCTCTTACCTGTTCTAAGAATTTCAGATGATTTTGAGCATCTCAATTCAGTTGCTTTTAGCTTTACTTTTCCCTTTCTGTTTTTTACTTCTATTCTTCAATTGTGACTCAAACAAGTGTGGAACTGAGTTGTAGTTGATTGGTTGTTGAGCGTTTTACCAGGAACTACTTTAGCTGTTCTTTCCATACAAGAAATTGTATTCTCCTCTTTCATTTCTTTCGTTTTCTTTGGCTTCTGAGGTTGGAGAAGTAGGAGGTGGAAGGCACCACAAATTCTAATATAACTAGGAATAGGTAGACAATGAAACTAATTTGTTTCAAAGAGATTGACTGAGAGGACCAAAAAGTTATGTTTTCATTTTGCTTTCTTGAAAACTGTAACGAACCTGGCTAAAGTGAAATTCTTCTTGGCTCCAGAAGTACTTTTATTGACAAGCCGAAGACTTTCCTCTAGTTTCTTCAGAGTTTTTTTCCAAGCATTGTTGCTTTTCTCATCTAAGTTTCTCTTGTCTAATGAAACACACTATTGTTAATCAAAGGAACTCGTGCCCGTCCACTCCCTTTCATGATGAAAGCCGGATTAATATAAGCAAACATTTCCTTATAATGCAAATTTGGTGTAATTCTAGTATCATTGATGCAGGACTTCTCCTATAAAAAGGGTGATTGGCTTGTATTTGGATCAGAAACTAAAGGGTTACCTCCTGAAGCCCTGCTTGACTGCAAGAGTGAATCTCTTGGAGGAGGAGCCCTACGGATTCCCATGGTTGAAACATATGTTAGGTGCTTGAATTTATCAGTAAGTGTTGGTATTGCTGTATATGAAGCTTCTCGACAAATAAACTATGAACAACTTCAATGTCCACCTGACACTTGTATGGATACCGAAACATCATTTGTTACTGAAGATATTTTTGCTTAAACTGCTTCATATTGCACTTCTACAAATCCTATGTGCCTTACACAATGAAGCAGCAAACAGGAAAAGATCAGCATATCTAGATCATAAGGTGTTTACATCTTAGTTATTGAGTTCTCACTCTTCTTGTGTTGCCATTTTCTGCACTTACAATGTCTTTTTTAGATTCAATCCATCATTACTAATACTATATACATTGAGAAATGTCGTTTTCGTTGCTCAAAGGATGAATTAAAATCTCCAGGTTTTGCTAACATAGTGTAGTATAAAATGTGAGAAATGAAAATGGCTAAACAGGATGAGTATATGAAAAGACCATTCTGGCATCTTCACGGGTATGCTTCTTGACACTTGCATGTGAGGGAGAGGGAAACAAGCTATCTGTTTCTATCAGACAACACAATTTCCATGTTCTCTTCAACAGTGAAAATGAAAGCACCATTCCTAAAAATCCCAAAAATGTGATGTTCTCTGGTCTAAAAAATCTCATTATTTGCATACAATGAAAATGGTTGTATTGCATTGTATTGTATACATAGTAAATATTATCACAAACATTTCAAATCACTTTTCCTCCTTTCTTCCCCTTATTATTTCTTCTTAATAATAGTGTGAGTTTGTAAATCAATATATAGGCTCATGTGGCCATCTTATCCAGTGCATCAACAGTAGACATCATCTGTTTTCAGACTGTTGACGGGAAGGGAATTCTCACCAATAAGATAAAAGTTTAAATGGTCAATCAATTGCTTGTTATCCGAAATTGCTCAGTTATATTTTACCCTTTACTATACTTGTGGTCCGTTTAAATCCTTTACCACAACTAATTAATTTTTTTGTTTTAATATCTCATTCTTGCATTTAAAAGAAAGTCTCATTTTTTCCCCCTTGATTTCTAATGTGGTTCTCAAATTTAGGGTAATTCTAAATCACATTTTTGAACTATTACTCTAAAAAATAATTGGATATGTGATGTTCACTCATTTCAAACTAAACTTTTGTGAAGGCAAGGACAAATACAAAACAATATATAAAGTGAGACAAAATTGAACAATTTATAATAATATAACAAAAGTATTTTTGGACCTTTCCCCCGTCCAAATCAATCACTTTGTAATATGCAGATAACAGTTAGTTACTATATATATATACTCAAGCAAACTAAAAATATACTCCAAAGTCATGACTCTGTCTGCTTAAATTATGTACAAAAACAAATAATTTTAGGACAATCTCATGTGGAGCTAGCAAAGCAACAAATTAATGACCCCAAAATCCAGCTCAAATATCTGCATGATTTTCAGGTCAATTATTTTCAACAAATTAAGACTCATTTAATTTCTATTTGGACCCATTCATATGGATGAATTCAAGAATAGTCTTCCTCTGTCGGTGGTTGTACACTTTTAATGCTTTGGTATAACCAAATTTCTTCAAATTAACTTATCATAGTGAAAACTAATGTAGAAATTCGACAGATAATTTGAGACTGAGAAAGTAATTTTCATCATCTCTTCAATAATTTTATCATTAATTATTAGTAAGAAAAAAGAAAGAAGATGAGAATTCCTTCAAAAATGCAAATGTTGAAAAACAGTGAATCTTTGACAGTTAGCTGAATAAGTCTAAAAGGTAAAAATAAAATAATTGAAGATAGTGCAATAGTTTAATTCTATTGCACATGAGCCAACGTGCCACAATATCTCATATAGTGTGATATAGTCATATATAGATCATTGCTTTTTTCTTTTGTTTAATAGATCAAAACTTTTAAAAAACAATACTTCTAACCAATTTCAAGATTTTCATAAAAAATATTTAAAATAATTATATGAAGAAAATAAGAAAATTCAATATCAATTTATATATTAAAAAATATCTTATAGAGTACTCATTTTCCGATAGATAGTATTTGAACTACTTGTTTCCTTAATTGAATTAATTATTTTGTACTTTCTACATAGAAATATATTTGTGTAGTAATTATTTTTTTGCTATTTTTACTTATATAAATAAATGTTAGAGTTTTGATTATTATTAATAAAATTAATTTTCTCATTATGCTAATTAGTTTCTTGTAGTAGGGACCTATTTATTTTGTCAGGAAAAAATAAGCCAACACTTTAAGAAGGAAAATAAAATTTTAAAATAACAGAAAGTGACCAAATAGCAGATCCGAAAAACTTTATAATCATTAGAAATTTGTTTCTAACTCTCTGCAATAAAATACTGACCCCTCACGTGCCCTCTTCTCTACTACGTATATGGACACCTATACTTTTTATTGTATCTTTTTTTATTGAGATTGTTGAATATATTCAAACTAAAATGAAGGAAGAAATAAAAATAAATAAATAAATAAGGAGGAGGAAGATAAAATGATTGTAATATGCCAAATCAATTTATATATTTCTTCGGAGAGTAGCATGAATATGTTCTTAAATTACGCAGGAATTATTAATTTTATTTCTAAATTATTAATATTTTTTAAAATATTTTTTTATTTGACTAACTAAATTTAAATATTTTCTGATCTTACAACATGAGAAATGCATTCCTAAATTCTCGTCAAATTTAAGAGTGTTTTCAAGATTGCTTTAACGAGAGTTTGAAACCATTGTTATGTCATGTTTAAGAGATTATATCAAATTTAATTAATCAAGTAAAAGAAATATTTTTAAAGCTATTAATAATTCAAAATAAAAATAATAATTCATATCAAATTAAAAAATGCTTGTTAATACATTTCCTATATATAAATATAACCTCTCATCCTCTTCACTACTTCACAGAAGAAACACTCTCTGTAAATAGAAAAATACAGAGTAATAGTACTGCATTTTGTAATAGAGAGAGGAGAAATGGGTCTCACCGGAGTAACATTGTTGGTCACTCTCATGGTGGTGGCCGCCGTTACTTTGCCGGCAAATGCCTGCCTGCCGGCGGACCAAGCAGCACTGATGGATATCAAAGCAGCTCTTAAGGAGCCATATTTGGGCATTTTCAACACATGGACTGGCAGCAACTGTTGCCAGGGCTGGTATGGTGTTAGCTGTGACCCGACTACGCAACGAGTTGCAGACATTGTTCTTCGGGGAGAATCCGAAGATCCGATTTACGAGAAAGCCGGCCGGTCTGGTTACATGACCGGTTCACTCTCCCCTTCTCTCTGCAAACTCGACAAGCTCGCTACACTCATCGTCGCCGACTGGAAAGATATCTCCGGCGAAATTCCGGCTTGTGTCACTTCATTACCAGATCTCCGTATTCTTGAGCTCATCGGCAACAAAATCACCGGTCAAATCCCGGAAAACATCGGTCAGCTGAGTAAACTCACTGTTCTAAACCTCGCCGACAATAAAATCTGCGGTTCAATCCCCGCCTCCATTGTCAACCTCGGAAAACTAAAGCACCTCGAACTCAGCAACAATCAACTCACCGGCGAAATCCCGTCCGATATCGGAAAACTCGGAATGATGAGCCGAGCACTACTCAACAAGAACAAACTCACAGGTTCAATCCCTAACTCAATCACTCAACTTCGCCGGTTAGCCGATCTAGATCTGTCAATGAATCAAATCACCGGTTCACTCCCGGCTCAGCTCGGTTCAATGCCGGTTCTCTCAACTCTAAACCTCGATTCCAACCAAATCTCCAGTTCAATCCCCACTAACCTACTTAGCAACAGCGGATTAAACATCTTAAACTTAAGCAGAAACTCATTAGAAGGAGAATTACCAGATGTATTTTGCTCAAAAACGTACTTCACACATCTGGATTTATCATACAATAATCTTCGAGGTTCAGTTCCAAAATCATTATCATCAGCTAAGTACATTGGCCATTTGGATTTAAGCCATAATCACCTTTGTGGCCCGATTCCAAACGGGTCACCCTTCGATCATCTAGAAGCTTCTTCTTTCTCTAACAACGATTGTTTGTGTGGATCGCCATTACGTACTTGTTAATTCTTTTTTGTTTACTTACTAAATTTGTAATTAATCGAAATTATCGGTTGATTACGCATAAATGGATGTGTAATTGTGTATTTTGTTGTTATGATTAAAAAAATATTCTTATGTGTTAGCTTAATTATTATTATTATTGCTAAGCAATATGATGGATTATGCGGTTCTATCATGCATGCACGTGAAAATGCGTGACAGTTTACAAGAAAAATTATTGAAGAAATTGTGTGCTATTATTATTAGTAAATTGTAATATAATAAATCCCACGAACTTTTGTTTACTCAATTTATTCTTTTTTCGTGTTTCCTTTTTTTACTTTTAGTTCGAGTATTGTTTTTTTTTTAACCAAATATATTGCGCACAAACAAACATTCATAAAGAGTAATTAACACCATGTAGAAGGATTGTTGCTTGTTGTATTCTAATGTATTGTATTATTAGTTTAAATATCATGTTTATTTTAATTGTTAATTAAATTTTATTTTATTATATCATTTAAATTTTTTGTTAGGTAATGAGGAAAAGTTTATTTTGTGTAACTATCAATTTCGGTAATTACATTGTTATCGTAATATTTTTTTTTTCTCATTTTATCTTTATTTATTATTTAGTAATTTTATTTTATTTTTTATCATACTTTTTTTAAAATTGTAACTCTATCATGTACCTTAATTTTCATGTAAGTTTATCATTCAAATTATTGATGTGCGATATTAATGATGGAGAACAGTATAATCTCTCTAAACTTTATACAATATTTATTAAAATGATACAATACAATTTAATATAATATAGTGTAATACATTTATGAAGTAATATGTAACCATCATTAATAACGTGAGAATATTGATATGACCTAGTGGTTAATGCCTGAATCTCAAGTTCTAAATTAAGCGAAGATAAAAAATAGTCGATAATTCTTTATCTTTGTCTTAATTTTGGTGAATAGAGTCCCAATAGGGCCAAATATCCTATTTTGTGCGAATATCTCCAATTTATGTGCTTACCTATGCACTGTTGGTCTGTGAAAAACTTGATTTGATGGGTTATCAATAATTCAGTAATGGACAAAAGAGCAGGGAAAAAAAGGGGAAATTTCAGGTAATTTGAAAGGAAATGTTAATTTTAGTCATTGAGTTAATGATTTAAATGATATAATTGATTAATTGAAAAAATTGTATAAAGTGTTTGCTCAAATGCATTGCTACGTCGGTAAGGATTGGTGGGTGGGTGACCCTCATCAATTAATCCACTCTATTCATTAAACAATTTTGTCTTTTGTATTCACATCAATATGAGATTTTTTAGAATAAGATATTGGTGATTGAACTTATAATGAAAATGTTTTTTACCAAGGTCAACTATGTTACATAAGTAAAATTCTTTCCGTTATTCAATCATTTCAAATTTAGAGTTATTCTTTGGAAAATAATTAATTTCAATCATGTTATTTTTTTTTTATTAAAGCAGAGAATTGAACTAAAAATTCTCTTTCTTTGTCATCAATCGAGTCATTTTTTTATTGTGCATCTTGACTAATTCCATAAAGTATTTATTAGTTTTTCAATTTGAATATAGTAATGATCAGTGTTTTAAAAGACGGGGCGTGAGGCGAGACGTTTTATACAATACAGGGCGAGGTGTAAGTCTCATGGATTTACGGGGCGTAGTCTCATGTATATTCAGTTTTATAGTTTTATTATTAATAAAATAAGCAAAAGTAAACCTTTCAATGATTTATGATTTTTATTTGAGATATGTATTAATAATTAATAATGAAGAAAAAAGTATTATAATTACTATTTGAGAAATATCATTACACCAATAATAAAAATATAATTTAAAGCAAAAAAAAATTAAAAAAATTAATAACGCCTGGTACGTTTTTACGCCCAAGACTTACGTTTTTATGCTTGGGGCTTTACGCTTCAAATTTTAGGACTTACACCTTATGGATCTACGTCTTTAATTTACGCCCAGGAGTGTTTTTGAAACGCCCTGCCCCGAGACTTGCCCTGAAACTCGCCCCAAAAACGTTTTTGAAAACACTATAATGATCACTAAATCCTCTAAAATCTTTATAAACCTTGAACGTTGAGAAGTAAAAAAGTTAACGTTGGTTTGGTTATAACATAATCAGTAACTTAATGACACATTCCAAGTTAGATCAATATAACCCCAACTTATATTGATTATACTCTAATTCTAAATCAGTTGAAATCGATTATATGAATTAATACTATCGATATTAATACATATATAAGCCTGTCAAAGTTTTTAAATTTTTTTTTTTTTTAATGTAAAATCGACACATAAATTGAAATAGAATAGTTTTTTTGAATGAGGAAACATTGAGAGTGAAGAATTAAGTACATCACATGCTAAAGAAATTGAGAGTACAATAAATTTGGGAGAACAGAGGTCAAGAAGTTGATGAGCAAATGCATGTCCCCAAACCCATGTGACTCACTTTCCCACACTATATATCAAACTATATTACACTAAGGGGTCCACTCACTAAATACCCTAAAACTTTATAATATATGGTTCACAATAGCCAATAAAAAGTTAGAGTACTTTACTCCTTTTTTAGTCATTAGGATCATCCTATAGGTGGGGATAATTTCGAAACAAAATTTATAATCAATTTTAATTTATATTTAGTTAGAAATACTTGCTAATTTTAATATTATTTTATCTCATCTAGTGTATCAAACATCTTCAAAAGACACATTTATCTAAATAGAATATATTTTTGTAATGAGCAGAACTTAAAATGATGGTGTCAATGCATAATTAATACTACAAGTTTCTTGGTTGCACCTACTTTTTTACATAAATGAAAAGATCGGTCACAGTTGTGGAACATTTAAGACACAATACGATAATAAATTCTCTGGTTACTTAACTTTTTTTTTTTATCACTTTATTTCAGCAACACAAGTCATACAAATCTCAAACCTCACGCAATTGGTGTACCCTTTAGTACTATTACACTCCCTCCGACCTTCGTCCCTAATTACTTATTTATTTTTTTTAGGCATAATACATAAGCATAACCCTTAACTTGGCTTCAACGGATAGCTATGCCCTCCAACTTTGAGTGTGCACAAGTAGACACTTGAACAAGTAGACACACGTGTCCTATATGACATAATACACATAAGACGCCATGTAAGACACAAAATTGATATGTAGGGTGTCATGTAGGACAGATGTGTCTATTTGTTCAATTTTATACATGTTTAAGTGCCTTCAGTGCACACTCAAAGTTAAAGGTCATAATTGTCAGTTGAAGCCAAGTTAAGGGTCATGTTTATGTATTACGTCCCTAATTACTTGTCCACTTTTGAATTGACACACCTATTAAGAAAATAATTTATTGACATAGTGATTTTACCATTTTATCCCTATTAATTATGAACTGGATGAATTAAAAACTTAAGATTAATTTTCAAGAAGTTTTACATTTTTCAAAGAAATTAATTGAGAATATAATATGTAAAAAAATTGTCCTTTCTGTTAAAATGGACAAGTAATTAGGAACAATTAAAAAAGGAAATGTGGACAAGTAATTAGGGACATAGGGAGTGTCTTTTTTTAGTTGTCCCTAATTACTTGTCCATAAATGAAAAGATCGGTCACAGTTGTGGAACATTTAAGACACAATACGATACTCCCTCCGTTCAAAAAAGAATGACCTCATTTCCTCTTTAGTCTATTTAAAAAAAGAATGACCTTTTTCCTTTTTTGTTAACATTTTACTTTCAGCTTTTCACGTGACATGTTTAAAGCCACAAGATTGAAGGGCAATTTAGTACATTTGACATAACTTTAATTTGGGACCACAAGATTCAAAAGTCTTCTTTATTTTCTAAAACTTTGTGTCAAGTTAAACCAGGTCACTCTTTGTGAAACGGAAGGAGTATTAAATTCTCTGATCACTTAACTTTTTTTATCACTTTCTTTCAGCAACACATGTTAAACAAATCCCAAAGAGAGTATTTTGCAGTACTTTTGAGACAAATCTTAACGTAACAAATAAAGTTATTATTACACGATTAAAAAGTTATGAGTTCAAATTATAAAATAAACTTTTTGTAAAAAAACCAGATTACAGACGTTAGATTCTTGTGATTTATTCTTTTCTGAATCTCACACGTAACAAGAGTTTATTGGGTTGCCTTCTAGTATTGTAGCATTTTGTATTCCTCGATTTATTAGTAAATTTTAATTTTAATCATTATGATTTATGATATATGACTTTATATTTTAACTTTTAATTGACTAAAATGTATTTTTGATCTTTTTATGTAGAAAATATCTATATTCGATCTTTTTTTTTAGAAGTATATTACTTTCCAATATGGATTAGCAATATAACATTAACGTAATACATTGATAGTTAAACCACAAAATAGTTAATAAATTTGAAAATTAGTGAATATTCATAAGCAAAGGAATAAGAAAATGCACATCTTAAGCAATTAAAGGTTTAATATATTTAATCATATCTCACAAAGACTAAAACTTAAATTTAATAATAACTAAGAGACCAGAAGTACTATTATCCAATAACAAAATTTTAAAAAAAAAATGAAAATGGGAGAAAATTGAACATTTTAGTTTCTTTTGGATGATTTTCTATCTTCTTAAAAAGATTATTTAAAAAAAAAAGAGATGGTGGTCACCTCACACATTAAAGAGCTTCATTTGTGTCACAGTGTAAGTGTGATTGTGCATGTACAAGTAGAAACTGTAAAGTCAAATCGAACTGACGAATCAAATCAAATCGGAAAAAAACGATTTATGGTTTGGTTTGGTAGGTTTGGCGGTTGAAAAAAAAATCGATCATTCTTAATTTGGTTTGGTATTAAAAGAAAAAAAGTCAAACTCAACTCAAAACAAACAGACAATATATATATATATATATATATATATATATATATATTTATTTATTTATTTATTTATTTATTTATATTTTTATTATTATTATTTTATTTTTTTTAATTTAATTTTATTTATAGATAAAAATATCATTTATAATCTACTTTGTTGATATATTTTTAGTTATTTTATAGTTTTCAATGTTTATATATTATTTTATTTTATTTATAGATTAAAAAATATTATTTATAATCTACTTTGTTGATATATTTTTAGTTAGTTTATAGTTTTCAATGTTTATATATTTTATTTCAAATTTGGGCTTGTAAAATTTGTAAATATTTTATTTTGTATTAAGATCCAAAGTTACAATTATATTGTTATAGTTTTTCAAATTCGAAGTTAACAATTTACTTTGTAAATACTTTATTTTGTATTCAGTTTGTCTCTAGCCTTTAGTCTTATTAATTTAACATAATGAACGTTGATGTTTCAAAAAAATATATTTTGTACTCCCGTCTTTTTGAAAATTTCTATCCATTTAACATTTTTTAAGTTTAGCTTATCACACAGGTAAGTGAAAATATATTTGATCTCTTTTTCAAATACCGTATAGTTGTACAAAAATCAAAAAACTGAAAAAACCTGAAAGAACCGACTAAAATCGAAATCGAAAAAACTGACTTTATGTGGTTTGATTTGGTTTTTAGATTTAATAAACCGACATAATTAATTTAGATTTTTTCTAATAAAAAACTAAATCAAACCGATCTATGTACACCGGTATGTAGAAGTAGAGAGTAGATAATTTCACATTGGAGGAGTGGTGGGGGCACCATTACTACCTTAGATTAAAGTAAAAATTAGGCAAATGACATAGTATAAGAAAGAAATTACTTCATTTCCCTACTCTTTCATTAATTACCAAAAATCCCATTTTTAGTGTTTTTTGGATACATAATATAGCAGTGTGGATACTTAATATAGCAGCGCGGATACTTTAATTAATAACGGGCGGATACTTAAATTATTAAGTTGTTAGCAGCACGGATACTTAATTAACGGGCGGATGCATAATATAGCAGCGCGGATACTTTAATTAATAACGGGCGGATACTTAAACTAATAAAGTATCCGGTTAAGTTGAATTGGGGGAAAATAAGGGATTTTTGTATTTTAGTAAAAGAGTAGGGAAATATTGAGAATAGGTAAAGAAGTGTTGTGTTTTTAAGTAATTTTTCCTAAATTAAATCAGATTGTCACATGGGTTAACTACCACATAATCAAATCAAGCCTGGTTGTAATAGTAATTTATTATAAACAGTTTGATTTTCTTTAGAATGATCGATTTTTCAAATTACATTTTACTATATAATAGTCATATTAAATGTTGTGTAATATAATATTTTGTGAAAAGTATATATTTGAGTATTTATAATAATTATCCTTAAAATTATGTATAGTAAATTTTATCAAATATAAATATCTAAAAGGAAAAATTTGTATTCAATGATATCCATCATATATGACCATAATTTCACAAGAAACGGCTAATGGCATTTTCCTTTTCTACATGTGTACTTTTTTTTGTTTGTTTAAATTGGTTAACAAATATATTCCTTCTTTTTGATATACGAAATCATTAAATTATTTCTTTATTTATACTATCAAATATCTTTGTAGTGGCAATGTATCTCTGAAAGTTTTATGAATAGTATATAGAGTTGTTATATATGTATATTGACATTTAACATTTAGTCATTTAATTGTTATAAACAAAATCATGTAAATTTATCTTTTTATACCTTTTATGTTATAAACAAAATAGAATACTTGTTAAATTTAAAATCTCCATTGATTTTCATATTTCGTTAATCTTGATTGTTGGTTACACATTTACATAAACTTATTAGCTTTTGCTCAAATCAAGTATAAATATTTACAAATATTTCACTATGGACTCAATTATACCGTAATAACTTGAGATGTTTGTAGCAACCCATAAACTTTAAAGAGAAAATTGTATGAAATAACAAATTATTAATTCAAAATAAATGTTATAACCGCAACAACAACAACAACATACCCAGTGAAATCCCACAAAGTGGGGTCTGGGGAGGGTAGAGTGTATGCAGACCTTACCACTACCTCGTGGAGGTAGAGAGGTTGTTTCCGGAGGACCCTCGGCTCAAGTACATCAAAACCAAGTAAAAGAAGAGGTAACAGTATATAAAACATAACATCCAATAAGAAAAATAGTGCATAATCAACAACGGAGACAATAACATCAAGAAAATATTGTGAGAGGTGAAACGCAGTAAACAACATATGGCTATAGGATCACAGACAAGAACTACAAGTGCCAGGCTAGGACTACTTCAAACGCTACCAACCCATACCCTCGCAAGGAAAGACAACACGCTAACTCTACTAACCTTCAACCTTAATACGCGACCTCCACTCCTTCCTATCTAGAGTCATGTCCTCGGTAATGTGAAGCTGAGTCAAGTCCTGTCTAATCACCTCTCCCCAATACTTTTTAGGCCTACCTCTACCCCTCCGCGTACCCTCTACAACCAGCCCCTCGCACCTCCTCACTGGGGCGTCTGCGCACCGTCTCTTCACATGCCCAAACCATCTCAGTCTCGCTTCCCTCAGCTTGTCCACCACAGAGGCCACTCCCACCTTCTCCCGGATAACCTCATTCCTAATCTTATCGCTCCTAGTGTGCCCACACATCCATCTCAACATCCTCATCTCCGCAACATGCATTTTTTGAACATGTGAGTTCTTGACTGGCCAACACTCCGCTCCATACAACAAGGCCGGTCTAACTACCACTCTGTAGAACTTACTTCATTTAATTTTAATTCGTAGCAAACACTTTGTCATTCGCCTCTCTCCCCGAAAATCTCGCTCGCCACTCTCTCTCGCCTCTCTCCTTTATACAAACACAAATGTATAAATTGCGTTTGTGTTTGTATAAAGCGAGAGAAAACTGTATATACACATACTTATTTCTTCGTCCTATACACTTATAATTATACAATACAAATCTTCTCCTGACCGGTTCTCTTTTGCCTTTCTCTCTTTCTCGCTTTATACAAAAACAAATTATACAAAATACAATGTATTATTTGTGTTTGTGCAAAGCAAGAGAGATTTGTATACAAAAATACAATTACATATACATATACAGATTTATATTTAAATACATACAATACACATATACATATACGACTGAAAATTCCAACAAAAAAACATATACTTATACAACTTACGGACTTAAAGTCAAGTCAGTTTCTTATTTGTATACATATTCCAAATATATACTTATACAATTGGGATGAATACCGAAATATAAAGATTAATAGTCATAGCAAACATAAAATTTGTTATGGAGCGCAATTATGCAAACTATAAATATAGCATACAAATATAATTTTTATGTTCGCTAAACCTAAAATTTACTTTTTTTTCTCTTGCAGCATCATGTTTATTGCTATGAATTCGTATTAAATCAGGTAACAGCAGTTTTCCAATTTCTTGTCTTTAATTTATTGGGTTCATTATCTATGAAGGGAAATTAAGAGAATGGATTTTCTGTTGGTTAACTGGAATACCTAGCAGTGTAGCTGATAGCCTGATACATATGCATTTATACGAGCTAGTGATTTTATTTTTTTTGTGACCACTATAATATCTGGGTCAGTTTTTGCACATCTTGACTAATTTCACGAGATATTTTTTTTATGACTATAGTGTCTGAGTCAGTTTTTGTGCATCTCGACTAATTCCATACCTGCCACCAAGCACTAGATAACTCTGTCCATTAGGCTAGGACATACAAGCTAGTGGCTTTAATTGGGTAAAATCTTCTATTCACCTCGAAGAGTACATATTTTACCATGTGTTTTCCACTTACGAAGTTCTAAAGAGACATTTTTCTTTGGCTTAATACATTGTCAATTAATTGCCAGCTTAATTTTAAGTGGGAACTTGGAGTTTTAACGGGTGGAGCGTATCAATGTTGAAAAAGCGTAACGGAGGATAAATATAACTTCTTCTTTTTATAGTACATGGACAAATACGACTCTTTTTGTTGTGTTTTTTCTACTTATGTTGTAAAAACATAAATTTCTCTTAAAAGTAATGAAAGAAACAAATGACATATAGCAAATGCCTCTCAAGGTATAGCAAGTGTATCATTAACAAGCCAGCTAACTTGTTTCCTATCTTAATTACTCGTAGGTCATAATGCAAGTCATAGAGTATGTTGGGTAAATCCTAATGTATGTTGGGTAATGCCAACATCCTGCCTATGGTAAGGCCCACGAGAGGCTGGGTGGCCTGACCGGAGTCATGATGGAATATGGCGTTTGCTTGGTAGACTTAATTAAGAAATAAAGTTGTATTTTTGCTATCAGCTATAACTTTGGCATTGATATTAAGCGTCTGATCCTAACAATGTACAGCTAAACACCTTTGCTAGTAAACTCACACCAAAAAAGAGATGTAATTAATTAGTTCCAAGCACCTTTCTTCATAATTTTATTTTCCAGCAGTTCAAGTGTAACAAGTTTACAAGCATGTGTGGTTGTATTGTCACACAAGTACGCAAAATATTGTTTCTTATGCATATGAGGCAACTTGATCACCAAAATATATCATTAGCATTTAGCCACATGAATTGGACAAGTTTGACATGTCAAAACCATTAAATCAACCCCTACCAAGATCCAAAAAATCATAACGCTACTAGTCGATGCTTTGCACATCAAATTTCTTCAACAGTTTCTTGTTTATGCATTGAATGGTCGGATCATAGAGACAAATTAGAACTGGAAAGAGAGCATTACTTGCAATAGAAAACAGTGCAGTTTTTGCACTGGATTTACATTAGTTCCTTTAACGCCAAAACAAAATGCAGAACGAGTTATACTAGTTCACAATTTCTACTTTAAACTTTAAAGGGCCTAAAAGTGATTGGATCATATCAACAAATTACACCTGGGAAGAGAGTATTATTCAGAATTGAAACCTATGTAGGTTTTGCACTAGCCTTGCATCAGTCTCTTTATGGTTACAAAAGAATTGCAGAAAGAGTTTCACTAGATCACAAATTTCTACTGTGGATGGCCTGAAAAGAATTCTCTCCAAGGAGCTCACATTTCAGATTCAAACCCAATATTCCAAAATCCTTCAGGAGTTAAAGGAGGTGCATATCTGTATCGATGCCTTGAAACTCCATCATGATGCTCACACCGTAGGTTTTGCCTATTACCATTGGACTCCTTATCTTCACCAGGAAGAACAGCATCATAAAACTTTTTACATTGCAGGCATTCGACCCCTTTTAAATTTTCTCGTTCAGCTTTCTTTCTCACAGGTTCAATGTATTTGTAGCCTGTCGCACCAGACCTGGCCGGAGGCAGCATTTCCTGCTTTTTAGGGTCGTTATTAATATTCATGTCCTGAGTCTCATCATCTGAGTCTTCAATTTTTTTGTCTTTTGAATTTGGATTCGCGCGATTCTGAACCTCATCCTTCATCACCTTTCCTAAGTTTCCTTTGATATTCTCCAGGGGAGTATCGAGAAAATCATCATGAGGATCAGGTCCAACTCGACTCTGATGAGATCTGGTATCCCTCCAATAAGAAAGAGGACGCTTTGTACCAGCTGTTGGGCAAGATTTGACATTGGCTGGAATGTTAGGTGCAACAAAAGCACTTGAAGTTGGAGGTGAGATGGAGTTGGATCTTGGGATCAGGCTAGCTCCTTGGTCATCGTCCAGGACTTCCTGTTTGTCTTCTTGCTTAATTACTTTGCAGGCAAAACCAGAAGCCTGAGGAACTTTATTTTCAACCTCTAATAAAGATGGAATAAGTTGTTAGACAATCTCAATTCCGTTTCCTATTCATTTGGAAATTAAATTCCACTTAGGATTTGCTAAAACAGTGAGCTTCCTTGTGCAGAGGCATATATTCCAATGTAGATAAACAGGAAGAAGGAAAAAGAATTGAGCAATTATTAGGTGATTGATTAACATGCTTCTTTTTTGGGAGGAATCAAATAGAAGTCCCATAGACAAGGTATGACATTAGACAATGTATGCATCATGTTGAATAGTGTAGAAATAGCAATAAGTCGCAAGCATTCTAGAGGATTAAAACTTACCACGTGAAGTTAGAGGACTCTGGTCAGTCTGTAATGCACTGTGTTCTAATAATTTGCTTTGTAGGTGCATGTTCTCTGAAGTAAGACCATATCTTGCACATAGAAAGTTGTACTGTGATTTCAGACTTTTATAAGAAGCAATCATATCCTTTCTTCTCTTCTTCTCAGCCAACAACTCAGATTCTTTTGCTTGAATCAGATGAAGTAACTTCCCATGTAATTCCATTCCCTTAGACGAATCCTTGCCTCTCTCTCTCAGATTTGTCTGAAGCTTATCAACCTTTTCCTCCGATTCTCTCAATTTGGCTAGTACCTTTTTGTTCTCCTTCTCAAGCTCTTCCAACTCCTGCCCTGTCTTTGACCTTTCTAAAGAATACAAATCTATCTGTTGACGAAATTGATCATGCAACTTCCTTCCTTCCTCTACTTCAGACTTTTTATTCGTGAGTTCTTTCTGCAGATCATAAACATCAGTTTCCAGATTCTTTACTTTGGTCATAAGTGGTTGTTTCTCATTCTTGTATTGATTCAACAAATCATCATTCTTCATGATTTCTGCATCCAGCAACTGAACTTTACTTAGTAAATTTTCTTGCATTTTCTGTCCTTTTTCTACTGCAGCTGTCTTCTCTCTAAGCTCCTCGTTGAGTTCATCTACTCTTCTTCGTGTAGTTTCAAGCTCAGCAAGAAGCTTGGCTGTCTTCTGTTCATATTCTTTTAGTTGCTTTTCTTTATATGCTGCTGAAGAAGTTTTTGAATGAGCCAATTGGACAAGCTTATTGTGCAACTCTAGTCCACCGTCAACTTCTATCGAGTTATTCTTGAGTTCTATCTGCAACCTGCCAACTTCAAGCTCTGAACTCTGTTGTTTTTTCACTAGCAGGAAAACTCTATCTTCAAGTTCTCTCTGTGGGTTCTCATACTTGCAAACAAGTGGGGCACTTGTTTCAAGAAGAATACATGATCTCCGGATTGTTTCCCTTAAATCGTTTATTTCACTAGTTCTCTGTTTCAACTCATTTTGAAGCTCCTTAACATGATTAGCTGAGGACAATTCAGAATCCAACAGCTTTGAATTCTCCATTTTCAGGGATTGGTTTTCTTGAAGAACCTTCTGCTTTTCAAATTGCATCTTTTCCATCTGTAGAAACAGATCTTTTTCCTTTTCTTTCCATGAAGTTTCAGCAGCACTTCTTGCCTCAGAATATATTTGCTTAAAATTAGACTGGAAGTTTGGGAAGAGTTTACTACAGAAAATATACTCTATCTGAGAAATCCTATCTTTTGCTTCCTCGATAGTGGCAACAAGAATGGTACTAAGTCCAGAAACATACTTTGCATCAGCATTATCAGCAGAATATGCTGTCTGCAGAGATTGTTGTGGGTGGTTTGCCATATCTGAAAATAAAATACACAAAATGAAAATCTGACATCGCTATTGTAATTCAACAGCCAAAGATCCCAATTACATTGTAAAGAACTTTCCTCACGGAGCTTTACTGGAGCAGCAAAATACTTTATTTTCTTATCAATCAGTATGTATATTCCAAGAATTATCTGCAAAACAATTTGTAACAATATAATTTCAAGACTTCCTCCAACCATTAGA
Organism: Solanum stenotomum; assembly: GCF_019186545.1. Lineage (NCBI taxonomy): Eukaryota > Viridiplantae > Streptophyta > Magnoliopsida > Solanales > Solanaceae > Solanum > Solanum stenotomum. The sequence goes on from NC_064282.1 coordinate 21,330,301, forward strand.
TTTCCCGGTATTGATCTATATTATAAAGGGAGCTCCACAAAGATGTTGTGTCTATGATTGGAAAACAGCTTTCTGAAAAACATTTTCCATAAGGAAGTTATTTTCTGGTATTTTTGTTGTTGGAAATTATATTTTCCAAGGAAACATTTTCCGTCAAAAGGGGGAAACGACTTCCATTACCTATGAATGGAAATCATTTCCATGTAATATCCTTACTCTTACTTCATATAGCTTTCTCCAAACAACATTTAGACATTATCATAATCTTCAATACTCATAAAATTTCACCAAAACACTGTCCAATTTGCTGATAATATTATCAACCTCTGGTAATTATTTTCCGATAAATATCTTTTTAATCACCAATCAAACACTAAAAATAAGTGAGAAAAACACTTCTTTTTTAGGAAAACTGTTTTCCCTCTTCGTGCCAAAAGTATTCTTTGCTTCATTAAGGACATACTTTATTTGATGTATCAAAAAGTGCAAGGTTGAATTTTATTGCTTCAAGTTATATCCTATCATGCTAGCATCTGATTAACATGCAGAGTTATAAATGCTGATAAAATGAAGAGAACAAAAGCCCAATGAACACAAGTAATTATGATAATTGTATTGTATGGAGAGGCTTCCTTAACAAAATCTTGTGATTTTCAAGGCTCAAATGGGTAGCTAGTCATATAATCCTTGTAAGATAACAAGTCATTAAATTTTTGGCAAAATTTCGATAAGCAACTGGAAACTGGCCAAACAAATATTGAAGCAGAAGTTTCAGTTTCTAGAGAAGTCACACAATTACGATAAATATTCCGCTTGGTATATAATCCAGCAATGAAAATTATTCCATTTTTACGCCATTATTCTACTTTACCTTTCTCCAGCAGCAATTTCAGAAAATTGTTACTATTATCACATTGAGCAAATTAAAGTTGAGGATTGCTTTAGCAGTAGAAGAAAACACATCAATTGTACTTCAATTCACAGATCGGATTTTACCATCTCAGCTCAAAAATGAACTAGGGCTTTTCTCGGTAATCTACAGAACAAGAGATAAACAGATAGATAAAGAGAGGAACTTACACCTCGGATTCGACGGAAAAGGAGATGGCCTATTATTTCGCCGGAGAGCGACGGGGCTGATTAATGTCGCAAACTTGGGAGCGTGGCGTCTGCTTGCCGGAGAAGACCAGTTTTGAGTAAAATTTTGAAATTGGAGCGGGAATTGATATTTTGGGTTCGATTTTGGAGCCTATTTGTTGTCCTCCCCCCTCCAACCCGATCTATGGATATGAAATCTATTGGGCCGAATGTAATCAATTGGGTAAAATTAAGGGAAAAATTCATAAATAACTACTACTATATGAAGTATAATGGGCTTCCTAAACTAGAGTTTACCTATTTACGCAATATAGCTATAGTTTAAATAGTTAAAACAAATCTCATTTGTATATTTCAATTTTTTTAATTAATTATACAAAATGGTGTTAAAGTTTAGTTAACTAAATATGCTGCAATTTTTGGTGTAATTATGAAAAAGGATCCTTTAATTAAAGGTTATTGAATCTAATTAGAATACCTTACCAAATAAGTCTTCTTCTTAAAGTAAAATCTCTCAACAAAATCAAAATTCAAAATTTCAGATTCTCCCTCCTAATCGTGTATATCCAAATCAATTTCAATTTCAAACTGAACGTCTTGTATTTTACCAGTTTGAATTGTATAGTTATGAATTAATAACAAAATATTGATTTTAAGCGTATTCACATTGTGTATGAAATAGTTGATTGATTTGTATAGTTTGATTATGAGTACTTCACGATTATGATTAAAATGCATGGTGGTTTGTGTGTAGTAATTGTATATGTGTATAATTAGTATAGATATGCAGATTAAGTTTGCTTTTTATGTATTTGTATGTGTTTCTAAATGTATTATATATTATATAGTTTGTATATAATTTGTTATATATTTTAAGACAACAGATATGTATATTTGAATAATATTCGTATTTGACTTATATTAATATGTATATGTCATGGATTGAATTGTATGTTAGATAATTTCTATATTTAATTTTGTGTAATTGTTGAAATACATTTGTGTCTTGATATTATGTAATATGTACACCTAAGGCATATAATATAGTGATTATATACAAACAACCTATTGAACTTAAATATACGTATACAAATAAAAATAACATAAAAAGAAAAAATAAAAATACCTCAACATTATCTTCCTCTCGTTTGTTATTAATTATGTAGCATGTACAATTAACTAAAAGTACAACCAATTTATTATCCCATACACAACTTAAATCATACATATACAAATCAAGAAAAACTAAAACAAGACTATACCTCAAAATCTTTTGCTTCTAGAAGATGTTTCTTATACTCTTTTTTTTTTCAAGAATCATTAAGCCGGAATCATTAACTCTTTTTTCCTCTCCTTTTTTTTTTTTTCTTTGGAGCTTTTAACACAGATTTGTTGCATCATAATGAGGTTATTGTGAAACTTAAATCTAGTCTCCTTCTCTCCTATATTTGAATTAATGGTTTTAGATTTGGTAATGGAACTTGCAATTCCTTCAAAATCTTGAGTTAATCCCAACGAAAATTGTGGAGATTGTTCCTCCATGATTAGAACGATGGAACCGAACGGATTCGAGATTCTGACTGTGAAACAATGAAAAAGTTGAAAAATTATACAAATAAAAAAAATTAAAAAAGTTAAGAAAAGAAGAAGAGATTACCTGGACTGGATTTGGATAATTAGGAAGTTGATTCAAAATTTTCAAAATTTGAATTTTGAACCAGTTGAGAGATTTATGGGGTAGTGAGCGGATTAAGGAGAAAATTAGCGAGTGAGTTAGAGAGAGGTTATGAATAGATTTGTATAAAAGGGATAATGAGATTCTACACAATCCCAAACAAATAGGTGGACCCCACATAACCATTTCTTAAACAATACCCAATTTCATATAATTAATTCAAATTAGGGAAAATTAGCAAACTAGTCAAACTTCCTAACATAATTATTAAAAACATCTACACTTTAAAATAATTATTGAAAATGTCAATATGTCAATATTTTAGCAAATAAAATGTATCCAATTGATTTTCTGTCCTTTTATTTCTCAAATCAGGCCCTACATTCATCTAATTTTACTCCTTATACGTGAAAATGAAGAAAAAAACTATCATTACCCACTTTCCCCTCTTTCAAGATTTTTATCCCAATTTCTTCCTTTCTCTCTCTTGAGTTTTTCACCATTGTTCTCTCCTTTTCTTGTCTCTCTCTTGAGTATTTCACCATTGTTCTCTTCTTTTCTTGTCTAAGAAAATCACCTCTTCTACTTTCCTCCAATTTGTTCAAGAAATCTCACAATTCCTTCAAAATATTTTTCACTCACTGATAAAGGTAAATACATTGTCACCAAATATCTTTTGATTTTCAAAATTGGGTGCTGAAGATTTCGAAAAACTTGTTGAAGACCAAGTTGAGGAAGAACAATTTCCTATTAGTTTGTTTTGTATTTATAGTTTTTTTTTTAGAATTTTGTGTCCTTTCTCAATTAATATTCAAATCTGTTTGTATGCTATTAATATTTATATTCATTCAAAATCTCATGTTACATAGATATGAATCGTATATTTGTTCCTAATTTGAATTCATCACAAAGGTATGTCAACTAGATATGTTTTTATTTAGAGGAAGAACAACATCCTATTGGTTTGTTTTGATAATTGTTTTAAAAAATTTGTATCATTTCTCAATTTGTATCATTTCTCAATTTGTATTCAAAATCGTATGTATGCTATTAATATTTGTATTCATTCAAAAATCATGTTGCATAGTTTATGAATCTGGTATTGTTCCTAATTTGTATGCATTCTAAAGGTATGTCAACTTGTTATGTATTTTATTTAAGAATGGTTGCAACAAATATTCACTTATTCTTTCTTAGTTTTACATTTTATTCTCACTTTTTCATCATACTGTTTTTTGTATTTTATATATTATTAGACAAAATACTACATAAAAGCTAGAATGAATACAAACGCAAATAAAATACATATTGGAATAAATACGACTTAAGAAAGGGTACAAGATTTTGAAGAAAACAATACATGAATACAAATACGTTTCTCAAATAACTATAGATTCATTTGGCATAACTATTGGAATGAATACAAACTAATAAAAAAATACAAGTTTCATTATACAAAATACAACATGAAAACTATAATGAATACAAATAATATACATATTGGAATGAATACGATTTAAAAAAGGTTACAAAATTCTGGAAAACAAAAATACATTGTGAAAAAGGCACACGTTTGAGTTTTCTTTAAAAAATGTAACTGATGAGAAAATTATGTGATATTTAACTTTTTTTGAAATATTTTCTCCCCTGATTTTCTCCATTATGTTATTAAACAATTGTATTCTTTCAAATTAAAAAAATACATAAATAAGATATATAACAAACTAACATATTGACACTTTTAATAAATATTGAAAATGTAGCTAAGGGATCCTATTAAATGCTAAAATATTGACATTTTGAAAATTTCCCATTAAAATTATAGTCGTTTAGCACAATTAACTACTAATTGTTAGCTTAGTTATATAATTTTCCCTAAAATTAAGTACAAATTAAACAAAATTCATTACATTAAATTTCTTACACAAAAAATAACTCATATAAAAAATAAAAAAATTCAAAAATAGCAAACACAATAGATATGTATTATAAGGCTCTATAGTTATAGTTTTGATAAATGCACTTCATAACTATAGTTCTGTTTGCTATGGAGACTACGATTGTATATATATTTCGTGCGAATTTGTATATTTCGCTTGTCCGTTTGTATATTTAATTTTGTTGCGAATATACAAATATGGCAAGTGTATACAAATTTTGTATTTATACATTTAGAGTTTTTTTCATAACTCCGTTTGTATATCCTGATTGCCAATAAACAAACAAGGTAATCTATTGTATTTTTTTCATAAATCACATACAAATAGCTAGGATAAACATATACAAATTTTGAATTTATACAATCAAGAATCGAATTATACAAAAAAATGATTTATTCAATCAGACGAATTATACAAATTAAATGAATAACAAGACTTGGGGAGACTATGACTACGAATCACAATTTTCCAAAACAATAATTATAACATTTAATATCGTTTAAATGTTTTTATTTTGCACAATTCTACCTTTAAAAAAATAACTCACTTATTACAATAAGTGGCCACTAGCCTATTTATCTTAAGATTTGGCCCTTCTTCTTCTTCTTCTTCTTCTTTTTCTTCTTCTTTTTCTTCTTCTTCTTCTTCCTCCTCCTCCTCCTCATCCTCCTCTTCTTCTTCTTCTTCCTCTTCCTCTTCTTCTTCTTCTTCCTCTTCCTCTTCCTCCTCCTCTTCCTCTTCTTCCTCTTCTTTCTCTTCCTCTTCGTCTTCTTCTTCTTCCTTTTCCTCCTCTTCCTCTTCCTCCTCTTCCTCTTCTTTTTCTTCTTCTTCTTCTTCCTCTTTCTCCTCTTCCTCTTCTTCCTCTTCTTCCTCTTCCTCCTCGTCTTCTTCCTCCTCTTCTTCTTCGTCCTTTTCTTCTTCTTCTTCTTCTTCTTCTTCTTCTTCTTCTTCTTCTTCTTCTTCTTCTTCTTCTTCTTCTTCTTCTTCGTGACTTGACTCAAGCCCATCATACATAATTCGATTTCCTCTTCTTCATGTTCTATAGATCAAAAGCATCCAATAGCGCCTTGCCGATTTAGAATTCGAACACAAAATGGTCATATGTAAGCAATTCTTCTTATTCTTCTTCTTTCTTAGTTGAAGTTCCCTCCTCTTCATCGTCTTCTTCCTCCTCCTTTCCTTTTTTTTCTTCTTCTTCTTTTTCTTTTTCTTAATTCTTGTTCTTTTTATTCTTCTTCGTCTTCCTCCTCTTCTTCGTCTTCTTCCTCTCCCTTCCCCTCTTCCTCTTCTTCGTCTCCCTCCTATTCGTCATCTTCCTCTTCCTCTTCTTCATCTTCCTCCTCTTCGTCCTCCTCCTCCTTTCTTATTCCTCCTCATCTTCTTTCTCTTCCCCCTTTTCTTCTTCCACATTTTTTTCTTCATCATCATCTTCGTCTTCCTTTCGTATTCCTTATCTTCGTCCTCTTTTTCTTCTTCTTTGTTTTAAAGTTGTGCGGGCTTAGGCTCAAAGCAGACAATATCACTAGTGGGTTGGACCGTTACAAATGGTATCAGAGGCAATCATGTGTCAGCCTTGTCGATGTGGGCCAGAGTTCAACTGAGATTAGGCAAATCTCGGTAAGGCAGGGCAAACCTCAGTGCTGAGTCTAGGCAAATCCCATTCGATGGGAAAAACCTCAGCGAGGACTCTGAGTCCATAGAGGAGATGTATGTGACGCTCCAACTTAAGATAAAACCCCCACATCGGCTAAACACAAAAGAGCCTAACTCAACCCCAAAAGCTAGCTCATGAGGGGAGATTTGTCCAAGACCAGTTTTCAATCCTTCTATCGATGTGGGACTTCTTAACACTCCCCCCGCATGCCTAGACCTCAATTGTAGCATGAACACTTCTAAATGGGGGCCCAATATCGATTAACAATAACTTAGGATGGACTTGACTCTAATACCATGTAAATTAGGTCTTAGACCTAACTCACACCTCAAAATCTAGCTCAATGGGAGGAGAATTGGCCAAGTCTTATAAGAAGTCCACCCATCTCATTATCTATATTAAAAACCATTCAAACGGAAGACCTTCAGTGTTGCACATTGAAAAAGATATCCTGTAGCAATTTCAACCAGTTCACCAAACTCACTTTGATATCTCAATGTGCCTAAGAAAATATATATTAATATCTCAAGATATATAACTATATATACATAATTTTTTTCGAAATTAACGAATACATATATATCCACACCTTTCTACATAGGTCCTCCTCTTGACCTCACCACCTTGTTACAATGCTCATTGATTATTTTTGGCTATTATGTCTTTTAATTTTATATGGCCATCCAATTATCTACATTTTCACCCTAATAACTATTTATGTACTTGTACCATCTTATATAATTAAAATAACCTATAGTGGTCTTTAGAGTTCGGAACCTAAATAAGCCACAAAAAGATAAAAGTGACCTAAATAAGTCACTATTCTAGTAAGTAAATAAAATAGACTTAGTGTAAGAAACAATTCTGTTTTATGCAATATTTTAAACATTTTCCGTTAGTCTCATAACGTGTATATTTTAATATATAACGAAACTATTTTTTACACCTTGTATAACGAAACCATTTCTTACACTTTGTAAAGTGCAAGTTTTTCTTACACTTTGTAAAGTGGAAGTTTAAGAAAAAAATATGTTTTACAAAGAGGAATATTTTCACGTTTTGCATTAAATTGTATTTCTTTATGAAGCTTTTGCAGTGTTTGTCATACAATTATATTGATTTGACGTATCATAAAAATGGAAAAAATTATTGCATTATGTATTTTTATTTTTTTTATTCTGAAAACTCCTCCAAGCTCTATTTAAGGACGTTCAAACATAACACCTTCAACATCCGCGTTAATCTCCTTGATCATCTCCATTTTTTCCAAAATTTTCTTCTGACAGTGATTTGCAGCTGCCCATAAAAGATTGTTCAAAGTGACCTTTTTTTTTTTTTTGAAATTTGGCCTTCAAATGTCTTAAACAAAAACGATGAAACCCAAATGGGGCTTGCCAATTTGGAGAATTATACAAGATGCAAATATTCCGTGATGCCTATCTGATATCAAGGCTACACCTCTACGACCCTTGCCAAGGTGCAAGTGTAAATGATCCAAAAATAAAGTCCACATCTCCATGCTTTCATTCACATGTTGAAGGTGTTATGTTTGAACGTCCTTAAATAGAACTTGGAGGGGTTTTCAGAATAAAAAAATAAAAATACATAATGTAATAATTTTTTCAGTTTTTATGATATGGCAAATTAATATAATTGTATGATAAACACTGCAAAAGCTTCATAAAGAGATATAATTTAATGCAAAACGTGAAAAATATTCCTCTTTGTAAAACATAATTTTTTCTTCCACTTTATAAAGTGTAAGAAAAACTTCCACTTTACAAAGTATAAGAAATAGTTTCATTATATATTAAAATATACATTTTATGAGACTAATGGAAAACATTTGGAATATTGCATAAAACATAATTTTTTCTTCCACTAAGTCTATTTTAGGTACTTACTAGAATAGTGACTTATTTTGGTCACTTTTATCTTTTTATGGCTTATTTAGGTTTCGATCTCGTGGTCTTTATACTTCTTAGATTTGAAAAAAAGGAATTTATAATTTCAGCTTAAGAAACCAATTGTCAAGAGAGAGGCGAGTCAAACAACCGTTCCAACAATTTGTACACAAAGGGACAAAAGTTGTAACATTCGCTAAAACCCATAGCGAAAAAATAAAGAGCATATTCTTCTCTTCTCCGGCGACACTCGCTCTTCTTTCGCTTTCTCCTTTTTGCTTAAACTCACCGGTGAATTTCTCTGTTCAAGTTAAAACTCAATAAACCCAGTTTCCATTTAACTTTCTCCTTTTGGAAATTTTAGTTTAATTTGTTTGCTTGACAGAAATTTTGTCGTCTAATTTTTGGTTTTTGTTTTATTTTTCATACCCATTGATATGCAGTTCAATTCTATATACATTTCAGTCTTATCAAGAGAGCTTTAGTTCTTCCGTTGCTGAATTTGGTTAGTCAAAGAATCTTATGTTGTTGCCATTGCTTCACAAGTATCATTTGGTTTACTGGGATTTGTCTTCTTTTTTTCCCCCTAATTTCGTTCCCTTTTATAGTTAAAGTTTTTCCTTTTATATGTATGCGCTGCCTTTTCCTGGAATGTCATGTAATTTTTACTGAAGGGGTTAGGTGTATAATGAGATTTTGTTGAATGAGTAGTTTAATGGTTTTGGTACATTTTCTTCCTTGCAACTGAAACTCTCAGATTATGTATGCAAGAGTAACTGTTTTGCTGTGGAGTGAGAGAGGAACACCTAATGATGAACAATTTCGAAATTTAGGATAGTGTACAATCATATGCCGGTCACAAAGCACCTGACCCTAATGATTTTCCCATGCCTTTTTTCTCTCTCAGTGTTGGGAGGTGCTGTGTGAGGATGTTATTGTTGCTATTTTAATTTTCATGAAAGATGTGTTTTTGAAAAGAACTTTAATGCCACATATGTGGCTTTGATTCCAAAGCAGATGAAGCAAATGAGTTGACAGACTTTAGACCTATTAGTATGATAGATAGTATCTACAAAATTATTTCCAAGCTACTTATTGAAAGACTAAAAAGGAGATAGCTAAACTGGTGGGTGGACAACAAATGACTTTTGTAAGAGGAGGCCAAATCATGGATGTTTTTTTTATTGCCATTAAATGTGTGGGCTCAAGAACTAAAAGCAAACAACCGGGCATTCTTTGGAAGTTGGATATATAGTAGGCCTATGATCATCTAACTTCTGGTTGAAGCTCAGAAAGATGGATTGTGGTGCTAGATGGATCAAGTTCTATGTAAGCTCAATTAAAATTTCTATTTTGGTCAATGGTTCACCAACATATTTCTTTTAATCTCAGAGAGGCTTGAGACAGGGTGAGCAACGTCCCTTTTCTTGTTCACCATTGCAATGGAAAGTCTTAATGATATGTTGAAGAAACACAAACAACTAACTGGATAAAAGGCTTCAATGTCTCTACTAGAAATGATATAAGCCTGGAGATATCTCACTTGCAAAATGCAAATGACACTCTGATATTTTGTGATGCTGATATTAAGCGGTTGAAAATGTTGAGGGTGATTTTTGTTCCATTTAAAACTATCTCTAGGTTATATGTCAACTGGAATAAGAGCTTCTTATACCCTATTAACGAGGTAACAAATATCAGCCTGTTGGCTGGAATACTTGGTGGAAAAATTGGTGAACTTCCCATATTATATTTGGGTATGCTGCTGGGGCCAAAGGGCAAGTCTAAGGAACTTTGGAAAAATGTATTGGAGAATGTGTAAAGAATTTGGTGAATTGAAGGAGTCAATAGTTTTTTTTTTGTTTTTGTTTGATGTGTGTGTGGAGATCGACTTTGATAAATAGAGTATTAGATGCTTTGCCAACTTACATGATGTCTGTATTCCCAATTCCTGCAAGTGTAAGGGATAGGCTGGATGCTCTGAAAAGGATTTTTTGTGGCAAGGCAACTGTGACACCAAAAAATTTCATTTGGTTAAATGGGATGCTCTTACTGATATCAAGAAGGGAAGGGGCTTGAGAATTAAAAATCTGAAAATTCAAAACTACATTCTCATGATGAAGTGGATATGGAGATTTATCTCAAATGAACAGTCCCGTGGAGAGATGATATCAGTAGGAAATATGGCATAGATGATAATTAGATGACAAAGCTGGTAAGCAGTCTATATGGAGTTAGTATTTGGAAATCAATTAGGCTTTTGTGGCCAAAGTTCAAAAACAACTCCAATGTTAAAGTAGGAAATGGTGAGAGTATTTCCTTTTGGGTAGATAAATGGATAGGACAAACATCAGAAACAAAGCTCAACTGTTTGGAGATGTTTGGGACAATCAAGGTTGGAATCTGAGCTATATGAGAATGCATAATGATTGAGAGATTGACAGGCTTTCAGATTTCTACTCTACCTTGGAACAATTCAAGGGAGTTTCCACCTCTGAAGACTGTGTTCTAAGGTTTGGGAAATAGCCAATGTACTTGCTCTGTCAAAGGTGCCTACAGAAAATACAATATTTCAAACAATCAAGTTGACTGTTGGCCTTAGAAACTGATTTGGAAGGTCAAAATCCCTTATAAAGTAGCATGTGTTACCTGGGTACTGACTAGAAATGCAGTGCTAACTCAAGATAACTTAATGAAGAGGGGACTACAGTTATGTGGTCAACATGTTGTCTATGTGGAGAAGAAGCAGCGACAATTGATCATTTTTTTTTCACATTGCAAAATAACAAGTCAGATGTGGAGGATTTTCATAAATTTGAAGGACTTGTGTGGTAATGCCTGGAAGTATTTTGTAGACTCTGGAAATTTGGAACAATTATAGTAGGTTAGCTACACAAACTTTCTTTACATTGCAAAATAACAAGTTAGATGTGGAGGATTTTTATAAATTTGAAAGGACTTGTGTGGTAATACTTGGAAGTATTCTATAGACTCTGGAAAATTGGAACAATTATAGTAGCTTATCTACACAAAAGGGAAGATGGAAAATTTTCCCTGCTTGTATTTGGTGGACGATGTGGAAGAAAAGGAACCTAAGATGCTTTGAAGATAAATGCAGCTCCACCCAGGGTATTCAGATGAAGTGCTTAGCTTTGCTTTATTTGGTGTAAATTACTCCCTCTGTTCCTAATTACTTGTCCACTTTTTCTTTTTTAGTTGTCCCTAATTACTTGTCCATTTTGACAAATCAAGAAAGAACAATTTTTTACCTATTATACCCTCAATTAATTGCTTTGAAAATGGTAGAATTTTTTGAAATCTCAAGTTTTTAATTCATCCACTTCATAATTAATAGGGGTAAAATGGTAAACTCACTATGTCAATCATTATTTTCTTAATAGGTGTGTCAATTCAAAAGTGGACAAGTAATTAGGGACGGAGGGAGTAGTATACATGGAAGATCATGAATCATTTGTAGATGTTATAGGAACATTGTGAATCTAAGGAATAGGAGACTGATCTTATTCTTTTGTAATTAACCTTGACTGCATCAAGTTTGGTGCAGTCTTATTTGGATATAAAACAGCTGTTACCTTCTCAAAATAAAACAATTGCTGATATTTTTATTCCCTTTTCTCCTCCAATCTCTAATGACAAATGTTTGATGACCCATTTATTAATTTATTTCTAGATCTCTTAAATGACCTTAAGATTTAGCAATAAGAAGAGGTGAATGTGTAACTGACACGTACATCCTAGATGAAATTTGGTGAAATGAATAGCGTTTTGTAATTAAGCTTGTGTGGAATTTATAAATGTTATTTTTTTTTTCCATTTTTTGGCGTTGAGATTGAGGTAAATATTTCTAGAGAAAACATCACATATTCACCTATTTTTTATATGCATATTTCATTCAATGACACTGATTTAAAACAGGTGGCGGCAAGTTTTCTCTTTGACGGAGAGAGCGAGCGGCAAGAGAAGATGAAGAGGGTCTACTCAACAATATAAAACAACCACGCTTTAATTTCACTCAAGGAAGTGGTATTTTCCTCAAGGTAAACCCTGAATCAAATTATTCTCTTGGGTTTCTTTTTGTGAGTTTGAAATATGAAAATCTTTAGTTTATATACTAATCTGGGAGATCTAGTTGCTTTTGTAGATAAATATTTGAAACATTTTTTCGAAAGATACTTGAATAGAAATTCGTATGAATGCTATGAAGACGAATACATATATTTAGTGGTGCTATTGCTAATCAATTACTGGAAAGAGTCCTTGTGGCAGCAGCACTCAAGACACTTCTGAGATAAGAAGGTACAATCTACCCCCCTTCATGGGTTTCCTCATTAAGCCTGATAATTACTTTTGGCCTTGCTCGTTAAAAAAAGATGGAAAAGTCTGATGGCTACTTTCATGATGCTCTGTTAGATATTTAAATAACCTAGTTTTCATTATAATAATGTGAAATAAGATTCATGTGCAGAAATAAAATCATTAATTTGGCCTGGGCCAGATGAAGATCTCTGGTTTCTGTCCTCTAGGCGGAGATTCAGATCCTGAATACATATTTGATATATTTGTAGTTGTGTTTAGATTGAGTAAAACGATATTTAAAAGTCGACATCACCAAAATCAGATGCAGTGTTAATTTAGTTTGAATTTGATTTCATTGCACAACTCTTTTCTATGATCTTCCAAGCAAGCTGAGCATCACTTCTGCCTTTAACCGTGACAGACAGAGAGGCTTGTCTTATCATCAAATACCATTTCATTTTGGGATTTTGTTTTTGCTTTTATTTGTAATGAAACAGTTCTGCGCTTGTCCCTATTATGATATGAGTTTGTGGCAATTGCTTTTCCAGAAGTGTAAAAGCTCGTGTGGGCATATTATCCCGACAGCATGGATGGGAACTCCTTTTGGGTTGAAGAAGTCAAGGATCAGTTACCTGTTTCTTTGAAAAGAAAGAGAAATGTCAGGATCAAGAAACTAGAGTTTGTTGGATGGGGATCCAAACCATTGATTGAATTCCTTCAATCAATTGGTAAAGATACAAGCAGATCTTACTCTCAACAAGAGGTGTCGGCGATTGTCACTGAATATGTAAATTCGAATGGTCTTCTTAATCCACAAAAGAAAAAGAGGGTTATGTGTGACGCACGACTTCATTCCCTATTCGGAAAGAAAGTTATACCGCGGTTAAAAATCTATGATTTGTTGGAAGTGCACTTCAGTGAGAACCATGGTGAATCAGAGGATGAATCTTCTAACAGTTCGAAAGAGGAGGATGTTTTAATAGCATCTAAGGGAAGAAAAAGTACAGGGAGTCCAAAGAAAAAGGTTCCTGTTGTTCCTAAAAGCTGTTTTGCAGCTGTTATTGCTGAAAACATTAAACTTGTGTACTTGAAGAGGAGCTTAGTTCAGGATCTTCTGAAGACCCCTGAAAGTTTCGAAGATAAAATTGTGGGTAGCTTTGTGAGGGTAAAATCTGACCCAAACGATTACTTTCAGAAAAACTCCCACCAGCTTCAGCAAGTTGAAGGTATATTTTCATTGTGCACTTTTATTTTTTGAAAATCCTACAGTGACTAAATAAGATCGATGTTGCATTGATGTTTTCCAAATTAAAGATTTCCCTCCCTACAAGAGAGACTTGGGCAAAAAGTGAGGGAAGCAACAATCCAGCCTTTAAATGCTGATTCCCTCTGTGTTTTTGTGTGAACAAATCCGTAGTCATGGTCCCTTGCGAGCATTTCTAGTTAAACTTAGAAAGATGCGATTGCTGATTGTTTCCTAAGATGAATATGGAAGTCGTAAGTACTCAGAATTCTTTTCTATACTTAAACTGGTAAGAAAAAGGAGAAAGTAGCAAATAAGAAAGAAAACAAAATTACCAAATAACTCAAAAATTGCTGTTTCATGATTAAAATGTATGATAACATCACATTGATTTATTTACGTAAAGCAAGTGTTTGTTGTTTCCCCTTGTTTTTTGGTGTTACAAAGACATCCATTTTTATTCTGTAAGAGCTTTATTTAACAGCGATGAACTTGAAATTTTCCCATCTTTATATTTTTAAAAGAGAAAGATTGAATTGTTGCTCCTCTTTACATGAGTATACAATAAGATCTCTCTATAACAGCCACCCTATAAATAACATTTCACTATAAAAGCCAAGTTCTTTTTCGGAATCGATTTTCTACATTATATTTTATCCCCTTCTATAACAGCTTTTTACCTGTAACAACAACATCCATCTTTATTAACAATATTCTTTTTGTAAAATTACTCCTCTATTTTATAACTAGTATCTTCTTTTATTGGTAATATAACAATCATCTTCATAGAAATAAAATCTTGAAGATTACCAAAAATAAATCTAGAGATTTTGACCAAATACTTTGAAACTTTACTAGACCACTTATGATAATTTTTTTTTTATGTGAATACACACTTCCATAATTAAAAGATTTCATTCCCTTGATAATCATTATAAAGTGGTGACGAAGTGCTAACATTTAGTATAATGTATTAGTTTTTCCTAATTTTTAATTAGTGAAATATGCATATCTTTTGAAATTTTAAATTTGAATAATTTTTTTTGATCTTTTCATAACATTAAGAAATAAAGAAACTTTTTGGATAATTTTTGCTTATAACAACCAAATAATATTTTAAACATCAAATGTTATGGGTGTTTAACAACCTCCAAAAAATTGTCAGAACAAACGAGACTGTAATAGATCGGTCTGACTGTATATAATTTGTGGAAGATGGTAAGTAGGATGTGGAAAGTTGCTCCACTTGCGCTTATATGGGTTGTTTTGAGAGAAGAAATATGAGGGCTTTTGAAGGTATAGAGAATGATTTTCGATAGTTGAGGAATAACCTCTTATCCCTTGTTTCTTTTTGGTGCACCCATGAGATTCTTTAATGTATAGAAGATTGGGTGTCGTTTGTAGAAAACCTTATCTTTTTGTAGGTTTTCTACCTTTTGGTGTACTATTTGTAAACAAGTCTTTTTTCGCCCAAACTTTAATAATATTTATTATTTAATCAAAAAAATCTATCTTCGGTAATTTTATAAAAAAATCCCTTCTGATTTTCGTCCTTCTTTGGATAGATGTTCTCTTTTTGCATCTGTTCTTAAATCCTAATATAAGTGGTTTTGTTTTTTTCCTTGTTCTCTTGGCATGCTAAAAGGAAAATACCGTCTGACCACTTTGAGGATATTTTCATTCTGGGAAGGAATTATTATGGGAACTGCCATTTGAAGTTGTTGTTGTTGTTGCCATTTGAAGTTGCCTTACTTTTTTATTTTTTTTTGGTTTCTTTGATAAGGTGCCATTTGCCCTTATTGCCACCAAAGATAGTCATACATCATATTGCTGGTGGAGACGAGTTTATGTACTTTACTGATTAAGTAATTAATGATCACATCTTCAGGACATTTGTTGGGAAAGACTTTTTGCATTTTTGTGAGTACTTGGTTCTTTTATATTCACAGTTTGACACTCTGAACTCGAGTCCGGAGCTAAAAAAGCCACTTTTTTCCTCCAAAATGCATAAAGGGCCACTTAATTTTTTAACCAAAAGGGACAATTCGTTGGTGAGGGAGCGAGATCCTTTATGATTTCAACAACGGTTAATGACGTAAATACTAAGACAATCTCGCTGCACAATCAACGAGATATGTATTCTATTTTTCTTTCTTTCTCGCTGCCCAGCCAGTGAGTTTTTCCATGTTTTTTAAAGAAAATTTCGTGAGTGGCCCTTTATGCATTTTGGAGGAAAAAAATGACTCTTTTGGCTCCAGATTCCTCTCAACTTTGCCATGTCTTGAGTATATGGACATGGTTTTCTGCAAGAACTATAGTGTGGTAAAATAGCAAATGGACTAGCTAGATTTCTATCTACTTGGTGCATAGTTGTTGAATTATGTCCTCACTAACTGTCGGTGGGAGGAGTTGTTACTTCTACAATTATCATCATTATTCTACCATTGTTTAGGGAGACTGCACTTTTTTCATCACATATCCTGTGTTAGTGGAAAGGTAACTTTATAAAGTGACGGACACTTATGATTGGGATATATGTTCTGAGACTACTGTAGGTGTAGATCCACTTAAACCTTGTCTAATACCAATAATTTTGCTTGCATGACGATAAAGGAAATATTTGTATAATCTAATTGCTTGCTTTTGTTTATTGTTCTTTAAATTGTCTCAAGATATGCTTCTAAAAGAGGTTATCTCCTCCTAATGCCAATCTCTCTTCTCCTTTTCATCGTCTTTGTTCCTTGTGGAATTCTCATGAATCTCCAAGGGCAACACAAACAATTAGCTTACTCCCTGCGGGTACTGGACAACAATAAGGAAGAAGAAAATAGCTACTCCCAAAAAATACTGTGTGCCTAATTATGAATCCTAAAATATGTAGTTTACCTGAAACTTTGATGCTCAAAGGCAATTCTGAATTATGTCTGATTTATGTTTGTGTTTCTTAGAGTGTGCATAGTTGAAGAGGACCATGAGAAAAGGGGAAACGAATGCAGTCTTTTCCATTAAGTAATATTCTCTATCCTCCTTGCTTCTTTCATTGTAAAGCTTGAATGCTTCACAGGTGTCAAAAAGGTTATGTCAGCCAGTGATGCAGCTTTTGAAATTCACCTTCAACTTTCAAATTTGATGAAAGACATTCCAATATCATCCTTATCTGATGATAATTTTTATGAGGTAAGCAACTGTTAACAGTATATATGGTCAATCATAGTGTTGGATGGCTCTGATTCGAAATTACTCCATTCTCTGCCCCCTCTTGGGATGGATTATGGCAATTCTGAGACTGACTTTGGCAAAACATCTGAGTGGTTTTTAATTTTCACAAAAAAGAAAAAATGATTTCTTGAAAATATATTCTATTCAAAGGTCGAGAAATGCATCAGAGGATGTTTAATAATTGATCAAAACTAGGAATATACATGTTTTAAATTTATTATTATTATTATTTTTCATCTTTTCGGAAATGGTGGTGTCCATGCCATTTTATGTGCACCTAACATTGTCATAAAAAAAAATGTGCACCTAACATATGCCACGTAACTGCCATCTCCCACTAGCATAGGTACCGGGTTAACTGGTCCCTGTGATATTGTCTCACTTCATTGACCGTTAGGTCACACACCCTTGAGTGCGGTAACTTGCGTTTTATTGATAAAGTACTTCTGATTGTGTGGACTACCTAGGTACTTGGTGTGAGAAACTCCTTGTCACTATTTAGCTATACTAAATATGCTACTACTATAAGTACTTCATTTAGCATGAACATATTTCATATCTGTAGAACTGCTTGATGTTTTTGGATCGAGTGTATTTGTCAATTTCTTTCAACACAGCAGCTTTGGTATATAGAGTTGTCTTTCTCTCTTGTATGGTGTTAGTCAATAGATTTGCAAACTTAAACAAGATTGGTGGGCTCCTGTTTTCTTATATGACTAATTTCTTATGACTGCATACCTAAATATACCCGTGTCTCAAAATATTTATCATATTTCACTTCTTGAGAATTTAACATAATAATGTTTGACCAAGATATTACTGTAGATAGCTTTGTAAGTTTACTTATTTTTATATAGTTTCTGAAGTTTTAAATGTTATTATTCAAAGGGAAATTAATCTATGTTATGTAAAAAGTGGTATAGTTTGGCTCTGATAAGAGAACAAATGCAACTAGAGGGGATGGATTGTATCGGATGTATATGTATATTGTGTGGGTGTATCCTTGCGTGTATTCACACAAGCAATCCATCATCATATAGTGGATGTCAATCTACTGCAACACTTCTCCTTCATCCTGACTCATTTATATACACACACAAAAAAAAATGTCTAAAATTTGTTTGTGCATATGTCAAAAGCTTTTCTTCTGTATGAACACTTGCTATATACCATTATATTTCTGCTTCATTTGTTCAATATTATATATGTTTCCTCTTTCAAGAATTTCTCGTTTTCTTGACAGGAAGAATGTGAGGATTTGCGTGAAAGAATAAAAGCTGGTTTGCTCAAGAGGCCTACTGTTGTAAGATATCTAAAGCACCAGCAAGTCTATCATTCTACAATTTATCTTGATAACCGAGATATCCCCGAGGGCAATGGCGCATGGTTTAAAACTCGGTGGATAATGGGCCTACCCACTACCGTTCTCCTCTCAAATCGAACCCTCCTGTCCTTTATATTTTCTTCTTCCTTTGTTTTGCATCTCCTATTTTCATTTGCTTGTGACGTCCTTTCCTGTCAAAGGTGATACATTACTTTCCTACCATCATTCTCGATTTCTCTTCTTTCTTCACTTCTGCTATGCTCGAAATCTGATTATTACTTTGACGTTACTGGAATCAAGAATTATTGCATACAGACGAAGCTGATTATCTTAAGTCATGTCTGCATATCTCTTTTTTTTTTCTTGGTGCAATTTTCCTTGATTTGATAACAAAGGAATCTCTACAAGGTTTTTTAAGCTGTAGCTAACTGATTATGGATATTTTGTCAATCCTGTATTTGGTAGAGAATCTAGTGAGACTTGTAAAAAGATTCCGCTTCTTCCCTCTGAGGTGGATATTGTTGATTCCTAAGGAGAGGATGAAATACACAATTTGTGAAAAAAAGTTCTTCATGAAAACTTCAGGTTTTCTTTGCTATTGATATTGTAGACCTTCTGAGGAAATGATCACTTGGACAACTTATATATAAATGAAAAGACATGGAAAAGAACTGTGTATAATATTGTCTTGAGTAGGCGTATCTCTTCAAATTGACGAGCTTTGCTCTTTACTTTAACAAACTAATAGCTTCGATCTTAGTGTCTGACCTCTACTGTGTCATTTCAGCTTCATACCACTGTTGTTGTAATTATGTGGCAAAAACAAACACCACCTCTTCCAATATTAACTTCTTTTTTTTTCCTTCTAAATTATTTTTCTGTAGACTGCTGTATTGGAAATTGTCAGTTACTGTATTCTTCTAGATTTTGACACTCTCTCAATGATTTATTACTCTGAATAACTTTGGTGTGAATATTTAGCTTGGATTTTGCATGGTCTCAGAGTTGAACTATGTTAATACTTAATAATCTGGTCCTATTCTTTCTTCTTATGAATGCTTTTATTTATGTGGGAAAGAGTAAATCTTAAGTTTTCTTGACTTGTTAGTACTATAGGTTGAGATTTACTTCCATTTTGAGTTATGTTTAGTACATTGTAACTTTCTTCTTCAGATTGGTGATGTATGGCCTTTTTTTCTTTAACTTCATAACTTTGTTTTCAAGTTGGCAATTGATTTACCCACTTCTTGGCAGTTGGAGCTTGAGTCAAAAGCGCAAGTTCTGCACAAGGATATCACTAAGCATGTAAGTTTGAATTCTCCACCGAGTCTCTTTGTCTGGTTGTCCTTGTCAACTGCATTTTGTTTGAGCTGGAAGTTATTTTCTCAAAGAAATGGTTTGTGAAAATCCAGCTACACTATGCTTATTATATGCAACTTTCAACCCTTTTTTCCTGGCTAGATGTTTGACCTTAATATAAATTGATGATGTCAATAATACTGTGTATATGTTAAGACCATACTCCAGTTGGAAGACTCAGAAATGTGAAATGTGAGTGACTGAGAGGGAAGTTGTTCACAACTCTGGTGTACATTGTTATAGGAGTTATTAGTATTTTTGGTACATTGTTATAGGAGTTATGTCTTCAGATAAAGCTGTATAGAAGATGAACTAACAATATCACTCAAAATATTTTATAGAAATCAATCGATAATAGTGAACTGTATTCAGAGAGTGTTTGTAGGTGTATAGGCTACATGTTCAGAACACCTATTCATAGAGGGAAGCTGTTGAATGTAATTATGTAATACCTAACGAAGGATTAGGAGATCATTCCATAATTTATGAATCAACAATAGTAAATCATTTCGGTTGTGGTTTGTGGAGGAATATCATGAAGGCATGGGAGTATTTTTTTGGGAAAATATCTCATTCAAGGTCAAGACAGAGATAGAATAAATTTTTGGGGACATATTATTGAGATGATATTCAGAGATTGTACAGAATAACTTGTTAAAGAGTACAACTAATTAGGGGGTGGAGAGACTTTTTGGACTTGAGATTTAGAAGGGAATTTCAAGATTGGGAAGTGACTGAGTTTCAAAGATTGCTATCTAGATAACAACAAAGTTATTGAAAAAGGCAAGTGAACAATTAAGTGATTGAGACAAACGGCTAATGGATATTTAGATTGAGGGGACAACCAGGCATATAGGATTGCGTTTAAAGTCAAAGAAGGAGTACATAGCATGACTGATTTCAATTACCACGGTTTGGGACCAGCTGCCAATGTAACAATACAAAGAGATTGAGAATATCAAATACTCCCCTTAGTTGCCTTTGAAAAAAAAAGGAACTCGCTAGGCCTTCAGAACAAAGGTGATTTCATTTTAGGTGACCCTTTCCGATCAAACATAGTGTTTAAGAAACAAAAGAAGGCTTTGAAACATATGGTCTTAAACATGCCTTAGCATTTTGCGTGGCTATGAAACTTGAATACTAATGGTCTTAAACATGCCATAACATTTGTGTGGCTATAAAAGATTGTCATTAAGGGCAAAAGAGAAGACTAAGAAACATAAGCCGCAGGATTACTAGTTTGAAAAACATATGCAATTGTGGGTGTACCTGTTTACACACCTCGTTGTACTTGAGCAACTCATTAAAATCAAATAAGGAAATTATTTGATTGTTTCTTATAAAAAAAGGAAATTATTCAATTGTTTGAATCACTCAAACCTATTTTCTGATGATTAATATGCTCAATTGGTATTATGTGACAAGTAATAAAAAGTTCTAGATGTAGTCTCGAGAAAGAGTAGAAAGGATAGCTTGAATATGCTGTTGCTGCTGGAACAACTTACCAGAAAGGTCACATTAGTATTACAAAGAAAATGGCTTTAATCATTGCAAGATAAATTTGGAGAATTCCTAAGAGGACGACTTGATACGACTCTGCAAAAGTCAAAAGAGTTCATCATTGCCACGGTAAAACAATAAAAACTGTGCAGAAATTAGATTCCCACTCCTGGTAACACTATTTCGGTGACCAAAACGATAAAGATATTGATGGGTCAACTATATTGATAGGTGACCCTCGAGAGGAAACATTTATGTTGGAAAAGGCTGGAAAATTCACTTAGGTGCCAATGCCTGTAGAGGCTTTTTGATATACCTAACAATTTGAATAATTTCATTCAAAGGACTCCCAAAGGGCTTGGATAAACTTGCTAATAATACTGTCATCAAATGAGATGTCTAGTCATGTCATCATGAGATAATTGAGCTTGCCAACCAATGTTCGATAATAACCTGTTCGAGAAGAAGCTCAACATTCAGGTGAAGGATGTGAATTCGACCCAGTGTGTTGCTGCCTTGCTGGTGGGAATATTAAATTAGGAGCAGTGGCTGTGGGAAAGAACGTAGGAGAGATACTGATAGGATTCTTGGGAGGTGGTTTAAGTCAGAGAAATTTTCTTCATAAACTATGATGTTGTCTATTTTCCAATTCAGCTTCCTATTTATCTGTTCTCTTATTTTTCTTTTCACCGCATGAGATCAGTTTTAGAGGTAGGTACACAGCGATATCATCTTTTTCACGAGAAGCTATGGCATTGAAAATCCCTACTTTAGCAAGTTCACTTATTGAACCATAGAAGAAAATTTTGTTTGAATGAATTAATTACCTTTGACAATTGAAAAAATGCTTAGTGAGGTGAGCTTAAATGGAGTAACATGGTTAGTGAGAATTCATATAGCCAACCTCAACTTGTTTGGGACTGAGGTGTAGTTGTTCTAAATGAAATCGATCTCGACTCTAACTTACCCTCGGAATCTGGCTCATGAGATGATGATTGTCCATAAGCATATAAGGAGACATTGTTCAATCAATGTATGACACTTAACACCCTTTCACACACTTGGAGTTGGATATTTGATGCGTGGACAATATAATAGACTTTGCGTGAAAGGGTAAATCAAGAACAGGGATGGATCTAGCTCTGATTCCGTGTCAAGAAAAAAGACTTTGCACATAGTTCAATCCCAAAAGCTAGCTCATAAGGTCAGAATTACCCAAGCTCATATAAAGAGACCATCCCGTTCTCTCAAATAATGTGGAACACTAAACATTTAGTATCATAGATGAATGTGTTAAATAAGTGCTGCTGAATTGATCTCATCTGTTAAGAATTTTCATTTTTCTTGTGATTAATAATCTTATCATCAAGTAAAATAAATATCATTTCACATGCAACCATGTTTAAAATGTGCCCTGGTGGTATTTGAACTTTTGCCAGAAGCATGTGGACTTGTACTTGTTATTCTTCCGAAGGATGTTGCATGGTTTGTTACTCATGTAGTTGCTTGTTATTGTATACAGATTTGCAACTATGTTGTTCATTTCCATGTGTATCTAATTTTTACTCTTATCTCATTTTTTGATTTGGCTACAGTGGATTGAGAGAGAAGTTGTGTTGTTACAAAAGCACATTGATCATGCCAATGAAAAGGGATGGCGCAAACAATATCCTTTCATATGTCTTAAGGTTCTGCTATTAAAATATTTGCATCTTCTAGTGGTTGCAAGGCAAAACCTGCTCTTTAATGCAGCAATTTCCATTCCTGCATAAGAAAAGCAACAGTTGGTAATTGTCGTCTGCAGATTATATGTTGGTAATCCTACTTCGCCTTGTGGTAGACAAAAACATGGTATATAATTGGGAAGGGTAGAGGGGGACATCATTCACTGAGTTCTGAACTGTGCACCACTGGCCCTCGAGGATTTCTTGGATATTAGTTTATGTTAGTCGGTATTGGTTTATAGTACTTCTGATTATTCTGGATTAGTTAATTTGTTTGTGCAGTTGGAGGAAAAACAATTCATGTAGCGAAATAGGTCAAAGTAGTTCGAGACAGAAGTCACAGTAGGTTAAATATTTTGGAAATAAATTTGTTGAGATAAACCTCAAAATTTTGCTCAAGTAATGAGAATTGTCCAAGACCTTTCAAAGAGGGTACAACCCATACAGGCCCATGTAGATTCTGACTCCCCTTCCCTGCACACTCAAGACTGAATATCTAGAAGATGCACTAATATAACATAGGGGGCCCAACATTGGGTAGTCCAACATCAAGGATACGTCCGACTTTGATACCATGTTGAGAAAATGATTGTTGGGCTTGACTCAACCACAAAAGTTAGTTCAAGTTAGGAAGATTGTTCAAAACTATACAAGGCGATTATTTTTTTTTTTGAGAAAGGCAACATTACAGGAATACTACATCAAAGAGTAGTTCCCCTCCAAAAATTTATACTTACAACAGCCCTAAGATCTTCTAATTACAGCCAGTCAATAACATTAGAAACATCTTCAGAATTTCCTATTACTACTTGCTTACACCAAAAATAATAAAGACCTAGGCAGTTTATCTTTATCTTCTAAATATTGTTGTTCTTTCCTTCAAAACATCTTTGATTCCTTTCTTTCCAAATTGTCCACCAAATGCATGCTGGGACAATCCTCCATCTCTCCTCCTTTTTTCCTGCATTTCCATCACTATTCCAGCATTTTAGAACTTCTGTGATTCTCCCTGGTTTTGTCCATTTGATCTTCCTCTTGTGAATGAACATCTGCCATAATTGATCTGTCCATTTGCAGTGTAAAAAGAGATGGTTGACTGTCTCTACCTGTTCTTCGCATAAATAACATCTGGAGCAGAGGTTGTGTTTCCTCTTGTTCAAATTTTCGTGTGTCAAGACTTCCTCCTTTGCCAAAAGCCATGTGAAATAATTCACCTTGTATGGGATTTTTGTTCTCCAGATCATCCTCCAAGGCCATCCTGCTTGCTGCTCTTCAATAGGTCTCAATTCTCGATATGCAGATCTTACAGTGAACTCTCCCTTTCTCTCCCCTTTCCATATCAGTCTATCTTGTTCTTCTGTTAGATTGGTAGCCCTAGCCATTGTGTCATGAAATCTTGCTATGGATGTTATTTCCTAGTCATTTAAGTTTCTTCTCAGATGTAAATTCCACCCTTGTCCTGTCCATAAGTCTGCCACTGATGCTTCATGTGCTTGACTTAGACTATGTAGCTCAGGGAATGCTTGTTTGAGTGTCTCCTGTCTGCACCAGATGTCATTCCAGAATGCCACTTTTTCTCCATTACCAACCTTACATTTTGTTCTATCTTTGACCAGTAGCCATAAGTTCCTGATTGATCTCCATACACTACAATCATAAGGCCTGGTCACCCCCTCTGTCATCCACTTGTCCTCCATGCCATATTTTGCTGCTATTACTTCCTTCCATAGAGATACTTCTGGTGAGGCAAATTTCCACAACCATTTCATCATCAAGCTCTTATTCTGCGTACTCAGATCTCTGATGTTGAGTCCACCCCCTCTCTTGCTAACTAGCAACTTTTCCCATTTGACCAAATGATACTTCTTCTTATCTTCACTGCCTTTCCATAGAAAGTTCCTCCTAATTGCATCTAACCTCTTGGTTACTTTGGCTAGTATAGGGAATATTGACATCATGTATGATGGCAAGGCATCCAGGACACTGTTAACTAGAGTTAGTCTGCCACCTGAGGATAGATATTGACACTTCCAGTTCACGAGCTTCCTTTCACACTTTTCAATTACACCACTCCATATTCCACTTGATTTGCTCTTGGCCCCCAAAGGCATTCCCAAGTAGGTTGTTGGTAGTTCACCTACTTTCCCTCCAATCTTGTACTCTAAGTCCTCAATATTTGGTACTGTGTTTACTGGGTAAATGAAACTCTTGTTCCAGTTTATGTGCAAACCTGACACAGACTCAAAAATATTTAGAATGACTCTCAAAATTATATATACACTTAACCGCCATGGGGTCTTAACAATGTTAAGTATAAATAGACAGTAGTAGTACTCCTGAGATGATTGAGTCAATTTGCTCGACACATCTCTTTCTGGTTCTTACTTTAGAATAACTCCTTCAATTATTCTTTACATGGGGAATATTTTAAGTTCATGTGTTTGCATGTTTCTAAAACTCTGGATAGTTATTATTGCATATATAGAGTATTAATGACAATACATCCTGTTTAATGGAAAGCCCCTATTAGTATGCTTTCATTGAGAAAGTTATCCAAGTTTCCTTTGGTTCATATTTGTTCTTTGCTGGATTGCTTCAATATCGCTTCTGTATGCTAGTTTTAAGGCAAAGTTTACAAAATTATGTCTCTCTGGTTGTTGGGACTTCAATGTAAAAGCTAAAAGCCTGTTTTACTTGTTGATCCTGGTGATGAATCTAAGTGTCTCCTTGACCTACTTTAGAGTTACATTGTTTGAGTTTCTGGAGAGGAAGCAGCTGCTACACACAAAAAAAGAACAGGATAGACTCTTTTCCGTGATGCCAAACGTTGTAGCTGAGGAATTAGTGCCTGAAGTTAAAACTGTTGATGCCCTAGAAGAAAATGTAGTGGAGCAAGAAAGAGAAAATGGTTGTTCACCAAAGTCAACTGCTAATGGAGCTACTGACATTTCTGGTGCAGGTGAGCTCTAACATCCTCTCTGCCACAGAACTTCACGGTTTCTAAAAGCTTATTCAGTTAAACCTTCCCTTTTTGTTTTACTTATTGGAGTTTAGCCATTTTTCTAGAAGCATTTGGATGTGCAATATGTACAAAACTTTCTTACTACCTCATCTGTCAGTCTGAAAGCTTAATAAGTTTGGACTCAAATAAGTTATTTTGAGATTGATTCCTGAAACAATAGTTTTAATCTGAACAGAGTTCGAGAGAGCCATTTTTTATTGTTTTGACTAGGGTTGGGGATGGGGCAGTAAATGGAGATCGTTTCAGCGGAAGGGAAAGGAATGAAAGGGAATGACAGGTTAAAATAGCTTGAGTAATGGAAAAACCAAACTAATTGACTGTCGAACTGGCAGACAACTTTAGTACGGGCTGAAGTTAGTAGTGACTTTTCTTTCCTCAGGAATCAGTTATTGTTTGGAATCTTGAAATGCTATACCACTACTTTTTCCCCTGGAGTTAAAAAAGTTCGAATTGTCCTGATGGTTGAGATAGGTTTGTGCTTTTGACAATTGTAATTGGAAAAGAAAATGATCTTTAGTTGTGGTAGATATACAAGAGACCATTGAAGATGTCTAATTTGCTTTGAGGCACCAGTTGAGTTAATGTGAGCAGATACCTCTGTCATCTACTCCTTCCATTCCAAAATAAATGGTGTTTTCACCTTTTTATTTTGTTTCAAAATAAGTGGTGTTTCACAAAATCAATAAGGCATTAATTCTTCTCCAATTTACCCTTATTAAATAAATGAAATTTTACATAACCAAGAAACCATTAAAGAGCTACTTTTTTTTTTTTTTAAGGATAAAGAGCTACTTCTTTTAAAGGCATTTGATTAAGGGTAAGTTGGTAATGACACTTCTAACTTTCTAGGAGTGTGTAGTTTTCTTAAGGAGTATGCCCAAGCTAAAAACAATATTTATTTTGAAACGATGGGAGTAACGTATTTGGGGTTGCCTACCAGATATTTTTGATTTGGCAAGAGAAGTTGGTGAAAGTAAAGGTGGCTGTAATGTGTTAGGGACAAAGGTGGTAGCAAAAAGGATTCTTATGTTCTTTTTCCTTTAGTGTTCCTCGTCTATAATCTTTCCAACCTATAATGTGCATATGATGAGGAAGGTGGGACATATCAGATCAATGATTTCTACCGAGTGACCAGCAGCGCCAAAGAGAACAAATATTGGAGCTGTCAGTTGCCAGCAGAATTGATTAGATTATATGATGCAGTGCATTGTATATCTTTGCAATACTCCTATGAGAAAAAGTTCCAGTAGACAAATTAGCTGTTTCTTTTTTAGTAATATGCCAAACTTCGACTTGGTTATTCTGTCCCTGTCCTAAATGATTGATGAACCTGCCCAAAATTGCTAGTGTGAATTTCCCTTTTGTCTCTTAATGCATAAAATGCTAACCAGTAGGTGTCCCAAAAGACTTTTCATACTCTAGTATTCAATTACTTCTTTAAAGCCAGTCCAGGTCTCCAACCCATCGCCAGAAGCTCTCTGCTGGGTCTTTTTTACCTCTCAAAGTGGGACTTAGACAAGCAAGGCCATGCCAGTTTGTGTTGGGGGAATTCATCTGCCTTCCCCAACGTTTGGTGATGCCTTCTGCTGAAGACATAATTAGAATTAAGAAGTGCCCTCTCTTTAGATGAGGCAGTCACACAATTCAATAGTTTCTCAAAATAATATTCTTCCAGCATCAAATTGTTCGATTTAATACTATTTCTGCCTCTTGAAAATTTGATATTTATGTTAGTCAGTTCAAATCGTTGAATCTTGGTCTTGATGGGTAAGTTTAGTATTTAGTTTGAGTATGCGAGGTTCGCAAACTGGATGTTATGCTTATTTTAGTCATCTTTTGCTATATCAAATTTGCTAGTCCTTTTTCACTTGTATACTATGCTTGCATGTTGTGAGGGTAAGGCTAAATCTTTTCTGTAATTATAGGTAGCTATTCTACATTTTTATTTTTCTTTAGTTATATTGTTTCCTGCAATCTGATTAAGCACAATACTTTGCTCAGTCAATATCTGACATGATTTTTTATACTTTCCCCAAGTGTGACTGTATTTTATTTTCAGGAGATACCATGATCCCATCTAATAGGATTTTCGTAAATGGAGATGCATTCACTGCTGACGAAAATGGTAATTTCTTCTTCCTGGGTTTTTGAAATGAAGCGTCTTTTTCTTAGAAAAGCATCCTCATGAACTCTCTAGCTTTCAAACTCACCTCACCTTGCTTAACACCCTGTGGACGTTTTCACGAAGGCCTAAGTCGACTAGCCCGGATGGCTGATTCATAAGGATTTAAGCTTTGGTCAGTTGATCGACTGGTTACCCCAAGTAATTGACCCATAAGCTTGGGGGGAATCGAAAACTATTTGATTTTTTCTAAAATGGTACTCCCCCTTGATTTCCACAACAATGTTTGCTTATGGAACCCCTCAGAGGAGGATAGAATAAGGAATTGACTGCTGTAAAAAAGAGAAAAAACTATTTCATTTGTATCTGGCACTACTTTACTTGGACAGCTTCAAGAAGACTCCCTGTCTTGGGAGCTAATGCAAATGTGACAGGGATGAAAGCAAGGCCGAGAGGAGGGAGAATCTTAGGACTTAAATAAAGTTAAGGATTCTCTCCTAGTATTCCATTCTGTTCCCCTCTCGGTCTTGTTTCCGTTCCTGCCTTATTTGAAATAGCCCAAAGGCCTGGAGTCTGCTCGAAGCTGTCTAATTCTTGTAAGGCTCTATTTCTATATACAGACATGTCATGGTATGGAGGGAGGATTTCGTAGCAAGTGAGGGCCTAGCGCAAAAGGTTGCTTTACTAAGTCAATCACCCAATTAAAGAACGTCCCATCAGTTGAAACTCTTTATCCAGTCAATGAAGATCCCGAAACGGAGTCCCTAATACAGTAAGTGAGGGCCTAGCGCAAAAGGTTGCTTTTCTAAGTCAATCACCCAACTAAAGAACCTCCCATCAGTTGAAACTCTTTATCCAGTCAATGAAGATCCCGAAACGGAGTCCCTAATACAGTATAGTTATGATCGAACAATAGCGCAGATAAGATCAGACTGAATGTGTGATGTGTGGAGGATTTGGTCCTGGTTCTCTTCTGTCCCATTCCTTCAATCAAAGAACAATCCATGATGAGGGATACTGCCAACGTACATAGTCAGAGTCTTCCCTACGTGCCTAACATCCACTCTTCTAGTTGACAGCCTCGCAACGATGAGAGAAGGATCACTATACTTTGCTCAGTCAATATCTGACATATGATTTCTTATACTTTACCCAAGTGTGACTGTATTTTATTTTCAGGAGATATCATGGTCCCATCCGATAGGAGGTTTGTAAGTGGAGATGCATCCATTGCTAATGGAAATGGTGATTCCTTCTTTCCCTGGTTTTTGAAATTAAGTGCCTTTAGTTTGTTTTCTAATTTTGTTGATCGAGACCAGAGTAACTTGAGTTTTGGGTTTAAAAAGCCTGAAGTCTGGCAAGGTTCGTAACATTTATATTTAGTGATCAAAAGGTGACAAATATTATGGTGTGATACATCTTCAAAGTATAAAAAAGAAGGAAACATATTTGCGAACTTGAATTTGCCTGTCAATGAAGTACATGCACTAGAAAAAAAACCTTGGTACCATGAAGTTTCAATTATGGAACCTAATAATGTAATATTAATAACTTAATAAACAAGTTGGGTTACACATGGTCCTCTAATTGGTTTCTGAAATATTCTGTATCTGAAATAACACAGATCAACAAGCAGACATGATTCAAGAACAAAGAGATTCTACCATTTCTGCAAGAGTTGAAAGAGGTGAAGAAATACAGGTCGTGGCCTCTGGAGAAGATGTTGTCACACATCAAGTACAGGGCCAGGCAGTTCAAACTGAGGTAATTGAATTGAGCGATGATGATCCAGATGTTGAGGACCAAAGATATGGAAATCAGTCTACTGATGTGATGAACCCTGATGTCGCAATTTGGCACTATGTGGATCCTCGTGGTATCATACAAGGTCCTTTTTCTTTGGCATTGTTGAAATACTGGAGTGATGCTGGTTACTACTTCGGGCCTGGCTTCAGTGTGTGGAAGGTTGACCAAAGCCCACAAGAAGCTGTCTTGTTGGTTGATTTGCTTCGCCATTTTTTCCCCATCCAATGAAGCATCACATGTCGTGTTCTAACACCAGTTCTAGGTTGGCAATCTCTGAACTTCCGCAAAAAGTTGTTTCAGAGTTGTCAATCATGGTTGCCGAGTTATAAGAAAAAGGTTCATTTGCTTCTTTAATGTCTTTATTCTATGATCATTGATCCATAGTAGACTAAGATACATATTTCTCATGATAATAGGATCAATCCTTGCAGCCATTGCTGCATTTTATGTTTGCAAGTACTGTTACTAGTCAATTTAACTTCTTATTGAGGTGGCCCTTTAGAGTTTAGTACAAGAATAGATGCTTTGTAATGTGAAGTGATGAACAGAGTGAATTTTCTGTTACTAGTCAATAATGTGGCCTTTTAGCAGTTAGCACAACAAAATGCTCTTACAGATGAAAATTTTGTTGCCAATCACTTTTAGTTCTCATCAACTTTTGTTACCAACTGTTGCATTCATTAGTCAATGACTGGTTTTGGGTGGAAGCTTTTCTCATTGAGGGAATTTATATTTGGGAAAACTACACAAATTGGATCCATGGCCGAAATATGTTACACGACTGTTTCTATTTGTTGAACCGTTGCTTCTTCATCCTTATACTCTGATGGTATTAAATAGTAATTGAGCAGTCTTTTCACTAAAATACTATTTGTTCCTCCTTGATGCTATCAGGGAGGAACAAATACTATATATATATATATGGTAATGGTATCAAGGAGTAACTGAGTAGTGTTTTCAACTGCTTCTTTCTCTTTGATACCATCGGTATCAAAGTGTATATATATATTGATGGTATCAAGCAGTAAACACACATTAGTAGTTAAGAACAGGGTTGTGAAAGTAAAGTGGTAGTCACTTGTTTCCGTACAAATGTTCTTTTCCCATATTTTACATAAATATTTTGTTACCACATTCTCTCTAATTTAAAGATTCATACTACTCCAAAACTGTTTTTTTCTAGTTGTAAAAATGTTTTATAAATGGTTTTCATGTTTTTCATTTTACAATTTGCACCGAAAATGTCAGGAACCTTTTTTTTTTTTTTAAGAAATTCTTCATAAATCAAAATGAAATTGCAAGCTGAATAATTCTTTTGTGCTGTATTTGCTTTTCAGGTGTAAAATTGGTGAATAAATGCTAACGGTCTATCGGAAATAGTTTTCTATCCAACAAAGATAGAAATAGGATCTCTGTATATATAGTAAAAAAACATGTGAGCACGGTATGAATATAATTAAAAAGATGAAAGCAAATTTTGACACCAAGGAAAGTGGGTATAAATCAATATTAGGAAATTATATTTTACGGTATACAATTGTAATTAAGAAAAAAATAAAAATAAACCAACATATTGCTAAAAGACTTAACCCTTTATAGTGGGAATATAACTTAAAATCTTTCACTAGGGTCTCTCCACCATATCACTTACACATAGGTGTAAGATTTTAATTAAAATATAGGTTTGTGAGGGATAGCTCATTGTTTGCATTTCATTGGCCAATCTATAAAGTCATTGACATTAATCTAAAACATTGAGCATCTTTTCATGAAATAAGACATGACAAAATGATTGGACTAAGCAAAAAAGTTGCAACTTTTTGGAATGCTTAAAAAGTCTATGTGGGACTTCAAATTATTTCATAAAAAAAGTGGAGCCTTTTCTAACGAGATAATTACAGTTTAATGTTTTTGAATGATCTGATATATAAACTGTCACGAATATATATAGTTTATATATTTAAGTATAAATAAGTATAATTAGTGTAGAACTTTATATATTTAAACTAGCATTCGTTATTAAACAAAAATAAAAAAGTTTTAGATTAATTTTTCTTTTAATTAAGTTAAGTACTTCCAATAAGAGTCTACTAAAAAAAAGAATCTTTCTTGGTTTCATGGAATTGGGTATTTTAGATAACAAATCACTTTCATTCCTATCTATGTCACGCTCAAATTATGACACTCAACTAACTTATTATTTTCATCCCCAATAATGAAACAAAATATCTTTATTTATTTATTTTGTTTTGCTTTACGACAATAATAAATAACCAATATTACTTAATGGGTTTCATGTGACATTTTCATGTATCTAATTTAGCTTTTTTAATGTTATTATTATATGAATGTCCATAGCACTAGTTTCATATCTCGTTTTTTGCAATATCTTATCCGATTTTACACTAAATGAAGAATCTTGTAAGTAAAATCGAAAAGAGAAAATTAGATCGGTAAATGAAGCATTTCGTGTTCACATATGATTGGGAAAAAGTTGCATCTCAAAAATTTGAATAAGAAATATTAGCATGAGCATTGTTTTCTCTTTTCCCTTGTCCTATACCTTTCATAAGGTTTTGCTTGGGAATATATAAGCAAGTCCAAATCAAGATAAAGAAAAGGAAAAGGATTGAGGAAACCGAACCTTAGTCCTTTAAATTATAATATAACCGTTTTGTAAGTGAAAATTTAGTTTAATTTAGGTAGAATTCATAGTGGGGGTAGTTAAGGCATTATCATGAGGAGGTAATGGGATGATTGAGATTATTTTATTCGATTTCAGATTTGAACTTTGAGAATCGAGTGCTTCTTAACAGAAAGCTCTTTCATTTTCACAATGAATCTATTCAACACAAATTTAAATTAGGCGAACTTTGTGAACTTCAAATATTAAAAAAAAAGTGATGGCATTAACATAAATATCCGTTAATTTGTTTAAAAATATATATGTTATATATATTAGCTAACAAATATAAATATTTTTAGCCGAGCTTCCAAGTGGTAATTTCTCAAAAGAAATATCAAAGAATTGAAACCCATTCACAAAAAATAATATATATAAAAAAAATAACACGTTTGATTCCATTATTTGTTACGCCGTTGTTAGGTGGATTCTTAATTTTTACTTTATGACTTCAACCTTAAAGATTTTAAAAAAATTTATCATTCTCAAAGTTAATCAATTCATATCTATTACTTAAATTTTCAAAACTTTTTATACATAATTATTTACATCAAAATTACCGATTCAGATAAACCTGTTACCTTTGAAGTGCATCCACCCCATTGTACATTGTTAATGCAAAAAATAAGTAGATGGTCCCTGACACTTTAAACACTTTACTTTATTCCACCGATGATTTGTCTTGTCGTAATGACATTGATCAACGACTTAAATTTAATAAATATATTATACTATTAGCTACTTTAATTAATCATATAAAAATTCTAACCAATGATTTTAATCAGAGATTAATAGAAAAATATTGTTGATTCCAAATTAGAAATTGTTAGGTTAGATACCAGAACATGTTTCTTATTTTTGGATTTCTTTCCTGCACTGTCTTGTGTTAAGTTGGCAAACATCCAATATGCACTAGGATGATAAAATTTTACTAGCTCGATATTTAATGTTTACTTCAAATTAATAAATTACATAATATATGTATATGTATATATATAAAATTTAAATCGTCCGGTACAGTGCAATAATTGTTGTGAATTATGAATATCAAATTGTTTTTTATGATAATAAATTTATATATGTCAAGTTTAAATAAACATTATGATGAAATGAGTACAATTGATTGTGAAGTGAAACTGGATTCTTTCAATTGTCGGTACTTTAATTACAGAACAAAACTGAAAACTTTTTGAACAGATAATAACATAATTTGACAATTACATGTTCATCGATTGGTTCGTTACTATTTTAAAAGATTTGGCTTTTATATTCTTGGATTTTTTTTCTTTTTAGAAAGTGTAATATATCATTTCAAATAAAATTTCAGATATTTTATTTTTCTCATTCCAATTTCAATTATGAGGTTGAGTAACTTTAATTTCTCATCAGGGCAGAGCTAGTAAGAGTTCAGGGGTTCATTCGAAACTCTTTTGAAAGAAAATTACATTAATAGATGTTGAACCTTCTTGCTCTTCTCTGTGTGTTTATTTCTTCATATTTTAAACTCTTTAATAAAAATCATAACTCTGCTGCTATTTTACATTATTCATTTAACATATTATTTCATCAACCAAATATAGAATAAACAATTAAAAATTGTACTTATGATTCATTACACTGTGTTTCAAACTTGATCACTAAATCAAACAAAAGAATATATTAAAACTAGCACTAATATTTAGTTTCTATTAGCCTAGTTTACTCGTAAAATGACAAATAGATGGATTTATTTGATGTGATATATGGAACAGTTGTAGTAAATTATTCGAATTTTAGGCCATGTTCCAAAAATTACCATCGAACTCGAAATTGAAAAGAAATGATAACAAGATATCAATAAAAATTGAGGAATATAATCATTTTTGTCTTATTATTTTACACCAAAATATGCCTGAGATTAATGTTTTGATAGAAAGAACTTTCACTCATTTTCTTACCCTTGATTTACGTTCATTTTTTAAATTGGAATCAAAAGAAGTCACATGAAATAGAATAATTTAAAATCATGATATTTCAGTGTCATTTGTGAATAATTTGTTAATTGTTGATAGGTTGAATATAGGATGAAGTCATATATATTTGATATTAACCTACATGTTACATTTCTAATTATTATTTTTGGTTCGTTATTTATAACTTTTAAATCATAAAGATCCAATGTATGATTTTGTGTATAATTCAACTTTATAGCTAGCTAGGTTGGGTATAACTTTAAAGTCATATCGATCTTTCTGGTATTTCATGTCACATTACTAAAAAAAAAATACTTTCTTTATTTGTAACTTTAAAATCATAACAATACATATAAGTTGTGAATTACTTTCATGTCAATGTTTTTGGCTTTTTTATTTCTTTTCTAGTTTTGAAATCATGACGATCCATCATAATATATTAAGTGTAATTAAATAAAATTAAAGAGACTAAGTATAGCATGATATCATATTGATTTATCATGATTTTACTTGTCATTATTTTTAAATGTATTTATTTTTGTCTCCTTGAGTGTTTCTAAGAGACGATTAGGTCGATTATTAGCATAATGCGATACTAATACGATATGTCATGACTTTTTCTTTTCTTTTTAACATCTCTTCTAGAAGCTCGCCTTTTGCTCTCTTGGTATTATAAGCAAACAACAAAACTTAAAAAATTAAAGTTGGAGACATTAACCTTCCAAACCACACCATCTTATCTTTATTTTTATTTTTTTTTCTCAATTGGTGTCCGGAGCCCATATTGAAGCTCGCTCTCAATAGAATTTTCTTCATACCCAGGGCTCGAACTCGAAACCTCTGATTAAGGGTAAAACACTCCCACCAGTGAACCACATCCCATGTTGGTCACACCATCTTATCATTATATCATAATATCATATTAAATGTCATGACTAATATGCCCACTAAATTGAATAAGTAAAATATATGAAGTCATACTAATATTTCATCCAATATTGAAAATATTCT
Organism: Solanum stenotomum; assembly: GCF_019186545.1. Taxonomy (NCBI): domain Eukaryota; kingdom Viridiplantae; phylum Streptophyta; class Magnoliopsida; order Solanales; family Solanaceae; genus Solanum; species Solanum stenotomum. The sequence goes on from NC_064282.1 coordinate 21,365,854, forward strand.
TAGATTTGACATAAATTATTATTTCATACTTAAATTATTGATAGTCTTAATATATAACACTGAACTTAACTATATTCTTGATTAACTGAACTTAAATATACACCTGATTTTACAACATGAGTAAAATGCATCTCTAGATTCTCGCCAAATTCAGAGGTTTGCAATACTTTTCACCGCTTTTTTGTTAAAAGCCTGAGAATTTGATATCACCTGTTATGTCATGTAATGATTAGGGTGTAGATAAGTTTAACTAATTAAATAAAAGAATGTTTATAAGTTTGTCAATAATGTCAACTTCGTCCTTCAAAATGGCTCAATTGGTTTGGAGGGTGGTTTTATCCACACGGATGACCTGCGATCGATACCTTCTCAATGCCTTCTGAGTCGAGTCTTTCGCATAGGACTTATCTAATGCAATTTACATCTCCGTGGTTTAGTACATTCTCTTTCTAATTTTTGCTGGGTGATATTTTCTTTTCTTTGACCACTTCTATTGCTAACGTAAGGTTGAGTATTTTAATTCAAGTTTTTTTGCAAATCCCCAATACTATGCAACAAATATTAAAGATAGATTGAACTTTCAACATCTCACAAAATACAGCGACTACTCAAAAACTAAAATCAACCAGTTCTTCTGTTACCTCATTTTCACGTCTCCTCGATTCATTCCCAATTTATCACGATACCAACAACCACTTGGCCGACTGGTGGGCCCAACCCTTTCTATGTCTTATCTTTTACTTTAAGAAATTCTAATAACGCATCACCCCCACACTTCCAATCAATTTACGACCATATGCCACTCATGGTCATGGGAATAATGTAAACCGCGTTTGCTTTACAGAGAAAACGATTATTTGATGTTCTTTGAAAGTGATCAAATCCATTTCCATTTTGCTCAATAACCAAACAAGGACTAAACGAAGAACAAAGAAACTGTAAAGCCACAATCTTTTTGTAGAACACTGGAAAAAAATTAAAAAGGATTTAATTCTTCAAAATAACAATTCAGAAAAGGAGATGAATTTTTCACACAACAAATTCATGACTTCGAATTAGATAAATATATAATAAAAATATATTTTTTCGAATTACTCTCTAGTTTTGATATTATTTTTGCGTTCGTTGTGCGTCTCTCCCCTCTGAGACGACGAAAAGCATAATAACAGCAGCAGCAGTTACGGAGATCGGAATTCGATCTCTCTCCATTTTTTTCATCATTTGAAATTTGATTATAACGGTAAAAAGGACGCGGTTTTCGTGTTATCCTTTCAAACTTTAATGATTTTTGCTGCTTTCACGACCGGATTCTCCCTCGCGATCGCTTCTCGGCCGGCGGTTTTGTAGTCAAAGCTACAATCATGACGATCGGAGTATCGATGTTCACCGCAGAACAATTCGCCGCACCGGCATCGGAATCCGGTCAATCCTACCTTCCTTCGACAACCGGAGCAACGATTCACCTCTCTCTTAGCCGGCGGTAGGCTTTCCTTCAGTTGATCCTCCTCCTTTACCATCATCCAATCTCCAACTTTCTTCAGATCTTGACTCATCCTGTCCAGATCAGACTTCCTGTCCGGCAACGACCTCAACGAGCTGAATCTCGCCGATTTTTCAGATCTGACCAATTTCTCAGCGAACTTGTGAGGAATCGTCACTGCCGACCCCGTCGGCGAGCTGGATGAAGTTGAGGTAGCCGCGGTGGTGGCGTTGAAGCACTTTTGACACATATTGTTTGTGGCTGGATTTCCTGTGACTCCACAATTGATGCAAAGCGTTATAGTTTCAGGTACGGCCTTGAACTCCGTCTCTTCTTTTTCCGTTCTCTGAGCCATTTTTTTTGTGTAAAATTTAAAAATTATGACAAAATTCGATTGCCTGCTTCAATCTAGAAAGAAAAAATACGAAATTCGTAGAGCGAGAGAGAGGAGGGTATGGGGAGAGTGGTTTGTGGTTTGGTTTGGATGAAGAAATGGGAAAGAGGGGAAGGGGAAATGGAGGTTTTAAGGAGGAGAGAGGTCGGTAATGGCGATGGAACAATGGCCTCATTGGATACGCGTATCAGGCAAATTGTGGGGTGAGGGTGATGTATTGACGATAATACCCCTATGAATTTTGGGGTAATTATGGAAAATTTGATGGGTCGAGGGGGTATGCTTCTTTCTAGATTAAGTCTGACGTGTTTTTTACTTAATCGTCACTTTTGAGGATATCTTTTTAAAATTAAAAAAAAAAAAAAAAAAAACTACAGTATTTTATTTTATTTTATTTGTGTTTCGGTGACCTCTTTAAAAAAAAAAAATAGGGGATATTTTATACAGGCTGGATAAGGTATGGAAAATGGCTCATCTCCTCATTTTATTGAGAGGACAGCTTATAGATGTTTATGTTTTTACGATTTCCATGCTTGAACTCCCTGCTGCCCATCCCTTCCAACTCTCACAAATTAAATACATCCAAATATGTAACATGTTAAAAGTTTGGCATAAATGTCTTTTAGCTTAATTTAGTAAATAAACACCTAAAATTATATAAAGTTGAATAATAGATATAAATATCTTCAATGTAACATAATACAAGTAGGATATCATGCTACAAATTATCATATAGAATGTTATATGGGGTGTATGTGTCTATTTGTGTACCCCAATATCGAAGGACGCCAGGGTTTCTTTTATACTTGTCTCAATTCCATTAAAAGTTTCTTCTATACTTGTCTCAATTAATGAGACATGACTATTTAACTAGGGCATAAAAAAAATTTAAAATGAAATTTATCGTCTAAAATAAATTTTTAAAATATTTATATTACTATGAAAGGTGAATTTATTGTTAGAATCTTTAATTGTTTTTAGTTGAAAAAAAAAATTAATAGTTGAGTAACGAATAAGTTTAGTAGATCATTTTTATGGAAGACTTCTTTATACTGTCGCACTTAATAAATAAAATATTAGATAAAAGGTATAGTTTTTTAGATCCTTATTTCCCTGAAAGCATGAGCTTATTGTTAAATGTTAATTATTCATTCTTAGACCATTTTCAGTGTTTATAAGAATTACAATAATGATATGATCGTATTCATTGATACAAATTATATTCATTAATATATTTGATATAATTGGTTTGCATCAACAAATTAAATACATAAGTTTTTTTATATAATTGTATTCATTGATAAAAATCAATTGTGTATATTGTATGTGTGATACAATTAACAATTAAATATACAAATCAATTATATCTCACTTGCTTCTCGTCTCTCGCCTCTTATCTTTCTCGCTCAATCTCACTTACCTTTTTTCCCCGTCTCTCAATCTCATTCATCCTTCTAGTAGCTAATTTTTATACAAATGTTGAGTGACCATTTTATTACTATAATTTTTTTTAAAAAAAGAAGTAGTTTGATCATTTCTTTTGTAATAAAGTATAGTAAAATTTAACGAATCACCTGTAAAATTTATTTATTTATTTATTAAGTATACATGACAATTAAATTTTAAAAAAATATATGTTATTAGTTTATTTATTTATTTTATTAAAGAAAGTAGGTTAAATTAGGAGTATATATCTTCATAGAAGTTTGGGATGATATCAAGTTATCAATCCTATTATCATGATTCGCCATGTTATTACCACTTAGGTGCTACGTGACATAAAGTTATTCATGTGGAAGTTCTAGATTGGAAGAAGGTTATCCCATAGTAAAAAATTCTAGAGACATGTGGAGAATCTTAGAATTTCATGAATTTGTATGGAAGGTCCTTGAAATCTTCTACCTATGTAGAAATTCTAGAATGAGAACTTATTCGTAAATATGTAGGGATTTAATTGACAATTATTATTAACATATTAGCCTCTAAACTAAATAATTCTCATCTAAAAATTTAAATGTGTGGCATATTATTTCATTGCTCCACCATTACGCAATGCACAAAGATGAGTCCCCAAATAAGATTGGGTGAATGTTAGATTCTTTAACATTAGGGGGAGATAAACAAATGAAAAATAAGTTATACATAATGAATTATCATGATCCTTATTGAAGAAAACATAGATACCTAGGTAGGTGTAGGTATAGCTTCCATAGCAACAAGAATGTTCAAAGGTATAATTGGATTTTGTTATTAGACGGACTATTGAAATCTCTTAAATTTGGCGTGAGTTATTAGTTTTATTCTTAAATTGACATTTTTAAAATTATCTCTTTATTTAATTAATTGAATTCAAATACAACCCTGTTCCTTTCCTTTCAACTTTTCCATATCCGAGATGTTACACGAATATATCCATACCATCTCTCGGATATATCCACATCTCCTCTCGAATATATCTATATCGATTTTTTAATTATTGCAATAATTTTCATATAATATTAGGGCCCGAAACAATGACTTTAATGAAGTTTAGTTTATTTTAGGAAAAATAGATTTAGGTTAGTAGTATAATTTGAGGAATATCCATTTGTAAATGAAACAACTAGCAAGCAATTTTAGTATCTATCTTCATTTCCTTAGCGATAAAGTATAAAAGACTTATATGAGCTTGCAAGATAGTAAAAGATTAGTGAGTGAGTTGTCAAGTGATGTAACTTAGTAAAAATTTAAATTCGTGATATTATGGATCATATACGGACAAGTAATGAAGATTAGGTCAAAGGATCAACCTCTAAGCAAATATCAAATCACAAATTAAAAAAAATGAACAAGATAGTAACGTTAAAGGGCCAAGTTGATTCACTGGCCAATTTTTCTAATAAAAATTTAAACGTTTTACTTATATCTCTTACGTTGCAAATGGCTGTCTCTCTTGACTTACCAATGAGATTAATTGGGTCACTTTAGGCACGTGAAATGGTAACTTAGTAAATAAAAAAAGGTTCCAACTTCCATAGCAAATTGCAGTACAACTTGGTTTCCTCTTTGTTTCCCCACCACTTGACTTGATTTGCCTAAAGACGGCAAATTTATTTAAAAAATAGTATTATCTTTTGCCTAGTGGTCATACATGCAAGTAGAGGTTATATTTGTAATTTCACAGACACCTTGTACCCCCACAAGTTGAGCGGCTTTGAGTTGATAAGGAGAAAGGAAAGCAGAAAAGGCAAAATGTCTCAGCTCCAGCTTTACAGCCGCCCACTCTGACCGTCTTTTCTTTTTTCCCTTGGTTGTCATTCTTGTGGGAAGAGAAAATATTCTGATAAATGTACTATTAAAAAATGTGTTAATTTACAACTAATTAAAAATTTATTCAAGTACTAAATTGAGGTTATCTTGTGTTTTGTATGATTAAAAATTACTAATCGTCTTTGATATTTAAATTTATGAGTGAAAAGAAAATGAAAAATAGATTCATGAATTTTGTGTATTAAAAAATTGATGATTTGTAAGAGGGGAATAAATTTTAAATCAAAAAGATGTTTTACGCCTTGGTGCTATTTTTCTTAATTTAATAGAGTAATTCATTGAGTGCACATCTGAGAGATGGATAAAATAGATTCTTATGATTTGCATTTGTTTTATATTACGAGAGTGTTAGATAGCGTAAATGTAACATTAAATAATATTTAAATATTAGTTGGAATAGTGGTATGAAATTAATATGTCGAAAAGTGAGTGAAGTCGTTTCTTTCATTTGTGAAAACAATTTCTTTGAGAAAGATAATAAAAGAATTACCTAATTACATAAATATTTTTATTTTTTTTAATTTTTCATAATTTAAAATAATTATATATATTACATTAATTAATAATTTTATATCAAATTAAAAATCATAACATCTAGATATATGGATTTTTGCTATAGATATACTCTAAACTATTAATACATATGGAGAAAGATGAGTGAGAGTGGAGGGAGGCGAGTCAAAGACTCAAATAATGTATCTATACATATACAAAGGGAGAGATTTAGATACATGTAAATTTATTTTGATATATTATATTTAAAACAATTTTTACCATTATATTTAAAATACATCTATCTATCTAGATGTACTAAATTTATGTATCTGGTGATCCAAACTGACATGATAGGTAATTTTAGAACCTCAGGAAAAGTTACGTAATTAAACTCCAAACTAATGAATTTGTGATTTTTATTTAATATAATTCGACACCTAAAACACCACAAAATGACTTCCTTTTTTTGGTGGAATATTATTGAAAAAGAAGCATTGTGATGTGGATGTAACAAAAATGAATATTTGATGACATCCACATGGCACCTTGAAGCGGTCGACGTGTATTCTTTGTGGTATAGGCGTAGTCCAATTTTCCTCTTAACGTCCCCGCGTCACCTAATGCGCTTCCTTGAAATATTCTACGGTCACATTATGGAACCCACCACCATATAATACCATTTGAAAAGAATTAAGGAAATGTCCTTCTCTTTTGTTTGGTTTATATATAAAAGAGGATGAATAGAAGAAAATGGCAAAAGGTATACTTAGTTTTGAGATCATAAACAATACAATTAGATAGAAGTTAAAGAAACTTCGTTTTTAAAAAAAAATTCTTGATGTCAATTCCTATCCTCTCAAGCTGCCTAGCAATATTAAGGCAAGTCGGAAATCATTGTGTTACTTTGCTTAGAAATGAGGAGAGAAATGAAGGCAAGTCGAAGCAGTTTCTTCTTTTACCTTGTAATGAGTGAGAATTACTTTCTTCGTTCTTATTACTTATCATTTTTAATATATAAAAAAATAACTTTTTGTTTCATGTTTTAACCTTAAGATTAATTTTTAAAAAAATCAAAATCATATACTAAACATTAATTAATATAAATATTATGATAAGTTATTCAGAATATTAACCATTTTTTTTAAAAAATAAATATAAATTTAAGTAAACAAATAAAAATAAACGAATGAAGGACCTTTTTATATATTGAGCCCACAAAACTATTCCCCATTATTAAGTACTCATTTTCTACAATTTCCCTTTCCTCCACTTATTTTCTGACATGGACTTGTTTTCTCATTACTGTATTTTTTCTCCCTTTTTTCATAATATATCTTCCTAATTACATTGACATAGGAAAAGGTATAAGAACTCAAATTGCATGTTTAAATGTCTAGGTCTATTTTCACCTTACTTGTCAGCAGAGACTTTTCTGATTTTGTAATGTTTGAATCAGTAAAAATCCGTAAAAAGACAGCTGAAGAAAAATATAATGAATGCTACAGAAACACTTTTTGTTTTCAAAATGTTATTAGAGGGCAGTCTGGTTGCTGGTAAGATTGTAAGAACAAAAAATTATTATTTTCTCCGTTTTTATTTATGTGTTATCATTTTAGATTTCACGCTCCTTAAAAAGCTAGATAAGTTTACCGTATTCTTATTTAGTAATCTCTTAAAGTCAATTTTTTTATAAATGAACATGAATTTTTTTATTATTAATTAAATTGACCAACAAACATGAATTAATCATTAATTTTTTTATATTGATCAAATTCATATTTTCAAGACTAATAACTTTTGAGAGTAAAATAGGAAAAATAATAGGTGCATTGATTTTATAAAAGATAAGTATTAAAGAATATTTATTTTTAATAAGGACGACATGTAAGTAGAACTGATTAAATAATATATTAAAATCAAGGACATATTTCGGTAAGAATTTGGTGTGCCCCGACACTTGGTGGCTCGGTAAAATTTTATATAAATAGGGATAATTGTACAGAATGACAAACTTATAATCTAAAATAAATGGAGTAGCTATTGTTTTATTTAATTGCGCCCCGTAGTAAACGTTTGCCAGTCGCCTCTCTCCCTCCAAATTCTCGCTCGCCACTCTCCCTTTCTCGCTTGCTCCCTCTGTGCTCGCCTCTCTCGCTTTATCCAACAGAATTGTATAAATTGCGTTTCTGTTTGTATAAAGCGAGAGAAAATTGTATATATACGCATGCAAATACATATATATTTGTCCTATACACTTATAATTATACAATAAAAATATTCTCCTGCCCAGTTCTCTTTTGCCTTTCTCTCTTTCTCGTTTTATACAAACACAGATTATACAATATAATGTAGAATTTATGTTTGTATAATATATAATTTATGTTTGTATAAAGCGAAATAAAATTGTATAAACACATGCAATACATATATATTTGTCTTATACACTTATAATTATACAATACAAATATTCTCCTGCTCAGTTCTCTTTTGTCTTTCTCTCTTTCTCGTTTTATACAACATAGATTATACAAATATAATGTATAATTTATGTTTGTATAAAGCGAAAGAGTGAGCGATTTTTGATATACAAATATTTTTGTCAATGATTTATACAAACGAGAGGCTAACAACAATTTATACAAATGGTCTGCCAGCGAAATTATACAAATCTGAAGAGGAGCCAACGAATTATACAATTGCTTCTTTTTGTATATATGTATAGAAATAGACATAGCTTTCAATTGTATATGTATAGCGAATTATACATATATATGTTTGCTATGGAGCGCAATTATGCAAACTTTGCTATAGCATACAAATATGATTTTTTTGTTTGCTATATGTGAAAGTTGCTCATATAAATATATAGATATTTTGCATAATAACATAGTATAAAAGAAGAGGAAATGGCTAAATGACCCAACCTATTATTGGATTTTCAACTACATATTTATATTTCACTGGCTATTTCTCACTGAGCTATTTTAAAGTATATTATTTCCTCCATGAAGTATCATTATCAAACATGTGTCTTGTGGTGAAATACACGTATTTGAGATGTGTATTTCAACGTTTAATAATTATTATTTAAAAAAAAAAATCATTCTTCCTTATCCTTTCTTCCTCAATCATTTTCATCAATCCTAACTATAATAAATTAAACCCCATTTTTAACCTGAATAAATCTCTATATCTCTAACAATTTATAAGAACGAAAATTCAGGTCAGCTTTTCATCCACTCCAAATCTCTAGAGTCTAGAAGATAGCGGTCCTAATAAAATCTTTCATTCAACCAATTCAACAATCTTTTCATATGTTTTTACATTTCATTCGATTTCCTTCATTAGACAATTCTATATACACATCGAATGGATCATGAACATTCAAGATTAGATTCAACCTTCGACGATTTCGTCAACGGCTCAAAACCATCGCTGATGAGAAGACCAATTTGTAACACCTATTTGAGAAACCTCTCTCTCTTCCTCATTCTTTCTCCCTCTAATTCTAAAAATGTAGAAGAAATTGTTTTGTTTCCGTTCCTTCTAATATGTTTGAAAATATTTTTTAAAAATACAATTACTTCACTTTAACTTTTTTATTCTTGAATCCATGACTTTTTTTAAAAAAAATAAATGGGTTTATTCTTAAATCCACGACTTTTAAAATAAATATAAATCCAGTGGGGTCATAGAATTCTCATAAAGTATTAGTGTGTAGTTGAAAATTTAGTAATAAGCTTGAGAATTATTTGACCATTTTCTCTATAAAAGAAGTGATTGGCACTCAAAGTGAAAAACTGACTTTTAATGTTGTAACTAGAGTACTAAAATTCTACACGTGAGATGCAATTTCAAATCCTCATATATGCCTTTGTTCAATGTAGATTAATGATCCATCATGCTTTAATATGCCATGATCTACTCGGAAAGGCTTTCTAATAATAGAATTTTGAAGACCGGACATTAAGAGAGAACATCAAATGAGACTATATTATATGTTAATAGATTCATAATATTTATGTACTAACAGAGGCGTATCTAGAGGGGGTTCCGCGGGTTCACGTGAACCTATGCTCTCCTGATCTCTATATTATATATAGTAGTGTTATATATTTTTAAAAAATATTTAAATATAGAGGTGTGAACCCACGTTAAAAGTAACATATAATAATACAATGAAGATTGGGTGCACCTCTTTAAGCAAATATAGAAATTTAAATCTAATATCTTTCTTATTTTTGTTATTAACACCTCTCCAAGTGGTTATCGATAGCACTTTTGGCATTTCCATCAAAAAAAATTTAAATTTTTTTGCTTTAATCTTTCAAAATTTTCAAATGTGTAACATTGAAAATTCCTAAAAAAAAATTAGCACGGTATAATTTTTATATAATTAAATCAAATATGTATATTAAAATTTAAAACTAGTGGTATTATATATGTTGGACCTATAATTTTTAGAGTTTAACGGTTCAATGTCAAGAACGTAAAGGTTAAACCGATCAAATTTATATCTTAGATGCATCTTTTCGTAATAATACACTCATCCTTACGAAATTCTGAATACGCCTCTGTGTAGTAAGTTGTCAAATGAATCATGTTAAGAAGTCCAAACCTATACGCGTGCATTAACCCACAAGATGTTCTAATAGACTCCGAATGAAAAACTCAAGTTTGGAGGAATAACATAAACCATTAAAGTCCTACAACTTACAAGTGAAGACTTTATTTTTATTTTTTGTCTTTGCTTATTTACACTATCATAAAATAATTGGATGAATCTCTATTTGTTTTATTTCATTTTTTTCTTGATTCATCACCTTTTAAACAATAAAAATATCTAAAAATATTATCAAAATCATACACAAATATAGATGAATAATGTGTTCAAACTCTTATATTTTCTTTTAAATACTACTAACATTAACTCAACCGTATTGATTTTAAAAAGAACCAAGATAATAAGACGTTTTTGAAAAATTAAATTTAATTATATAAAACAAAATAACTAAAAATTCGATATTAAAATTTACAAAACTACCATCGAAAGTATCATTATACCCCTAACTAGAGAAAATACATAATTACTCCATTAAATTTGTACCATTTTTTGAAGTAGACACCTAAAGTTTGCGGGGTCCTATTACCCACGAAACTATTTATATTCACGATAAATACACCTTTTTCAGTCATTTCTACTGCAATTGTGTTCTCACGAAAATTAGGCGTGAGTAGTATTACAGCCCCAAACCAGTGTTAAAATACCATGTGGCATTTTAAATTTGATTTTTTAAGTAATAAATTAGACCCATTTTTTAAGTAATAAACTTCTCATCTAAGTAATAAATAGCCTTTTAAGAAGCTTTTTCAACAGGCCAGAAACTAAAAACCACCTTTCTTTCTCAAATTTTGTATTTTAAAATGCGATATTATTAAATTCTATCTTCTTCTTTTCAAAACTTAACTAAGTAGTTTTTTCTTTCCTAAAACTTAAAGAACGAAAATGGTGATGCTAATAGATAAAGAAGGCGATTTAGGATGAAGATGATGATTTAAATTTTGGTTTGATAGAACTTCTAATTTTCATATTTGATTATTTGTCATGATGTAGTAGTGATTAAGTGCAATGATGGAGTGTTGTCACTATGATTTGTGATGGTGGAATTCAAAAAACAAATTTGAGAAATCAGAGGCAAAGTAGAAATTTAAAAGAGAAAAAAATTATAAAAGAAAAGAAAAGGAAATAAAATAGAAAATTAAAGGCAAAAATGAAAAGAATTAAAAGTTAAATAGTGAATGACAGGTGGTGGATTAGGGTTGGTGTGTGATTTGCACCTGCCTTATTACAACTAGGAATAACCGAAAAAAGAGATATATATGCTACTTTAAAATAATTTTGTGGGGTAATAGAATTCGCATAAATTTTAGGTGTCTACTTCAAAAATTGATATAAGTTCGATGAGGTAATTATGTATTTTCTCCCCTAACTATAGTAAACGAACAAGTTCATGAAAGAGGGTGTGTTTCCATTGGCTGTTAGTTTGTTACGTGGCAAGTTGTGAACTAGGATGTATACTGTGTCTTTTTGCTAGTTCACATGTGATAATTTCTCAAAGTGGTCCCTTACTGCAACTATTTTGTGGGACCAGTCAAGGTATTGGCCCCACATTTCCTTTTATAAATTTTGCCTAGGAGACTCGGTCCCACTTTAGTCTTTCTGTTCCTTCTTTTTCCCCATTTTTTTTTCTTCTGCTTTTTGGAAATACTATTCAAATTGAGGCATAAAAAAAAGTTCTAGAAATAACGCAATCATTTGATACTTGAATTTTTTTTTATCCAATAGACATAAAGTGCTTCAAGAATGCATTTATCCCCAATAAGATATAATAATGCATATTCCTCCTGCACAATTTCACCCTTTTTTTTAATTAAAAATTTAATTTTTGAATAGGTTATAATAAATTGAGAACCTAATTGCCATTTTGATAAAATTAGCTTTTGGGGTTGTTATGTTTCATGCTTTATCGGCATTACTATTGAAGTACATAGTTAGTTCACTACTAATAAAGAAAGGGAAAATGGTTAAAAATGTCTTTAACGTATTTTAAATGGTTCAAAATGCTCTTCCTTTTCCTTTTGGTTTAAAAATGTCCTCAACATTTTTTTAAGGTTTAAAATTGCCCTTTTTTAACTGCCGGTTGACATGGCAAATGTGACATGGATTTTCTTTACCCATTTCAAAATATATGACCCACTTAGTCTAAAAACCCATTTCGAAAAATTTGACCCGATCGTTTTTTGGTCTTTTGTTTCCATTAGCTCTAGTTCTCTTCTTTCTTCTCCTTCAATTCATATGTTCTCTATTCTCTAGTTAATTACAAGAAGAAACAGATGGAAGAACTACATCAAGATTTGTCAAATTGATGCTTTTGCACATGGCTGCAATGTAAAGATGAACATTATTCAACAAAACTATACAGTCAATTTTTTCACCCCAAAAACATTTGTTTAACAACAGTCTGCCTATTACTCATAGCTCTATTGAATTCTAGCATGAATCATCTTTTCACATCTTCCTTTGTAGGTTTACATCCATAACGATCTTGATCTAAATGCTTCAAGAAGATGGAGAGGCTCTTCGACATAGTTGTAACTCATTTCCCCTTTTTGTTCATATTCACCGAAAAGGGTGAAATTCAAGAACATCTCGAGCAATTCATCTCCTTCATCTTTGTCATATCGTAAGCTGATCTAAAGCTTCATTATCCAAAATGAGATTTGATTCACAAGCCCACATCAGACAATATTCAGTGTAATAAAATATAATATATAATATGTATAAATAAAGCATATAATCGAGAAAAGACATGGACCCCCACTAGCAGTTAAAAACTCTAAATTAATGAAGACGGAGACAACTAAAAGAAAAGGGACATGGACCACTGCAACTAACAAGATTCAAAATATATGATTTTTAACATATACTCAAATACTCTGTAATGTAAAAGAGGAAAACATTAC